>NW_026273323.1:0-600000 GCF_020536995.1 Dreissena polymorpha | reverse complement strand
TGCGTAGTCCGCTGCCGGGTGCGCTGCTGGGTTCACTGTGGGGTTCACTGCCGGGTTCACTGTGGGGTCCGCTGCCGGGTGCAATGCCGGTATCCCTGTGGGGTCCGCTGCCGGGTTCACTGTGGGTTCTGCTGCAGTGTTCACTGTCGGGTCTGCTGCCGGGTTCACTGCAGGGTCTGCTGCTGGGTTCACTGGGGTCCGCTGCCGGTTTCAATGCGGGGTTCGCTGCCGGGTCCACTGCCGGGTTCACTGCGTGTTCCGCTGCCGGGTGCGCTGCGGGGTTCACTGTGGGGTTCACTGTGGGGTTCGCTGCCGGTTGCACTGCCAGTATCTCTGTGGGGTCCGCTGCCGGGTTCACTGTGGGGTCGGCTGCCGGGTTCACTGGGGGGTCCGCTGCCGGGTGCACTGCCTGGTTCACTGCGGGGTCCACTGCTGGGTTCACTGTGGGGTCCGCTGCCGGGTTCACTGTGGGGTCCGCTGCTGGGCCAACTGTGGAGTCAGCTGCCGGGTTCACTGCTAGGTCCGCTGCTGGGTACGCTGCTGGGTTCACTGCCGGGTTCACTGCGGGGTCCGCTGCGGGGTTCACTGTGGGGTCCACTGTCAGGTTCACTGTGGGGACTGCTGCCGGGTTCACTGCGGGGTCCGCTGCCGGGTCCGCTGCGAGGTTCACTGCCGGGTTCACTGGGGCCGCTGCTTGGTTCACTGCAGGGTTTGCTGCCTGGTCCGCTGCGGGGTCCGCTGCCAGGTTCACTGCGTGGTCCGCTGCCGGTTGCGCTGCCGGGTGCGCTGTGGGGTTCACTGTGGGGTTCACTGCCGGGTTCACTGTGGGGTCTGCTGCCGGGTTCACTGTGGGGTCTGCTGCCTGGTTCACTGTGGATTCCGCTGCCGGGTGCACTGCGGGGCGCACTGCCGGGTTCACTGTGGGGTCTGCTGCCTGGTTCACTGTGTGGTCCGCTGCCGGATTCACTGCGGGGTCCGCTGCCGGGTGCGCTGCGGGGTTCACTGCGGGGTCCGCTGCTGGGTTCACTGTGGGGTCCGCTGCCGGGTTCACTGTGGGGTCCGCTGCCGGGTTCACTGTGGGGTCCGCTGCCAGGTGCGCTGCCGGGTTTGCTGCGGGGTTCACTGCCGGGTTCACTGTGGGGTCGGCTGCTGGGTGTGCTGCTGGGTTGGCTGCCAGGGCTGTTGCTAGGGCTACTACTGGAACTGCAGGTGGGTTTGCAGGTGGGAGTGTGTCCTCTGCGTCCATCAGGTCAGCTGCCGGGTGCACTGCCGGGTTCACTGTGGGGTCAGCTGCCGGGTTCACTGTGGGGTCCGCTGCCGGGTTCACTGCGGGTCTGCTGCCGGGTGCGCTGCGGGGTTCACTGCCGGGTTCACTGCAGGGTCCGCTGCTGGGTTCACTGTGGCGTCCGCTGCCAGGTTCACTGTGGGGTCCACTGCCGGGTTCACTGTGGGGTCCGCTGCCGGGTTTGCTGCGGGGTTCACTGCTTGGTTCACTGTGGGGTGCCCTGCGGGGTCCGCTGCCAGGTTTGCTGCCAGGGCTGTTGCTAGGGCTACTGCTGGAGCTGCAGGTGAGAGTGGGTCCTCTGCGTCCATCAGGTCCGCTGCCGGGTGCGCTGCTGGGTTCACTGTGGGGTCCGCTGCCGGGTTCACTGTCGGGTCCGCTGCCGGGGCTGTATTTGGAGCTGCAGGTGGGGTTGCAGGTGGGAGTGTGTCCTCTGCATCCATCAGGGCTGCTTCCTCTGTCACTGATAATAATATAGTTTTCGTTACATACAGTTGAAATCCGATGGCCTGAATTTGCGCTGGCCGACAATAAAGTTTGAGGCATCAGTAATTCCAGCCAACCTGTTTCTTATATACTGTATTTACTAGGGATGCAAGAGGTTATTAAAATCATTAACCGGTTAACCTTTTTCTGTAAGTGGTTATTAACAGGTTAACCGAAATGCCTTAAGTACGTAAACAATGTCATACCGCTCAACCCGCTCTATAGAAACGAAAGTAATTCAAATTTGAAATCGCTTGCGTTGATAACATGCCAGTTTTGTAATAAAATGAAGTATACAATTTTAATAATTTTGTAAATGTATGCGACATATTTTATTTATTTTTCCTGCGTAAATGCATTGGAGTAAAAAATTAAAGAACTACACAGTGTTAATTTTCACATGTTATTAACTTATTTTTAGTTGGGCTGCCTATATTACGTTCAAGTCTTATCGCTCACAAAAATGGTGAGGGGACTGGGCAGGCAATTAGTACATTCTGTTTTAATGTTTGGAATTCAAATTGAATTAATATTCAAATGTTTTTTCCCTATCAGTTCGACGTTAAGTTTTTGTTGTTGCATTTTAGCGTCTGTAGCCAAAGTATTATCGTTTGATATTCAATGTACATTTTAAAAAGTGGGTTAACTAAAGGACACAAATGCAAATTAAATTAATTTTGAACGAAATGTTAGTTGTAAATGTAATAATTTATATACATAATCAGTACATTTATTTAATAGCGAAGTAACTAAGTATTATGATCTCAAATACTGAGAGTTACATATGTTTGTTGAAGTACCATAGCACGCAAATTTTAAGCAATTGCACAAATACTAAATTTAACAGTTTTATTTTTAGCTCATCTATTTTTTGAAAAAAAATTATGAGCTATTGTCATCACCTTGGCGTCGGCGTCGGCGTCTGCGTCGGCGTCGGCGTCCGGTTACGTTTTGCGTTTAGGTCCACTTTTCTCAGAAAGTATCAATGCTATTGCATTCAAACTTGGTACACTTACTTACTATCATGAGGGGACTGGGCAGGCAAAGTTAGATAACTCTGGCGTGCATTTTGACTGAATTATATGCCCTTTTTATACTTAGAAAATTGAAAATTTTGGTTAAGTTTTGCGTTTAGGTCCACTTTTTTCAGAAAGTATCAATGCTATTGCATTCAAACATGGTACACTTACTTACTATCATGAGGGGACTGGGCAGGCAAAGTTAGATAACTCTGGCGTGCATTTTGACAGAATTATGTGCCCTTTTTATACTTAGAAAATTGAAAATTTTGGTTAAGTTTTGTGTTAAGGTCCATTTTATTCCTTAAGTATCAAAGCTATTGCTTTCATACTTGCAACACTTACTAACTACCGTAAGGGGACTGTGCAGGCAAAGTTATGTTACTCTGACTGGCATTTGGACGGAATTATGGGCCCTTTATAATTAGAAAATTGAAAGTTTGGTTAAGTTTTGTGTTTTGGTCCACTTTACCCCTAAAGTATCATAGATATTGCTTTCATACTTGGAACACTCGCAAACTATCATAAGGGTACAGTAAAAGGACAAGTTGCATAACTCTGGATATCATTTTTACGGAATTATGGCCCTTTTTTGACTTAGTAACTTTGAATATATGGTTTAATTTTGTGTTTCGATCCACTTTATTTCTTAAGTATCAAGGCTATTGCTTTCAAACTTCAAATACTTTCATGCTATCATGAGGTTACTGTACCTGGCAAGTTGAATTTTACCTTGACCTTTGAATGACCTTGACTCTCAAGGTCAAATTATTAAATTTCTCTAAAATTGCCATAACTTCTTTATTTATGATTAGATTTGATTGATACTTTGACAAAACTACTCTTACCTGACATACCACAATAGACTCCACCCAAACCATCGCCCGTGCCCCCCCCCCAACCCCCCCCCCCCTATTTTTTTTTTTTTTTTTTTTTTTTTTTTTTAAGATCATCTCACAAATGACCACCACACCCTCACACTATACCCCCCCCCCCACCCCACCCCCTCCCCAATTTTTTTTTTAAACGGTTAAAAAACAAAACTATTTATTTTGATAATTTTATGTTTGAAATACCGTCCAACCATCGCACCCAAGAATCCCCCCCCCACCCCCCCTCCCCCCACCCGAATCCCCCCCCCTATATTTTTTTTTTTTTTTTCTTTTAAGATCATCTCACAAATTACCACCACACCTTCACACTATACCCCCCACCTCACCCCCCCCCCCCCCAATTTTTTTTTTATGAAACGGTTAAAAAACACAAATATTTATTTTTATTATTTTATGTTTGATATACCGTCCAACCATCGCACCCAAGAATCCCCCCCCCACCCCCCCCACCCCCCCACCCCCCGATTTTTTTTTTCCTTTTTTTCGCATTTTTAGAAGAAAATGTAATAAATGTCCACACCCCCACACAATGCACCGCTCTTCACTCCACCCCTCCCTCCTTTGTGATTGAAAATGAGAGTCCCTTCACCTTTAAAAAGAAAATAGATGAGCGGTCTGCACCCGCAAGGCGGTGCTCTTGTTAAATATTTGCTCCCAGTAGGGTGGCATATAGCAGTTGAACTGTCAGTCAGTATGTGTGTCAGTCTGTCCGTCCGTCCGAAAAAAACTTTAACGTTAGCCATAACTTTTTCATTATTTAAGATAGCAACTTGATATTTGGCATGCATGTGTATCTCATGAAGCTGCTCATTTTGAGTGGTGGAAGTTCAAGGTTAAGGTCATCCTTTAAGGTCAAAGGTCCAAAAAATAAAATCATTTCAAAGCGGCGCAGTAGGGTGCATTGTGTTTCTGACGAACCCATCTCTTGTTATACTTGTAATGTTTCCTTCTCTCATCTAGATACATACTCTTCCTGTCTTGTTGTTGGTCTGACTGATCTCACTGTCTTTGTCTTCTTGCCTGCAATACATAAATAGGTACGCCTATTGAAAATATCTCACTAATGAATATTTGTTCACTATTATCATTAATGACAAAACTGAACAAATGATTTTTGAAATTGAGATTTGAAATTTAGTCCAGATTCAATGCATTATTTAATGACTGACAAGGTTAGGGATCAACTCGTAATATCTTTTTTTCTCTGTTTCATAGGTAAAGTGATCATCCGTGATACTGTTTTAAACAGTCAAAAATTACAGATTTAATATGAAATGACTTCACTACATAATTATTCAAGTGAAATTCTCCAGTTTAAGTCTCAGATTGTATGATGAGCTGTAGATCTATACGAGCATACAAAAGGGCCATCTGTTGTTTTTCTGTTAATTATTATTCACTGGTGATTGTGGCTGAAAATTTAAATTTCTCTGATAACTCTTGAGTTGAAATAAAAAATAAACAGAGACCAACAAATATCTATATAATACTGATGTTGAACTTTCATACTGAGTCGTTTCCTCTTTGGAGGAGTCTGATCCCCACTGCCTGAACTTGTTTTCGAACTTGTTTTAGAACTTTCAAAAGGATCCATGGCATCTCCTTGTGTATCACTTGACTCTGAACTAACGGAATCTAATTGATGAACTTGTCTCTCAGAAAGAGTCTGTCGTCTTTCAATGATCTCTGAAACAAATATTTTGTTGACTTTATTAGAATTTTTCTTCATGCATGTACATTCTGTGCAATTAAATTACACAAGGCTCTTTTTACTTCCAAGAGAACAGCCATGGACAACCATTTCACAATTTTGATACTGAAATGTTAACAATTATAACACAGCAACAATAAATGACAAAAAACACATTGCTTAATGTGAAAATTTGACTTTTTGGCTCAAAACTGTCATGGTGAGCTTTTGTGATCGCTTTTTGTTCGTTGTGCGGCGTCAACATTTGCCTTGTTAACTCTCTAGAGGCCACATTTATTGTCCAATCTTCATGAAATTTGGTCAGAAGATTGGTTTGAATGATATCTTGGATGAGATCGAAAATGGTTACGTTTGCTTGAAAAACATGGCTGCCAAGGGGCGGGGCATTTTTCCTTATATGGCTATATATGGCTATAGAAAATCTTGTTAACAGAGTACTCTAGAGGCTGCAGTTATTGTCTGATCTTCATAAAATTTGGTCAGAAGATTCATCTCAATAATATCTTGGACGAGTTCGAAAATGATGCCGGTTGGTTGAAAAATATGGCCGCCAGGGGGCGGGGCATTTTTCCTTATATGGCTATAGTAAAACCTTGTTAACACTTTAGAGGCCACATTTAATTTCCGATCTTTATGAAACTTGCTCAGAAGATTTGTCCTACTGATATCTTGGATGAGTTTAAAAATGGTAACCTTTGCTTGAAAAACATGGCTGCCAAGGGGCGGGGCATTTTTCCTTATATGGCTATAGTAAAATCTTGTTAACACTCTAGAGGCCACATTTATTGTCCAAATTTAGTCAGAAGATTCATCACAATAATACCTTGGACGAGGTCGAAAATGATGCAGGTTTGTTGAAAAACATGGCCGCCAGGGGGAGGGGCATGTTTCTTTATATGGCTATAGTAAAACCTTGTTAACACTCTAGAGGCCACATTTATTTTCCGATCTTCATGAAACTTGGTCAGAAGATGTCCCAATAATATCTTCTTATCTCAGGTGAGCGACTTTGGGCCTTTCAGGCCCTCTTGTGTACAATTTATTCATATTTTACTACTTCTATGATTTTCTCGCGCATGTGGTTATAATTTGTCGAAGTTGCAGTGAAACACGCTATAATTTTATGTATATGGCTATAGTAAAACCTTGTTAACACTCTTCAAGCCACATTTATTGTCTGATTTTCATGAAACTTGGTCACAAGATTCGTTCCAATCATATCTTGAACGAGTTCAAACATGATTCTGGTTGGTTGAACAACATGGCCCCCAGGGGGTGGGGCACCCCAACACTATATAACCCCTCTCCACCCAGGGTTTTTTTTTAGAGAAAGGGGAAGACGCTGGACGCTGGGTGAAAGGGGAAAAAAAGAGTGCGAAAGAGACATTTTAGGGAAAAAAATAAAAACTGTTCATTTCAATGTCTATCACTCATCAAAAGAGGCTTGTCTCTGTCCTTTTTGTTCTTAAACACATTTAACACGTATTAAAGTCAAAGTCCTTAATTAAGTTGCAGGTGTAGATCTAATTGTGGGAAATGTTTTCAACTATATTCCTGTACTGGGGCCGGGGGACGATGTCAATTTTGTGATTTCAATTTCATGATGAATGGGTTGACGATCTTGATCTGCTACCATATTGAAAGGGAAAGGAGCGGCAGCTGCCGATTGACTACTTTCACTTTCACAATGTTCGATGTTGATTACCTCAGAATCCTGCTGGGTTATAACGGTTTTCGATGATTCTTTCCTTTAAAATGCCTCGATGCGTTCAGTATCTTCCGAGTCTGAATGTTTTATTTTGTTTGTGTAAGAACGCCAATTGTGAGACATTTTTTCTGTTTTCACGTTTATATCTTGGCTTGCACATAGCCCGGATGAAAATTCGACTGGTTTCCGGTAATTTATTGATGAAACACCCTTCTCGCGCAAGACCGGTATCCAGTAAAATAGTCACATGATTATTACGATTAGTTGCCCAGTTTACATGACGTAATTTAAGAGCTATATTTAGAATAACTGGGATTCCCAGATTTTTTGTGTTCGTCTGGAGAGAGAGAAAGATCGTTGTACATGGTGCAAATTGGATAATTGTCGAATGCTCAAAGGAAAAATAAACATTTCTTTGAGAGAAAATATTATATTTTGGTGAAAAATGATATTTTAAGTGGGGAAATTGTATTTTGAGGGGAAAAATTCTGGTAGGGGAAGACGCCGAATATCGGCGTCACTTTCTTAGTAAAAAAAACCCCTGCCACCCCACCCCTCCCCCTTTTTATGCCCTCGGTAGGGTGGCATATAGCAGTTGAACTGTCTGTCAGTCCATCCATCTGTCACAAAACTTTAACATTGCCCATAACTTTCGCAATATTGAAGATAACAACTTGATATTTTGCATGCATGTGTATCTCATGGAGCTGCACATTTTGAGTGGTGAAAGGTCAAGGTCATCCTTCAAGGTCAAAGGTCAAATATATGGCTTCAAAGCGGCGCAGTAGGGGGCATTGTGTTTCTGACAAACACATCTCTTGTTGATTGAAGTATTGAGATAGGTCCCTTCACCTTTAAAAAGAATAATAGATGAGCGGTCTGCATCCGCTAGGCGGTGCTCTTGTTTTAGATCCACTCATTCACGTACTCCTGGAACATGTTTTGTATGTGGGAAATTACTTCTTTTGGGTTTGTGAACTGAGGATGGAATCTATCAGAGAAGGCGAAGGAGGCTGTTGTTTCATCATAGACACAGTTAAGTGATGTCTGTGTCTCCGCCTGTTGATAAACCTCGTACAAGGTCAGCTCCGAAAACAAAGGATCCTCATCTGTATGCAACCACAAAGATGGCGATGTTGTGGATGATGTTTAATGCATGTTGATGACAGGCGGCCCTGTGGGTTCTTCATCTATCATACTGTCTAACCAATTATCAAAATCCATTTCGTCTTCCAAAATATCAAAATATGTACAGCAATCAGTGAGAGGCATGCATTGTTGCTTAAAACTTCCTTCACAACTGTAATGATGAACTGATAAATGCTCTCTGGGGTGTAATGTTTCCTAACATTTTCTGTCTCTTTATTAATGATAAGTTGTTTCAAACTTACTTTTTCTGATTTAAAGTTGTCAAATCTATGTTTGTTCATTAAATGTTAAGTGGAATGAATTTAGATTTACATTCTGTTGAAGAATGTAAATCTAAACAGTAGGCTGCTATCTGGCATCTGGTTTTCTTGGTCGCTGACAGGCTGTAGAGGCTGTCAGTTGGCTGACTGCCCAAACAACACCTCCAACCGCTCCTGTCCAGCTTCCAGCTTTGTGAGGCGCTTGCCCATGTTGGTCATTGCTCGTGTCTGCTCTGCCAGGCAGGCTTCGATTCGGTTGAGCAGCACAAGAACATATCCCAGGCTGCCGGGTTCCGTAGGTGTACAGACTCTTCTGGCAGGCGTGGAGATAGGTCTAGTGATGGTAGTGGTAGGCGTGGCATTGTTTGTGCTGCTAGTCTAGTGGTAGGGGTGGCGATTGCTGGTGTTGCTGGTCTCGTGGTAGACGTGGCGATTGTTGGTGTTGCTGGTCTCGTGGTAGGCGTGGGGATTGTTGGTGTTGCTGGTCTCTTGGTAGGCGTGGCGATTGTTGGTGCTGCTGGTCTTGTGGTAGGCGTGGCGATTGTTGGTGTTGCTGGTCTCGTGGTAGGCGTGGCGATTGCTGGTGTTGCTAGTCTCGCGGTAGGCGTGGCGATTGTTTGTGCTGCTGGTCTCGCGATAGGCGTGGCGATTGTTGGTGTTGCTGATCTCGTGGTAGGCATGGCGATTGTTGGTGTTGCTGATAGCGTGGTAGGTGTGGCGATTGTTGGTGTTGCTGATCTCGTGGTAGGCGTGGCGATTGTTGATGTTGCTGGTCTCGAAGTGGTTGATGTGGAGATGGTTGGTGCTGCTGCTATAATGGTGGTAGGTGTGGTTATGGTTGGTGATGCTGGTCTTGTGGTGGTAGCCATGTAACATGACTGGTTTTGTTGTTGATCCATTAACAGATGTTGTTGGATGTGTGTCATCCCTGGGTGGCGAAACAACAGACACCACTGTGGCCTTTTTCTTTGTGACCTTGGTGAAGACTGGTTCAACAACTTATCATTAACGAAGAGACAGAAAACGTTAGGAAACATTACACCCCAGAGAGCGTTTATCAGTTCATCATTACAGTTGTGAAGGAAGTGTTAACCAACAACTTACTTTTGCTGATTTAAAGTTGTCAAATCTATGTTTGTTCATTAAATGTTTAGTGGAATGAACTTAGATTTACATTTTGTTGAAGAATGTAAATAGAAACAGTACATTTTAAGTATAATATTTTGTCTTCATGCTTTTTATGCTTCCCCAAAATTTTTTGGGGGGAGCATATAGTCACCGCTTTGTCTGTCCGTCCGTGTGCAATTTATGTCCAGGCTATTTCTCAGTAACTAATGACTGGAATTTAATGAAACTTTATGGGAAGCTTTACTACCAAAAGGAGATGTGCATATTATCAGCCAGTTCTGGTCGGACGATTTTTCACAGAGTTATGGCCCTTTGAAATTTTCAATGAACTGTACATATAGTGCAATTCTTGTCTAGGCTATTTCTCAGCAACTAATGATTGGAATTCAATGAAACTTTATAGGAAGCTTCACTACCAAGAGGAGATGTGCATATCATCAGCCGGTTCTCGTGGGATGATTTTTTACAGAGTTATGGCCCTTTGAAATTTTCAATTGTACATATAGTGCAATTTTTGTCGGAGCTATTTCTCAGCAACTTATTACGGGAATTCAATGAAACTTTTGTGGGAAGCTTCACTACCAACAGGAGATGTGCATATTATCAGCCGGTTATGGTCGGATGATTTTTCACAGAGTTATGGCCCTTTGAAATTTTCTATAAAGTGTACATATTGTGCAATTCTTGTCCGGGCTATTTCTGCCTAACTACTGACTGGAATTCAATGAAGCTTTATAGGAAGCTTAACTACCTTGAGGAGATGCGCATGTTATTTGTGGGTTCTGGTTAGATGATTCATTATCCCCCGCCAACGGGGGAGGGATATTGTTTTGGCGTTGTCTGTCCATCTTTCCGTCCATCGGGCACTTTTGTGTCCGGAGCCATATCTTGGAAGTGCTTTGGCGGATTTCATTGAAACTTGGTATGAGTATTGTAGCAAAATTTAAACTTCAACGGTAGCGCAATCAAAGTTAAACTTTGCAAAAATTAACTCTACTAAATTTTTTAATTTAGTCAAGAACCTGTGGTCTTAATTGCGGTTGCTGCCACCAGTCCATTTGGACAAATTCCCATGTAACTTCTACAACTAGCCGAGCCAGTAGAAATTAAGATAAGTCATTTGTTTTTTACCACTACAGTTTATTTACAAACGTATATACACTTTATTTTCAACATTTCCAACAAAAGTCAAACATTCAAAAATATGCATCATGTTAAAACATGCTAAGTTTAATTTCCTATTTTCTATGTTATATTTCTAAAATTTTAACCAAATCCATTTCTAAACATTCTAAATCTAATTTCATTTTCCATCAACCCCCCTCGTTTTTTTTCCTTTTATAGTCCCTGTCATTAAATAGCTGAGACGGCAGGGAAAGGTTACATCACTGACGTCAAATTGCCGCCACGAAAAATTTACATCATTGCTGTTAAGGCAATAGTTACATCATTGCTGCCAGGAAATAGTTACATCACTGCGCCACAACAATAGTGACTGCAGAGATAAACTATCCATGTTAAATCAATGGGTTACTGGCAAACGGTCATGGTTTAATTGCCGAAAGATATGGGTCATTACCATTAATTTAGAGGTACTTACAGGAGAGATATTGGCCTACACCTGGTAATTATCAGAAATATGTGAGACCAGCTGTTATAAGACTTTATCATAATTAAATGGCCAATATAAGCTTATTAAAAAAATGCAACAGTATATATATGAATAAGAGGATGATGCATGCTAAATGGTTTTGTACACCATCTGTTAATAACAGAGTTCTGGCCATTTGTATCTTTAAAAAATGCTTTTTTAGTGTCAAATATAATACTTTTGTGTCCAGAAGCATATTGGCGGGGGATATCAATTCAACGAATTTGCTTTTAAAGAGAGTTATGGCCCTTTGAAATTTTTAAGTTGCTAAACCATCCATCGTATTATTTTGTCCAAAGTTATGCCCCTCAAGACGTTTCCTTTTATCTGAATGTATAGTGCAATATTGTGACAAAAAATAACTTTGGGGAACATCACCCGTCTCCGACGGTTTCTTGTTCTTGATATGGCAAGAAAGATTCCTTTTATTTAAATATTTTTTAACACATGTATTGCATTGAGCATCACCCATGATTGGAATGTATAAAGTGCGTATTGACAGTATGGGAGTACGCTTTAAAAACTGACCGAGACTTATATACATTCACTTTACAGGAGGAAATCGAGCACTGTAATCTCAGGTTGGCCGAGTTTAGCTCTGTTCGTCTTTGTTATGCATAACATCTCCCAGATTGTGTTATTTTATGGTAGCACATTTTTATGTCCCCCACCACTATATTAGGGGACATATTGTTTTTGCCCTGTTTGTTGATTTGTTTGTTTGTTGCTTTGTTTGTTTGCTCAAACTTTAACATTTGCCATATCTTTTGCAATATTGAAGATAGCAACTTCATATTTGGCATGCATGTGTATCTCATGAAGCTGCACATTCTGAGTGGTGAAAGGTCAAGGTCATCCTTCAAGGTCACCCGTAAAGGTCAAAGGTCAAATATATTGGTCAAAATCAGCACCTGGGCGACTTGTCCTTAAATGAATTTTGCAGCAATGCTTTTCCAATCATGTCGCTGCAACATTTGATCATTTCAAAAACACATGCAAGCTCTGAATGTTGTCTTTCTTTAGCCAATGACCAATCAAAACACCTTCATGTATGCGCTAATCAGCTGTGTGTGCATAAGGGATTTGGATAAGGCCTTTGAACGATATACGGATCATTTATGGGGTTCAATTACGATGTTTGTCCACTAATAATGTTCAAAAAATTATCAATCATCACTGGTACACATAGCATTAGAGCAATTCAAGGCATTCTTAATGTGTTTGTTTTATTTAAAATGTTTACCACTCTTTCAGGGGTGTTTCAAAAATAAACAGTAACTGGTGTTTGTTGCTGTAGTGAATTGAATTTATAATTATAATAAATTGGAGTCAGACGTCTAATTTCATTGCTTCCATCAAATTATTTTTTAACTATTCTCTCAACAGCAACTATAAATTTACAGCACCAACATTTGATTAATTCATATCTAATAGGTTATATGTGAGGACAATTATGATTTGATCTTGCGTAGTAAAATTTGTATCTACACATTTTTTATGTAATTTTCTATACATGCACTTAATAACAAACATTTCATTCGGTAGATGTGCAACTATTAAGTGAAAAAAAACAAAAAAACAATATTACTTAAACCTTTGTTTTTTATTTCATAAAAGTAAATTTTTAACCAGGTTTTCCGAAGGAAAAAACTGGTTATTAGATTGGCGAATGCTGGCGGGCTGGCTGGCTGGCGGGCGGGCGGGCGGAACAAGCTTGTCCGAGCCATAACTATGTCGTTCATTGTCAGATTTTAAAATCATTTGGCACATTTGTTCACCATCATTGGACAGTGTGTCGCGCGAAAAAATTACGTCAATATCTCCAAGGTCAAGGTCACACTTTGAGTTCAAAGGTAAAAAATAGCCATAAATGAGTTTGTCTGGGATATAACTATGTCATTTATTATGAGATTAAAATCATTTGGCACATTTGTTCACCATCATGGTACGGTGTGTCGCACGAAAGAATCACGTCAATATCTCCTATGTCTAGGTCGCCACAACTAAAAATAGATTAAAAAAAAAAAAAACTTACAAAGGGGGTTATTTTTGTTTGTTCATTTCAAAAGTTCAGTTTGAGTTTTCTCCCTTTATCAGATTTTTTTTTCACAATGAAAACCTGGTTTTGTGACAATTTTGTCCCTTGTCTATGTTTATTTCAAAGTCAGGATATAAGCCGAATATCTTTTTAGCTCACCTGAGCACATGGTGAGCTTTTGTGATGGCCTTTTTCCATCATACGTTGTGTGCCGTCAATATTTGCCTTGTTTTCACTCTAGAGGCCACATTTATCGTTTGATCTTCATGAAACCTGGTCAGAAGATTTGTCTGAATAATATGTTGGATTAATTTGGAAATGGTTCTGGTTGGTTGAAAAACATGGCTGCAAAGGGGCAGGACATTTTTCCTTATATAGCTATATTTAAAACTTTTTAACACTCTAAAAAGTCACATTTATTGTTCAATCTTCATGAAAGTTGGTCAGACTATTTTCTGTTATGATATCTTGGATGAGTTCTAAAATGGTAAGGTCCGTTGAAAACCATGGTCACCAGGGCGTGGGGCATTTATCCTTATATGCTATAGTTACCGTATTTTCCCTTGTATAGCGCGCAGACTGTTTTATTAATGCAAAAATGGAGAAAAAAATATTTAAAGACAATAAAACCACCAAATCGGACCGAAAATGGCCGCCATTTTACTATTGCCCAATTCAATAATCCGGGGCATTGCAAAGCTTAATTAAACATTCAAAATAGGAAGCGTCATTATGATTAGGAGCATGGGTTGCATAGCTCTATACTTTTCTGAGAATTTTGTAATTTTCTTGCAACAGATTAACAGTCCACGTGCATTTCATGTAAAATGTGAGAAAATAAGAATGCATGCACATCGTGTCATTCTTCCTCTGGGAAAGCATGGACTTTAAATTTGAATGCTGTATAAAAATTTCATGGCGCATGGGAGACAGGGTTACTGCAGTTGTTTAGATATGTCAGTATTGACGTGAAACTGTTATTCTATTATGTTGGACAAGTTGGGTTATTTTTTGTCACACTACACAGGCGCGAATGCGATGAACAATGAAGTCACAAAAAACCTGGATCAAAGAGGAAAACTGCACTTAAGAAGTTCCTGTTCACACCTACCGTTACCTGCAAAAAAGACAAAATACCTTTACCAGTCCAATGTAAGCTGCCTAATTGGACCGAAAATGGCCGTAAAAAAGCACAAACACAGACAATTAAAATGTTCGCATACATTATTCAAACATTTTATTTTTTGTAATTATAAAATAACTAATGCTACCCCGTTCATACCTGCCTTTACCAACTTTTTGTTGTTTCGACAATTGCCCCTTCAGTCTGTAAGTTTATAGGGTGTAGTTTTCTGGAATAAAAAAATGGCAGCTATTATAAATATTACAATACAAAGGAAAATATGGCAAACCTTTTTATCCTTATATAGTTAAACCTTGTTAGAAATTTTAAAGGAACATTTATAGCTCACTCTACATGAAACTTGGTGAGAATATTTGTTCTAATTTAATGATATCTAGGGCTGCACAGAACAAGTCAGTTCTTTTGTATCTCAGGAGAGTGACTTTGGGCCTTTCAGGCCCTCTTGTTTAAAGATATTTCTTGTTTGGAATGTTGTTGTTGTTTTAAAAAGCAGTCAGTTGCGTTGTTTTTCCATTTAAGGAAATAAAGTTATTGGAATATTGGTGCAGTGTAGCCCAATCATGATATTCTGTGTCTATGACAAGGTTGTCAGACTGCCAGAGTACTTAAATGAATTGCAAGCCTTCTTCACAGTCCATGCTGTGGACGTGAGGTGTGCATGCCTACATATTAGTATTATATGGCCAGATTATTACCATGTATGGTGGAAATAGCCTGTCCAGATGTTTACTATGGTCAAGGTCCTTCCATTAAATTTTCCTTTACGGTGAAGATATCATGAAGCTGCACTGCAATTATAAAGGAATGGGTTTAAACCCATTATTGGTGGCAATTCATAAAACATTTTATTTACATTTTGATAAAACATTTTAGCTTGATTCTTTCAAGATAAAGCCTCTTGACAGCTCTGCAAAATATTTTTATTTAAAAACTTCGCCTTTTGAACTTGAAATATATTTCTTTGTCATCTAATTCAACATCAGTTTTTAACAATATCCATTACGTTATAAGTGTTTTTATTCTCGTAGACTTTCATGTTCCATGAATTGTTTGTTCATGCAGCCTAAGGTAAAGTAATGTGGTAAACCCTTTGCATTGTCATCAACTCATTAATTTCCAGTCATTTAAATGTGTTTATATTATCAATGATTATGCCCATGTGCATTTAGATATTAAGATTCATGTTTTGTTTCAGAAATTCTCACCTCGATTTCAGTGAGATATTTCTTTAATGTATTTTAAATTTTATTTTTGTCATTAATTTCAACATCAGTTATTTTTGGACTTTGATTTTGTTTTGCTCTTTGTTAAGTAATATAATGATTTTAAAGTATTTGTTAACAAGAAATATCTTGAAACAGATATTCTGCGTATAACATACCTTTTGAATAAAGGTAGAAAATTCAGTTTTAGAAGTTATTAAATTAAAAAGAACAGTTAAATTATTATTGTGTTCTATTTTCATTTAAAAGTCGCATATCCACCACATGAAATGTTTGTTATGAAGTGCACATATATTAAAGGGATCTTTTAACAGATTTTGGCATGTATTGAAGTTTGTCATTATATGTTTGAAATTGATAAATGTAAACATTGAACTAAACAGCTCAAGTAAAAAACAAGAATAAAAATTAAAGAATTGAAAAAGTCATCCTCACCTAGGCTGGATTAACCACTGAACCTTGGAGTTTAGGGGGGCTTAAGCTGGGTAAAGAGAAACATGTAATTGACATAGGATCATAAATCAGCTCTCAAAATATTCAACAAAGTCGGTATAGCTTTGATCTTATGATTGACTAGTTAAGTAGTAAAGCTTAGTAAAGCACGGGAGCAATCCTGATAATGAAATAAAAAATAACAATAACAACAGTACTCTCCAAATTATTCAATTATTTAACACTTTAAATTTAAAGGGATCATTTTACAGATTTTGGAATGTATTGAAATTTACCACTCGCCAGCTGTCAATCAAACTCAAGTAATATTCAATCAGATTTTGTTTATTGCGGCCACAATGGTCCAACAAACAAAGACTGTCGTAGTCATGGAATAAGCGTTTTATGAAAACACAACTTAGTGGGCTGAGCGATCTGGTATTTGGCGACTGGTAAATTTGTTATTAAATGCTTTAAATAAATAAATGTAAACATTGGAACTCTTATCCTCTACTGACCTCGAACCACTGACAATTGCAGTAAACCATTTAAACCACTTTGCCATTATGCTCATATAGTGAGCAGTGTATTTTATTCTTTATATATATAAGCAATCCTTGTAAAGTTACAAAATATTACGATAACAGAACTCTTCAAATTATTTGTTTCCCTTTTGAAACGGTAATATTATAATTTGCAGGTTTTTATGCCCCCGGATCGAAAGATCGGGGGTATATTGTTTTTGGCCTGTCTGTCATTGTATGTGTGTGTCCCAAAACTTTAACCAAAACTTTAACCTTGGTCATAACTTTTTGCAATATTGAAGGTAGCAACTTGATATTTGGCATGCATGTGTATCTCATGGAGCTGCACATTTTGATTGGTGAAAGGTCAAGGTCATCTTTCAAGGTCAAAGGTCAAAAAAACAAATTCAAAAACTTTTACCAAAACTTTAACCTTCTTCATAACTTTTGCAATATTGAACATAGCAACTTGATATTTGGCATGCATGTGAATCTCATGGAGCCGCAAATTTTAAGTGGTGAAAGGTCAAGGTCATCCTTCAAGGTCAAAGGTCAAAAAAATAATTCAAAGCGGCGCATTAGGGGGCATTGTGTTTCTGACAAACACATCTCTTGTTAATCATCAAATGATGCATTTAATGTATATTTTAAAGCACAGTATTACTGTGTCCTCACAGAAATCATAACTACAATGAAAATTTGCAAATCTGAACTTTTAAAAAAAAATTGTCAATTTACCAAAATGTGAAAAGGTCTCTTTAAACCAAATAGTAGAGTAAGTGTTCTTATATACAAATTTTACTACATTTTATCACATTATATTTGTCTTCACATGGCTCTAACCCTGTAAGCCATAGTTCTACACATGATATCACCCAGTAAATCATAGTCCTACTCATGACTCTAACCCTGTAAGACATAATCCTACACATGACTCTAACCATGTAAGCCATAGTCCTACACATGACTAACCATGTAAGCCATAGTCTTACAGATGACTGTCACCCTGTAAGCCATAGTCTTACACATGATTCACACCCTGTAAGCCATAGTCATACACATGACTTGCTCTGTAAGCCATAGTCTTACACATAATTCTCACCCTGTAAGCCATAGTCCTACAGATGGATCTCACCCTGTAAGCCAAAGTCCTACACATGACTAACCCTGTAAGCCATAGTCCTACAGATGGATCTCACCCTGTAAGCAAAAGTCCTACACATGACTCTAACCCTGTAAGCCACAGCACTACACATGACTCTAACCCTGTAAGCCACAGCACTACACATGACTCTAACCCTGTAAGCAAAAGTCCTACACATGACTTACCCTGTAAGCCACAGCACTACACATGACTCTAACCCTGTAAGCCACAGCACTACACATGACTCTAACCCTGTAAGCAAAAGTCCTACACATGACTTACCCTGTAAGCCACAGCACTACACATGACTCTAACCCTGTAAGCCACAGCACTACACATGACTCTAACCCTGTAAGCAAAAGTCCTACACATGACTCACCCTGTAAGCCACAGCACTACACATGACTCACCCTGTAAGCCACAGCACTACACATGACTCTAACCCTGTAAGCCATAGTCCTACACATGACTCTAACCCTGTAAGCCATAGTCCTACACATGACTCTAACCCTGTAAGCCAAAGTCCTACACATGACTCTAACCCTGTAAGCCATAGTCCTACACATGACTCTAACCCTGTAAGCCAAAGTCCTACACATGATATCACCCTGTAAGCCATTGTCCTACACATGACTCTAACCCTGTAAGCCACAGCACTACACATGATTCTCAACTGGTAAGCTAAATTCCTATTCATGACTTTCAACCTGTAAGCCATAGTCCAACACTAAGTCATACACATAGTCATACACATGACTCTTACTCTGTAATCACAATACCATTCATAACAAAAACTTGCACAATTATAGAATAATAAAAAACAATAACAGAGGTCCTGGATGCATAATACATAATACAAACTTTGTCCAGGCTTCTGAATTATGAATGAGATTGAAGTAATAATATTTGAAATGAAGCATGATGCAAAAGCTAAGTAAAAAACAAAACAAAGAGCAAAATCTTACAAAAAAGGAAAGCAAACAAAAATGCACAAAAATACAATTATTTTGCTGTTTTAAAGCCTTCATACTTATTATTACTTTGCCTATGATTACATTGATCTCTTCTTGTCAGAGAAAGACGTAGTAATTTCAATTTACCAACCTCCTGAATATTTCCAAAACAAGAGCTATGTTTGTATTAACAAAATTCTTAAACACATTTTTTGTCAATAACAGCAACAGTGCTTTGTTGATTTGTAAATAATTATTAAATTGCAAGGCTATGATATTTTAAACTACTTTCTGGATTTGTTAAATAAAATAAAATTATACATTATATGGAGTCGCATCAATTGTCGTTATTTTTCTTTTACAATTTTCGTTTGTTTGACTTTTGAAACAAACATACACAAATTTGTATATTCCAAGGCATAAACAACTAGATGAATTACAGAGTTTGACAGTAGTCATATAGGTATTCCTACCCAATGGCTGTCAGTTGTAATTCATGTGCCTCAGTTGATGACTTCATTTCGTCAATGCGCCTCTGAAACAATAACAAAACTTGACCTTCTCATGAATTTATTATGTTTTAAATCATTTTTATTTGTAGGCAATATTAATTTAAAGCCACACACCTTATTTGGCATAGTAAATTTAAGAATAAATAAGAAACATATTTTATATATGCCAATTAGAATATATCCGGTGGTTACAAGGTAGTAATCTGTTTTTTTTGCGATTAACAACTTAAAAATAATCGCGTTTGTCGAAACGGACGTATACGTCCAGAAATCCTACTTTCGGTTTTAAAAGCGGTACCCTTTGAAAAATAATAAATTATTTGCTAACTAGGCTATAGATTTAATTTTATCTAAGCCAATTATAATATATCTGGTGGTTACAAGAAAGAAATCCGTCTTTTTTTAGCTTTAAAACTTAAAAATAATCACGTTTTTCGAAATTGACGCACACATGTATACGTATGGAAATCCTACTTTCGGTTTTAAAAGCCATTTGAAAACTAATAAATTACTTGCTAACTAGGCAATAGATTTAACGACAATTTTGCACACTTTCAAATTGCATCGATATGTTTTAATTAACGTGTATTTCATTTCAAGGTGTGTGGCTTTAAGTATTGTCTGCTAAAATGCAAAGAGAAATTAAATACCGTAAATCCACAATACGCCATCGTGTACAATACGCACCCCCGATTTTGGTCCAAATTCATCGGTGAAAATTGAAACTCCGAATATAATACGCACACAAAAAGCGTGTCCGAAATCGACCATGACGCTGTCATTTCCGAAAACATGTGTCGATATATTTATGTGTTGTGGAAATAGCAATCAACAATCTGTCTCACAGTAATACCTCGGCATATTGATCGCGATTTGTTATCGGGCCGTTGTCGTGGCAATTGCATAATAAATATCTATGTCTATTGTTTATATTACCGTTGATTGATTTATTTACGCAAATATAATTTATGGATGATTTGATATGATTACAGTCATAGATTTTTGCAGATACAAAATGCTTTACTTGTGACACAATTAATTCCATTTTTATTTCCCGCGAATATATATTCATACGACACACAAACACTAAAATGGTACCATGTTAGTGTTCATGTGTCGTATCAATAGATATCGTTGCAGTTTATATTACCGTTGATTGTTTTATTTACGCAAATATAATTTATGGTTGATTTGATAAAAATTTGACAATTTTAAGACAATTCTTTCTTAAGTAAATGGGTGCCCTGAAAAGGGCTGTTTTGTTGTTTCGAGTGACGATTCGATCAGAGGTCACTTTCGTCGAACCCCTCGAAATCGCTCTCGTCATCGTCGCTTTCGAAAAAGCGGGCAATTTCTTCCGATGACATGCCTTGCGGCGGATCAACATCAGTGTAGTAATTCTCCTCTCCGGTTTGATCATTCTTTTCATCTGCGGCGAGGTCCCAAACTGGGGATCTGGTGGCAATATGATCCTCGAAAAGTACGTCGTCCTCTGTGCCATCAAACTGTTGCTGATGCAGCACTTCTTAAAAGCACACTGGATGATTGCAGGATCTAGTTGCTGCCAGCAGTCAACTATCCACTGGCAGATCTCCTCAAGTTCCGGCTTTCTTCGTCGCCCCCCGGCAGTGTATGACTGTGGACCGCTGCAGTACCACTCATTCCACTTCAACTGCAGCATTTGTTTCATGGGTTTGTTGACGCTGACGTCTAGTGGCTGCATCATGCAGGTCATCCCTCTGGGTATTACTGCCAGATGTGTCTTGTATTCGGACAATAGTGACTGTTTTACATCATCCTACTTATGTGCCCTGAAGGCATCGAGTACAAGTAGGGAACGCCGGGAGAAACCACCTGGACGACAGCCCCACACGGTCTTAATCCAGTCATGGACAAGGTTGGTGTCCATCCACCCTTACGAATGCACCCGCACTTCTACGCCCTTCGGCCACTTGACCCCTTTGGGCATGGTCTTGCGTTTGAAAACTACGTAGGGTGGTAACTTGCCCCCGTCAGCTGTACAGGCCAGCATAACGGTGAAGCGTTTTTTTTTGTTACCCGTTGTTGTTATCAAAACTGACTTCTGCCCTTTTGTTGATACACTAGTATTTGTTGGTAAATCAAACGTCAGTGGCGTTTGATCGGCATTGCCAATCTGGCTCAATGGGAAGTTATGCAGCTGTCGTTGTCGGATTCAATCAGCTTGTCTTCATAATCTTCCGGCAGATTCTGTCCTATGTGGGTGCGCTGTCGTACTGAAAGGCTGTGGCGCTGCATAAACCTCAACACCCACATGCGTGAGGCCTTGAATGTTTCCGTCCCTTCCATCCCTTTTGCGAGTTTTCTGGCTTCGAAGCCCAGTACCATGGTTGACATTTCCCTGTCCCTGGAATTTTGACAACAGAAGTTTTTGGTTTTTTTTATTCTACTGATCAGTCAAGTGAGAATTGAATTTCCATACCTGTCAGTTGTTTTGGTATTCTCCATGTATATCAGCGCTCTTTTGCTTTCTCTCAGGCTCTCGGTCAAAAGAGTTTTCAGAAGCTCTATTGTATTCCTGGAATAAAAAAAACAACATTTTTTCTGATGACATTGTATGGTGCATGGGTGATAGTTTGGTTTCTGGATCACAGCAGAGGCCATTTAAAAAACTTTGATTTTTGCAATCTGGAAGCAGCCGAATATCGGCAGTAATTTGGGAAAAAAAATCACTTTATATAATTATAAATTTAGTTATAATAAACTTGTTAATGCAAAAATTGACTAGTAAGTGAATAGATAATATATTCTTACTGTGGGTCTGCTTCTGGGGCTGTCACCACTGGGGCTGTCACCAGTGGGGCTGTCGACACTGGGGCTGTCGCCACTGGGGCTGTCGACACTGGCTGTCGCCACTGGGGCTGTCGCCTATGGGGCTGTAGCCACTGGGGCTGTCGCCACTGGGGCTGTCACCAATGGGGCTGTCACCAATGGGGCTGTCACCAGTGGGGTTGTCACCACTGGGGCCTCTGATGGGGCTGTGGCCAGTGGGGTTGCTGTGGCTGTTTCCAATGGGTCTGCTGGGTGGGCTGCTGTGGTTTCTTCTAGGTCCATCAGTGCTTCTTCCTCAGTCATTGATAAAGTCACCACTGGGGCTGTCACAACTGGGGCTGTCGCCACTGGGGCTGTCGCCACTGGGGCTGTCAACAATGGGGCTGTCACCAGTGGGGTTGTCACCACTGGGGCCTCTGATGGGGCTGTGGCCAGTGGGGTTGCTGTGGCTTTTTCCAATGGTTCTGCTGGGTGGGCTGCTGTGGTTTCCTCTAGGTCCATCAGTGCTTCTTCCTCAGTCACTGATAATAATATAGTTTTCGTTACATACATTTGAAATCCGATGGCCTTAATTTGCAGGGGCTGACAATAAAAGTTTGAGGCATCAGTAATTCGAGCCAACCTGATTTCTAATATACTGTATTTACTACAGATGCAAGAGGTTACAAAAATCATAAACCAGTTAACTTTTTGCCAACCGGTTAACCAAAACGCCTTAAGAAGTTAAAAAGATTAAGAGTATGTAAACAAAGTCATACCGCTGGACCCGCTCTATACAAAATTAAAGAACTACATAATGTTCCTTTTCACGTGTTATTAACTTATTTTTAGTTTTTAGTTCGGCTGCTTATATTACATTCGCGTCTTATTGCTCACAAAAAGGGTGCAATCAAATTGAATTAATATTCAAATGTTTTCAGTGCTGCTTCCTCGGTCACTGATAATAATATAGTTTTCATAATGAAAGGTGGTCAAAACATTGATTTAATTGATATCTCGGACGAGTTCAAAAATGGTCCAGATTGGTGAAAAAATATGGCCGCCAGTGGGCGGGGCATTTTTCTCTATATGTATATAGTGGCAGTTTTCCCTATTTGGCTATAGAGAAACCTTGTAAACACTCTTGAAGTGACAATTTTTGTCCAATCATAATGAAAGTTGGTCAAAACATTGGTTTTATTGATATCTCGGATGAGTTAGAAAATGGTCCAGATAGATGAAAACATGGCCGCCAGTGGGTGGGGCATTTTTCTTTATATGTATATAGTGGCAGTTTTCCCTATTTGGCTATAGAGAAACCTTGTAAACACTCTAGAAGTCACAATTTTTGCCCAATTATCATGAAAGTTGGTCAAATATTGGTTTTATTGATATCTTGGACGAGTTCGACAATGGTTTGGATCGGTGAACAAACATGGCTGCCAGTGGGTGGGGCATTTTTCTCTATATGTATATAGTAAAAATGTTAACACTCTAGAAGTCACATTTTTGGCCCAATTTTCATGAAATCTGGTCAGAACATTTGTTTTATTGATACAAGAGTTGAGTTCAAAAATGATTTCGGTCAAACCTTGTGATCGAACACTATAGAAGTCACATTTTTATGCCCCCCTTTGAAGAAGAGGGGGTATATTGTTTTGCTCATGTCGGTCCGTATGTCTGTCTACCAGATGGTTTCTGAATGATAAGTCAAGAATGCTTAGGCCTAGGGATCATGAAACTTCATAGGTACATTGATCATGACTCGCAGATGATCCCTATTGATTTTGAGGTCACTAGGTCAAAGGTCAAGGTCACGGTGACCCAAAATAGTAAAATGGTTTACGGATGATAACTCAAGAACGCTTACGCCTAGGATCATGAAACTTCATAGGTACATTGATCATGACTCGCAGATGACTCCTATTGATTTTCAGGTCACTAAGTCAAAGGTCAAGGTCACGGTGTTTCAACTTAGCAAAATGGTTTCCAGATGATAACTCAAGAAGGCCTATGCCTAGGATCATGAAACTTCACAGGTACATTGATCATGACTTGCAGATGACCCGTATTGACTTTTAGGTCACTAGGTCAAGGTCACGGTTACTTGACACAGTAAAATGTTTTTTGGATGATAACTCAAGAAAGCTTACGCTTAGGATCATGAAACAATATAATGGTCAAGTTGATAGAATTTTCTTATTAAATCAATCTAAAATGGAATTTATCATGTATATGTTTTGAACATCTTATAACTTTGTTATCCATCTGACATGTGTGCATTATAATCATTGCATCTTATTTTAAAATGTTTGTGGTTTAAAGTTTTTTTTTGTTTTGGTAATTAAACACAAAGCACTCAATTGACAATTTCTAGACAGACTTACAGTGGGCTGACCTTGAAACGATGCAAGATGGAATGTAATTCATTTGTTTGTTTTGTAATTTAAAATCTTAACATGTCAACTATGAAAACACTATACAATTATTATTTTGTTATCAGACTAGGACACTACAGTTCATATGTGCTCTAAAATATACAAGTACACAAGAACAAACACACACAACTCAATTTGATATTAACCCATTGATGCCCAACATTGATTATGAGAGAGAGGAAGGAATGAGTCATGCTGAAGGATACACACATTGATTGTTTATGAAGTTAATGTATGGGATCAGGAATAAAATTTTGCTGTAATTTTTTAGTGTGTGAGCTCTAGTCAACAGGCTGTGTTTAAAGAAGACATTAACAATGGATATATGCTACTGCTGATAAAGGGTTCTAAAATATACAGGTGCAATTCATACATGCCAGAATTTTTTTGGGTCCAAAGCGGGACATTCCATAAAAAATTGTCGGGACATATGACCAAAAAGAAGGACACCTAAAACGATCTATCATTCCACCTTTACTGTAGTCAGTATAGTACTAACAAAAACTCATGATACTTTAATTCAAGACATAAAACATCTGATATGAAGCATGAAATCTAAAACATAACAATAACAGTTTTATTAAATAAGACAATAGCAAACAAAGAAGATAATATTCATCTTTTTAGAGTACAAAATCTGGAACATTATGACAACAAAACTCATTATATTACTTTCAATGGCAAACAACAACGCAGGGGAGGCTATCCAGTACACTGAAAGTACGGGTTACAGTAAACTATCTACCGAACAGTTACATCAGCTTGACACGGAATGTGCGGCCGTACACATTTGGATTATCCCGCTATTTTGGAACTAAACATTGAATGTAAAAGACTGATTTATGACGTAGAGTTAATTTTACAAAACTATTGCTTTGTAAACCGTTTCAAACAAAGAAAAAAACAAACACATTTTCAACATTTATTTCATTATAATACAGCTATCGATAAGCAGTAAGCGACCACTATCTTGAAGACCACCATGGTGTGAATGCCTGATAAAATCAGTAATTAACCGATAAATCGCTGATAAGGTGTCATAAACAACACTGGTACACACGAGAGGTAGAATCGGATTGTTAATTGGGGGCAATAAAGGGATTAGCGGTGGTAAGTGTTAGCGAAACAGAGCTTGAATAGCGAATTTTATTGGGAACCTATAGACCTTACATCGTTTTTTACGAATGTCGGGACAAATCGTCTCATATCGGGACGCCGGGACAAAGCGCCTAAAAGCGGGACTGTCCCGCCGAGATCTGGTCGTCTGGCATGTATGAGGTACATGTACCAAATTTAGGTTTGGAATGTAAATTGCTAACTGTTGGCTACATTGATCATGACTCACCAATGACCCCTATTGATCTTCTCGTCACTAGGTCAAAGGTGTCAGTCACAGTGATTCTAAATACAAAAATTTGTTTTTAAATGATTACTCAAAAACACTTTCACCTAGGATAAAGACTTCATAGGTACATTGATCATGATTATAAAAATACCACTTTTGAATTTCAAATCACTACATCAAAGATCAACATCACAGTGAATCAAAACAATAAATTATTTCTGATATTTACTGACAATGCTTACGCCTAGATTCATGATCTTCATAGTTACATTGATCATGACTGGCAGATGACCAACATAATGTTAAAGTCACTAGGTCAAACATCTTATTAACAATGACTCAACACTGTAAAATGGTGTCCAGATGACAACTCAAGAAACCAAGGTCAAAAGTCAAAGTCACAATGACTAATATATTCATATTCACACAATGGCTGCCATTACAACTGACAGCCCATATGCAGGCATGCATGTTTTACAAACAGCCCAATACATTTGGTAACAAGAAATATCTTTAAAAAAGATATACAGCGTTGATAGTTCAATGAATGAGATCAAGGATAGCAAATGTCTTTTTCTGTGCAGTTCTTAGCTGCATCACACGCAGTACAGGATGTTACGCTGAGTTTTTGCGGCTTAATTTACATTATAACATATTGCTAGTCATAGAAAAACCTATAGATACAAAACAGAAAACCAAAAGAAGAATGGAAGTGAAATTAAAACATACGAGTCAACCGGCTAAACGCCTATTTATAGGCGCGTGCTTCGAACAAACCTGTTTGAGTGGTTTGTCGGGCATTGCTATTTGATTCGATTATTAACAGTATCGAGAATCATCGCGCTCATGCTTAAGACGTTAGTCAATATGGTGGAATAATTATTGTTAAATTAATCAAAAATAATATTTATCATTGTATTTTTGAAAACACATTAACAATCTATTATTGACATACCATAATAATATTGCTGAATATCTTCATTTAACATATTACCGGTCTAAAGAAAACTCCAGGTCACCTAGTTCACGATTAGCCTCTTTATTATATAACGATAATTTTACTGGCAGCGAACTCCGGTGATGACCTGTAAATAACTCTGACATTCACACACTGGCCGCAAATTGACCCTATACCTCGCGGGTTGAAATGCAATGCATTAAAGTGAGGCCTCCCTTCCACTGCTCTTTATACTTTTACATGTTAACATGTTGACAGGAATATGGAAGTAAGTACTGCATATGAAAACATAGCCTTTAAGTATAAACGCTTTTGCACTGGCAATCCTCTGAAAATGAAAGGTGCACGCACAAACTGTATTGATGTCGAGAATTGAGTGTAAAACTGTTCTATCTATTAAGCCTTTTCATTAGAGATAAAATTGTTTCATGCAGTAAAACAGTGTTACAAAGACGCGGATATGTTTTCAATGTTCTGGTGGTATACTCAAATCAGCCAATGGAATAAATGAAGTGTATTCATTCGTACCTAGCCGCGGGAAATTTTATTTGAATTTTATTGGACACTTACAAATGTCAGGTAAGGTGAAAAGCTGGCTTAATACAGCTACGCTGAAAAATTCAATGAACACGCTCTTCTCAGGTGAGCAAACTAGGGCCATCTGGGCCCACTTGTTTATTTCCTTTGTGAACATAAAACACTTAGCATATAACATAATACATAATCACATAATGTTGATGGAACGAGATTGCATTTATGGAGGAAAGAATAATGTTTGGTAAAATGTGCATGAGGTATTTATATTGGAAGTAAATTCTAAGTTTGGTGTCAATAGTTAATTTGATTGGTTGGTTGAAGATGGTTCTTTGGTAATGTTTTGATTATTCAGATTTTCTTTCCATTTATCAAATTGTTTGAACACTTCTGGTTTTTGTTTTAGTATAAGTGATTTATATACCATTTTGCAAGCTTTTGTATTTTCTGTTATTTCGTTAAGCTTGTATTGCGGTGTGGTGTAAATAATATCGTTTTCATTTAGTCTATGTTTCCATTCAACAGGTATGCTTTTTACAATTTGATGGTATTTTATAAAGTCTGCTGTATCTATTTCATAAAAGATTATTATATCTTGAAAACTGTAAAAAGATCTTTTCCTAAAATCATATATATGTTCAATAAATTGAATATCTCTGTCAAACCATGTTTTTATTAAGAAAGTTTTATTTTCGTTTTTAGCTCATCTATTTTTTGAAGAAAAAAAATGAGCTATTGTCATCACCTTGGCGTCAGCGTCGGCGTCCGGTTAAGTTTTGCGTTTAGGTACACTTTTCTCATAAAGTATCAAAGCCATTGCTTTCATACTTGCATCACTTACTTACTATCATGAGGGGACTGGGCAGGCAAAGTTATGTAACTCTGGCTGGCATTTTGACGGAATTATGTGCCCTTTTTATACTTAGAAAATTGAAAATTTGGTTAAGTTTTGTGTTAAGGTCCACTTTTTAGCTCACCTGATTGCTCAGGTGAGCTTTTGTGACCGGTCTTTGTCCGTCTTCCATCTGTCCGTCAGTCTGTCTGTCCGTCCGTCGTCCACATTTGGTTTGTAAACACTCTAGAGGCCACATTTCATGTCGGATCTTCATGAAACTTGGTCAGAAGATTTGTCCCAATGATATCACGATCAAGTTCGAAACTGGGTCATGTTGATATGTTGGTCGAGTTCAAAAGTGGTTCCGGTCCGTTGAAAAACATGGCCGCCAGTGGGCGGGGCAGTTTTCCTTATTTGGCTATAGAGAAACTTTGTTAAAACTCTAGAAGTCACAATTTTTGCCCAATCATCATGAAAGTTGGTCAAAACATTGGTTTTATTAATATCACAGTGAGTTCAAAAATGGTCCAGGTGGATGAAAAACATGGCCGCCAGTGGGTGGGGCATTTTTCTCTATATGTATATAGTGAAAACATGTGAACTCTCTAGAAGTCACATTTTTGGCCCAATGTTCATGAAATTTGGTCAGAACATTTGTTTCCTTCATATGAGAGTTGAGTTTTAAAATGGCTTCGGTCAGTTCAATAACATGGCTACCAGGGGGGGGGAGCAGTTTTCCAAATTAAGCTATAGAGAAACCTTGTAAACACTCTAGAAGTCACATTTTTTTGCCCAATCATCATGAAAGTTGGTCAAAACATTGATTTTATTAATATCTCGGACGGGTTCAAAAATTGGTCAAGATCGGTGAAAAAACATGGCCGCCGGTGGGCGGGGCATTTTTCTCTATATGCATATAGTGAAAACATGTGAACACTCTAGAAGTCACATTTTTGGCCCAATTTTCATGAAGTTTGGTCAGAACATTATTTCTCTTTGATATGAGAGTTGAGTTCGAAAATGGTTCCGGTCCGTTGAATAACATGGCTGCCGGGGGGGGGGGCAGCTTTCCTTATTTGGCCATAGAGAAACCTTGTAAACACTCTTGAAGTCACAATTTTTGCCCAATCACCATGAAAGTTGGTCAAAACATTGGTTTTAATGATATCTCGTACGAGTTCTAAAATGGTCCAAATCGGTGAAAAACATGGCCGTCAGTGGGCGGGGCATTTTTCTCTATATGTATATAGTGAAACATGTGAACACTCTAGAAGTCACATTTTTGGCCCAATTTTCATGAAATTTGGTCAGAACATTTGTTTCCTTGATATGAGAGTTGAGTTTGAAAATGGTTCCGGTCAGTTGAATAACATGGCTGCCAGGGGGGGAGGGGGGAGTTTTCTTATATTTATATAGTAAAAAAAGCTTGTGAACACTCTAGAAATCTCATTTTTTGCCCAATCATCATGAATTTTGGTACAAAGATTGGTTTTATATATATCACATAGTTAATGCCATAATTTTTGCCCTTAGATAGTCCAAATTTTCATTATATTATACAAAATCCTTGTAAACACTCTAGAGGTCACAAGTTTGTTTCAGATTTTATGAATCTTGGACATTATATTTATTTTTGTTAGCAAAGTTTGATGTTTGGCAACTCAAAATATAGGTCACCAGGTCAAATCTTACAAAAACAAAAACACTCCATATGAGTTTTGGTTCAGTAATGATGTAACTTGACCAGGATGTTTGTCAGGACAATATCTAGGTCAAGTTTGACGTTTGGTAAAGATTGAATGAACCGACTCCTCTCAGGTGAGCGAACTAGGGCCATCTTGGCCCGCTTGTTTCCTAAAGTATCAAAGTCATTGCTTTCTAACTTGCAACACTTACTGACTATCGTAAGGGGACTGTGCAGGCAAAGTTATGTAACTCTGACTGGCATTTTGACAAAATTATGTGCCCTTTTTATACTTCGAAAATTGAAAATTTGGTTAAGTTTTGTGGTTAGGTCCACTTTTTTCCTAAAGTATCAAAGCCATTGCTCTCATAATTGCAACACTTACTAACTATCGTAAGGGGACTGTGCAGGCAAAGTTATGTAACTCTGACTGGCATTTTGACGGAATTATGGGCCCTTTTTACTTGAAAATTTGGTTAAGTTTTATGTTTTGGTCCACTTTACCCCTAAAGTATCAAAGCTATTGCTCTCAAACTTGGAACACTCGCAAACTATCATAAGGGGACAGTAAAGGACAAGTTGCATAACTCTGGTTGTCAATTTTACCAAATTATGGCCCTTTTTTGACTTAGTAACTTTGAATATATGGTTACATTTTGTGTTTAGATTCACTTTACTTCTAAAGTAACAAGGCTATTGCTTTTAAACTTTAAATACTTTCATGCTATCATGAGGGTACTGTACCTGGCAAGTTGAATTTTACCTTGACCTTTGAATAACCTTGAACTGTCCGTCTGTTAGTCCGAAAAAAAATATTAACATTGGCCATAACTTTTTCACTTTTTAAGATAGCAACTTGATATTTGGCATGCATGTGTATCTCATGGAGCTGCACATTTTGAGTGGTGGAAGGTCAAGGTCATTCTTCAAGGTCAAATGTCAAATTTATGGTGTCTGTCCGTCGGAAAACTAACACTGGCCATTACTTTTTCAATATTGAAGATAGCAACTTGATATTTGGCATGCATGTGTATCTCATGAAGCTGAACATTTTGATTGGTGAAAGGTGAAGATGAAGGTCATCCTTCAAGGTCAAATGTCAAATATATGGCGTCTATCTGTCAGAAAACTTTAACTTTGGCCATAACTTTTTTAATATTGAAGATAGCAACTTGATATTTGGCATGCATGTGTATCTCATGAAGCTGCACATTTTGAGTGGTGGAAGTTCAAGGTCAAGGTCATCCTTCAAGGTCATCCTTCAACGTCAAAAAAAGAAATAAATTCAAAGTGGCCTTCTCATGAAGCTGCACATTTTGAGTGGTGGAAGTTCAAGGTCATCCTTCAAGGTCATGGTCATCCTTCAAGGTCAAAGGTCATAAAACAAATAAAATATTTCATAGCAGCATTATCATATAGCTGCACATTTTGAGTGGTGGAAGTTCAATGTCATGGTCATTCTTCAAGGTCAAGGTCATTCTTCAAGGTCAAAGGTAAAAAAAAAAGCAAAGCGGTGTTATCCTGAAGCTGCACATTTTGAGTGGTGTAGGTTCAAGGTCAAGGTCATCCTTCAAGGTAAAAAAATAAAAATAAAAATTTCAAAGCGGAGTTCTCATGAAGCTGCACATTTTGAGTGGTGGAAGTTCAAGGTCGAGGTCATCCTTCAAGGTCAAGGTCATCCTTCAAGGTCAAAGGTCCCAAAAAAAAAAAAAAAAAAAATTAAAAGTGGCGTTATCATGAAGCTGCACATTTTGAGTTGTGGATTTTTAAGGTCAAGGTCATCCTTCAAGGTCAAAAAAATCAAAGCGGCGTTCTCATGAAGCTGCACATTTTGAGTGGTGGAAGTTCAAGGTCAAGGTCATCCTTCAAGGTCAAGGTCATCCTTCAAGGTCAAAGTTCAATTATTTTTTTTAAAATTCAAAGCGGCGTTCTCATGAAGCTGCACATTTTGAGTGGTGGAAGTTCAAGGTCAAGGTCATTCTTCAAAGTCAAGGTCATTCTTCAAGGTCAAATGTAAAAAAATATATTAAAAAATTCATAGCGGCGTTATCATGAAGCTGCATATTTTGAGTGGTGGAAGGTCAAGGTCATCCTTCAAGGTCAAGGTCATCCTTCAAGGTCAAAGTTAAAAAACAATATATAAAAAATTCAAAGCGGCGTTCTCATGAAGCTGCACATTTTGAGTGGTGGAAGTTCAAGGTCAAGGTCATTCTTCAAAGTCAAGGTCATTCTTCAAGGTCAAAGGTCTAAAAATATATTAAAAAATTCAAAGCAGCGTTATAATGAAGCTGCACATTTCGAGTAGTGGAAGTTCAAGGTCAAGATCATCCTTCAAGGTCCAAAAAAAATAAAAATATATTCAAAGCGGCGTTCTCATGAAGCTACACATTTTGAGTGGTGGAAGTTCAAGGTCAAGGTCATCCATCAAGGTCAAGGTCATCTTTCAAGGTCAAATGTTTAAACAATTTATTTCAAAGCGGCGTTCTCATAAAGCTTCACATTTTGAGTGGTGGAAGTTCAAGGTCAAGGTCATCCTTCAAGGTCAAAGTTCAAATATATGGGGGACATAGTGTTTCATAAACACAGATTGTTTCATTAATAAAAAAAACAACCGTACATTGTGGCAACCTAGTGCAAGCTAGATTGCCGCTACGGTTACCAAGCAAGACAAGAAAATAAATATGAACTATTTAGTATGAATTAAGAGCTGCCATTGTTTGGCCGTCTAAAAGACGAAAATTGAAAGTTTAGACAGCCATAATGGCCTATTTTCGGTGGGTGTGTCTTTGTATATACTAAAAAATAGCAGTGCGTGTATGTGTCTGCGCGTGTGTGTTCTTAATTGTATATTGCTATATTTGTTGTATCATGTATACGCCCAACAAAATATTGTCATCTCCAGAAATAACATGAAATCTTATAAATCTATTAGTATTGCATTACATAGTAGACAATAAGATTTGACACGACTGCTGAAAATCTACATAAAATATAATCAACAAGAGAATCTAATTTATGGCGATTTTTTAGAGTTATTGTGCCATTATTATTGATGGCCATTTTTACCTTTGACACTCTTGAATTCCCTCCCATAACATGCTGTCCAATGATTGTGAACAAAATTAATGTACAAAGTCATTTTAAAATCTTACCAGCTCATTTATGGACATTTTTAACCAGGTTTTCCGAAGGAAAAAACTGGTTATTAGATTGGCGAATGCGGGCGGGCTGGCTGGCGGGCTGGCGGGCGGGCTGGCGGGCTGGCTGGCGGGCTGGCGGGCGGGCGGGCGGAACAAGCTTGTCCGGGCCATAACTTTGTCGTTCATTGTGAGATTTTAAAATCATTTGGCACATTTGTTAACCATCATTAGATGGTGTGTCGCGCGAAAAAATTATGTCAATATCTCCAAGGTCAAGGTCACACTTTGAGTTCAAAGGTAAAAAATAGCCATAAATGAGCTTGTCTGGGCTATAACTATGTCATTCATTATGAGATTTTAAAATCATTTGCCACATTTGTTCACCATCATGGGACGGTGTGTCGCACGAAAGAATCACATCAATATCTCCAATGTCAAGGTCGCCACGACTAAAAATAGATTTATTTTAAAACAAACTTACAAAGGGGGTTAATTTTGTTTGTTCATTTCAAAAGTTCAGTTTGAGTTGTCTCCCTTTATCAGATTTTTTTTTCACAATGAAAACCTGGTTTTGTGACAATTTTGTCCCTTGTTTACCTTTAAAACACAAAGTGTGACATTGACCTTGGAGATATCAACGTAATTCTTTCGCGTGACACACCAGCCAATGATGGTGAACAAATGTGCCAAATAATTTTAAAATCTCACAATCAACAACATAGTAATGGCCCGGATAAGCTCATTTATAACCATGTTTGATCCCTGAATTTAAAGTGTGACCTTGACCATGGAGATATCAACGTAATTCTTTCACGCGACACGCAAGTTTAACCTTGGAAAAATGAAGACGTGGTTTATGACGCACGTGTAAAAATGGCCCGGATAAGCTCATTTATAACCATGTTTGATCCCTGAATTTAAAGTGTGACCTTGACCATGGAGATATCAGCGTAATTCTTTCGCCCAACACACTTTCCAATGCAGTAAAAAAAAATAAAAAAATTGCCAAATGGTTTTAAAATCTCACTATGAACGACATAGTTATTGCCCAGGCAAGCTCATTTATGGCCATTTTTGATCTTTGAACTCAAAGTGTGACATTGACCTTGGAGATATTGACGTAACTCCCTCGCGTGTCACATAGTACAATGGTGGTGAACATATTTGCCAAATGATTTTAAAATCCCACTATAAATGATAAAGTTATGGCCTGGACAAGCATTTGACCTTAGAACTCCAAGTGTGACTTAACCTTGGAGATATCAACGTACTTTTTCACACGACACACCTTCAAGTAGTGTGTTCATACAATCACAACAATTAAAGTAAAACATGTACAAATTAATTAGAGTAAAAGAACACATACAAGACTACTGTAGATCTACATAAAACATAATCTACAACGGCAACAAATAATGTGTTCTTACAATCACAACAATTTAATTAAGAGCACGTACAAGGCGTATTAACAACAACAATGTGTGCATAGATTAATTCATACAGCCTGAGTGGTACATTCGCTAAATACATAATTAAGATATTTGTTAGTACCAATTAAATTCATTTGTTAATTTAACATTTATTCAAGCTTTAAGTATTATACATATGATTTTGTTTTCATTATCTATATGTTATAAAGGATTGTACTTTACTTTGTATTTGTTTATATTAATGTACTACTGATGAAGGCTACGGCCGAAACATGTTTAGTACCAGAAACATTTAAATAAACAGTGACGTGTTTGTACGATTTATTTAATTTTATTAAAGGATTGTACTGACATTTGTATCGTACGTGAAATAAAAATGGAACAAACTTCAACACAGGCAGTTAATTGTTATATATAATCAGATACAGGTTATTATGGGCAGGAGGATCCAGCAGAATACAATTAAAATTGTTACTGTATTCCATTTGTAATACAATATTATATGTTTCTGGAACCCTATTTTCCGAAGGAAAAAATTGGTTATTAGATTGGCGAATGTTGGCGGGCTGGCAGGACAAGCTCTTCTGGGCCATAACTTTGTCGTTCATGGTGAGATTTTAAAATCATTTGGCACATTTATTATGCTTCCCCAAAATTTTTGGGGGGAGCATATAGTCACCACTTCGTCTGTCTGTGCGTGTGTCTGTCGGTGCACAATTTTTTGTCCGGGCTATTTCTCAGCAATTAATTACCGGAATTCAATTAAACTTTTTGGGAAGCTTCACTACCAAGAGGTGATGTGCATGTTATCGGCCGGTTCTGGTCGGATGATTTTTCACAGAGTTATGGCCCTTTAAAATTTTCTATAAACTGTACATATAGTGCAGTTCTTGTCATCCCAACTACTGACTGGAATTCAATGAAGCTTAATGGGAAGCTTAACTACCTTGAGGAGATGCACATGTTATTTGTGGGTTCTGGTTAGATGATTTATTTAGAGAGCTATTGCCCTTTGAAATTTTTAAGTTGCTAAACCATCCATCGTATTATTTTGTCCAAAGTATGCCCCTCAAGACGTCTCCTTTTATCTGAATATATAGTGCAATATTGTGACAAAAAAACCTTTGGGGAGCATCGCCTGTCTCTGAAGGCTTCTTGTTTACCATCATTAGACGGTGTGACTCTCAAAAAAGTTACGTCAATATCTCCAAGTTCAAGGTCACACTTTGAGTTAAGTTCAAAAATGGCCATAAATGAGCTTGTCCGGGCCATAACTATGTCATTCATTGTGAGATTTTAAAATCATTTGGCACATTTGTTCACCCATCATTTGACGGCCTGTCGCACGAAAGAATTACGTCAATATCTCCAAGGTCAAGGTCGCCACGACTAAAAAAAGATTTATTTTGAAACAAAGGGGATAACTTTGAACAACCAGTTTAGTTTGAGTTGTCTCCCTTTTTCAGACTTTTTTTCAATGCGGCAGGGAGATTAATCAATGCCAGGAGTAAAAAATTATTCATTTTTATAATATTCAAATAAGATCCTATTTCTGCATATTGATGTGAGGTGCATCTTTTTTAAAGCACTGTTGTCATACTGCTTTCCACAATAGAGGACACCCAGCATGTGATGTCAGTAAAGGAAGTGTCAATACTTGAGTCAGAGGAAAGCAAGATAATCGAGGTAAGCACTGTTGGCATACTGCTTTCCACAATAGAGGACACCCAGCATGTGATGTCAGTTAAGAAAGTGTCATTACTAGAATCAGAGGAAAGCAAGATAATCGAGGTAAGCACTGTTGGCATACTGCTTTCCACAATAGAGGACACCCAGCATGTGATGTCAGTAAAGGAAGTGCCATTACTAGAATCAGAGGAAAGCAAGATAATCGAGGTAAGCACTGTTGGCATACTGCTTTCCACAATAGAGGACACCCGGCATGAGATGTCTGTACAGGAAGTGCCATTACCAGAATCAGAGGAAAGCAAGATAATCGAGGTAAGCACTGTTGGCATACTGCTTTTCACAATAGAGGACACCCAGCATGTGATGTCTGTACAGGAAGTGCCATTACTAGAATCAGAGGAAAGCAAGATAATCGAGGTAAGCACTGTATGCATACTGCTTTCCACAATAGAGGACACCCAGCATGTGATGTCAGTAAAGGAAGTGTCATTACTAGAATCAGAGGAAAGCAAGATAATCGAGGTAAGCACTGTTGGCCTACTGCTTTCCACAATAGAGGACACCCAGCATGTGATGTCTGTACAGGAAGTGCCATTGCTAGAATCAGAGGAAAGCAAGATAATTGAGGTAAGCACTGTTGGCATACTGCTTTCCACAATAGCGGACACCCAGCATGTGATGTCAGTAAAGGAAGTTTCATTACTAGAATCAGAGAAAAGCAAGATAATCGAGGTAAGCACTGTTGGCATACTGCTTTCCACAATAGAGGACACCCAGCATGTGATGTCAGTAAAGGAAGTGTCATTACTAGAATCAGAGGAAAGCAAGATAATCGAGGTAAGCACTGTTGGCATACTGCTTTCCACAATAGAGGACACCCAGCATGTGATGTCAGTAAAGGAAGTGCCATTACTAGAATCAGAGGAAAGCAAGATAATCGAGGTAAGCACTGTTGGCATACTGCTTTCCACAATAGAGGACACCCGGCATGAGATGTCTGTACAGGAAGTGCCATTACCAGAATCAGAGGAAAGCAAGATAATCGAGGTAAGCACTGTTGGCATACTGCTTTCCACAATAGAGGACACCCAGCATGTGATGTCTGTACAGGAAGTGCCATTACTAGAATCAGAGGAAAGCAAGATAATCGAGGTAAGCACTGTGGGCATACTGCTTTCCACAATAGAGGACACCCAGCATGTGATGTCAGTAAAGGAAGTGTCATTACTAGAATCAGAGGAAAGCAAGATAATCGAGGTAAGCACTGTTGGCATACTGCTTTCCACAATAGACGACACCCAGCATGTGATGTCTGTACAGAAAGTGCCATTACTAGAATCAGAGGAAAGCAAGATAATCGAGGTAAGCACTGTTGGCATACTGCTTTCCACAATAGAGGACACCCAGCATGTGATGTCAGTAAAGGAAGTGTCATTACTAGAATCAGAGGAAAGCAAGATAATCGAGGTAAGCACTGTTGGCATACTGCTTTCCACAATAGAGGACACCCAGCATGTGATGTCAGTACAGGAAGTGACATTACTAGTCAGAAGAAGGCGAGATCATTTGGGATAAACATTGAACTCACAATAATGTTTGATAAATTTCAATTTACTTTATGTGGCTTCATGCAACTTAGATAAGTATTTATCAAAGTTCCATTCTCAAGATCCAAGCATATATTTCACTGAAAGGTATTTCCCCCATGGGTGGTATATACTTATATCACATATTGTTACTATAAATAGTAACAAAATGACGTCGCGAGCGGGCCGTTATTAGTATCTAGCGGGCCAAAATAAATTAAATCAGCCGGCTAAGCTGGGCCAATTTTTCATATCAGAAAAGAATGGAAAAATTATTCAACTCCAAACCTAAACTTCTATTAAATTTTAAATGTGCAATAATTTCCCTTCAATGTGTTGTTTTTTTAACAAAATGAACAATTATTCAACTTAAAACCTAAACTTCGATTAAAATTTAAATGTGTAATAAATTTACCTTCAATGTGATATCTGGATGGACAGGTGCGTTGTCTAGCAGAAGGAGTATCTTACGATTCTGTGCCCGCATTCGTTTGTCAAGGTCTTTTACCCATTTCTCAAACAGCATTGTCAGCATCCAAGCCTTGTTGTTAGACTCGTACTGGACTGGCAGTTTGTCTGTGCTCATGCGTCCGAAGCAACGAGGTCTGGCCGATTTACCAATTACCAGTGGTTTTAGTTTCTCTCTTGAAATTAAATGAAGCCACGCTTAGATAAATTACACACACCAGCTATTACTGTCTGCGTTTTTTTTGGCCATTATCGATTTTTCTTATTCTGCCTTCTATTCTGTTATCAGCGTGCCGCTGTCATGATGTTTACACAGGTTTGATTGACAGCGGCTGTTTTTGGAAAACTTAATTGTCGGCGTCAGCGGATAATCAAAGAAAATGTCAAATTAAAATCTCTCTATTTTTCTCTGCGCTACGAAGTTTTTATTTATCAAGAAATACGCCCATGCTTTTCTCATGGAAAACGTGACGTCATACATGCGCGCTTCTAGTCAGAACAAAGGATTTACACTGAATAAACGTGTCCTGTTTAAACAGTTGCTTAAATGTGTTATGACACCCGAAACAAAAAACATCGGAATGGTGAATCAAAACAAAAACACTTACCAGTCATCGAAGCACATAATGCTATTGTGATGCGTTGTTTTGAGGCTTTTCCTCCACTGCACGAATCACCTTTCTCAAAGAATGTTGTTTTAGCGGTATCACGGTAGAACAGTCCACTTTCGTCCATATTGAAAATATCAGATGGATCGTATCCTCGACACACTTCTGGAACACTTTCTTTCCAATTTTTCACAGTATCCTCACACACTTCCCCACGTTCACCAACACGCGACTTAAACACAATGTTGTTTCTCTTAAGAAATCTATCTAGCCATCCATTTGAACCCTTAAAGTCAGTAAGTTTCAACTCCACTTCGAGTGATCGGGCTTTCTCTTGTATCATCGGACCAGTCACATTCACTAGACGGGCGGTAGCATCCATAAACCACCTATACACAAGCGTGTTCAAATCAACAAACTCAGAATTAGGTCGCTGCCGTTTTATCTCAAGATTACCATTTCCCTCATACTCATCCATGACCTTGTGTTTTCTCTTAAGAACACCCTGAACATGGGTACGACCAACACCCATTTCAGTTGCAATGACATGTGAACTTTTGCCTTGTTCTAATAATTTGATACACTTTACACGTTCCTCTAACGTCATACATTTTCTCTTTGTAGCCATTATTCTAAACACAAAATATCCGATGTTCACGGACGAAAAACTTTTCAAAGAATGACAGTTTCTAAAATCATAGTTAAAAACCTTGATTATCACGACAAATGGCCGCTTTTGAAAGAATGACAGTTTCTAAAATCATAGTTAAAAACCTTGATTATCACGACAAATGGCCAAGCTAAAACGTTTAATTAGCCGATAATTGTAATTAAAGATCGATTGAAATATTATGATTCAACAGCTTCAAATAATGAAATATAAATTAAGAATCTCTGTAATAATAGGTGATATTTTAGCGTGCAAAAACAAAAGAGATCAAACGGTCACATATTGCTTTTAACTCGATAACCCGATAATCTGCCGCTAATTTATTGCAATTGCAAATTGGCTGTCAAAATGTTTTTCACACGTCACGCTTCAGTGCTAAAGAGCCTAAACTGCAGACTGGAAGTGCGTATTGATTTTTTCGCTGTTGCATCGGTGTAATTTTGCCTATGTACATGACCGACTTACTCGCGCGTGACCACTCATATGGGGGGAATTTATCATTTGGGATGCAAAATTGCTGGCCGCTGGCCGGAGAAATGGGGTTACCGCTAAAGAGGGGTGCATTATATAGTGTTTATCGACGGTCGCGGCACAGAGCGGCCGCCTACATGGGGTGACCGGCGATGAGGGGTGGCCATAAATAGGGGTTGGACTGTATACTGAACAAAATGGTGTCCACGTTCAGTCTTAGCCAACGTTGATCAATAAAATTAAGCCTCAACTCAACGAAAGAATCTAACATAATTATAATGACACGTAGCACACAATTTGGATAATACAAATATTGATTGAAACTGAAACTCATCTGTACATTAAATTGATGCCCCAATTTGTGCTTTAACATGATTCGTCTAACACTGAAACAGCAAAATTTATAGAAAAAGACACACATACGTCGATGACAACTCAAATCCGGTTCTTATAATAATAAAATAACAAAGATTTGTAATTCCATTTTCTGTTATTGCATTTGTCTATCTATTTTGATTTTAAATCACACTTTTTAAATGATTGCATCACATGCTTAACACTGTCACCATAAACACGAATTACAAAATCGAATGTCGAAGTGATTTCAATAATTTTATTTCCATCACAGCTCCCAATTATGCATGACAAACACAAAATACAAAACACGTTTTGGAATCGTTCGATGCTTAAAAAAATATTAAACTGTTAAATAAAAACCCTCCACGTTCAAATTCTTGTCCTTAAATCCAGAGAGTCTATGTAGTTTTGTCATTGAAATTACGTCACATGACTTGCTTCATAAATTGCGTCATAAATTGCGTAATCAGAAGAATGAAAATAAAAGTACAGAAGGCTGGTTCGGTATAAATTTTAGTGAAAATAGTATATGATATGTGATATAAACGATAACACGGGGCCCTTACCGCATAATGGCCCTCGGGCCAATGGGCCTCGGGCCATTATGTCGGCAGCGGGCCGATTATATACGTCCGGCCCAGCTCTGCCATATTATTGTCTTAAGTCACACAATATTCCCTTTACATGTACCAACATGTCAAAATGTAATTTAAAGAATAGAATATGCAGATATTTCTACACATGTGACCAGACATGACTTTTAAAGACCATGAATGCACTTTCCTACATCATTCACATGCCTTTGCATGGCAAATATTCAAATAATAATTCCTCTCAATCGTGTTTGAATTACATTTCATTCTTCCAGGGAATCAAATAGTCCCTTTAACTGTATTTCATATCAGATAATTCTTAAATGCTGAATGCTTTTTTCTTGACTTTGGGAAAGGGTCTGGACTTCCATTTTTGGGAAAAAAAGGAAGAATTTTCCCAAAGTAAGCTTAAACATTCTCTTACAGGCAAGGGCCTTTCTCTTGGGTGCAGATGATTTTATAAGGCCCTTGCTAGAGAAGGAAATAAAGTCCTGATGTTCATAATAAGTATTTATGCAGTAATTGATAAATGTCGTTAGGCTTTCAGATGGCCAACAAGCTAATGGACAATCCTTAGTAATAACCAGAGAGCCAGAACCCCTATGACAAAAGGTAATTTTTCATCACACATGACCTAATGACCAAACAAACTCTTAATTTAATAAAAATATAAATATGATGGTTGAACATTATTGCGTTATTCCTGTTGTTCTTTTTCATGCCCCGGTGGTAGACTCATGCCGAGACAATATTTATGTACAATTCATCACGATTGATAGGAACACATGTAAGAGTGTTTACAGTAAAAAGGAACATAGTTTTTAATTGTTAAATGGGAAATTTTTACAGTGTTGATGAAAAAAGTCATATGTTCACATTATGAAATGGCATTTTTATACCCCCACAAACGAAGTTTAGGGGGTATATAGGAGTGAACCTGTCTGTTGTTCGGTCGGTCGATCGGTCTGTCTGTCAGTCCGTATTAAGTGTCCGCTCTCTAATTCAAGTATTTTTGAACCGATCTTCACCAAACTTGGTCAGAAGTTGTATCTACATGATGTCTAGGCCAAGTTCGAACATGGGCCTTGCCGGGTCAAAAACGTTTTACACATTTAGCATGTTGTCCACTCTCTAATTCAATTAGTTTTCATCCGATCTTCACCAAACTTGGTCAGAAGTTGTATCTACATGTTGTCTAGGCCAAGTTCGAACATGGGCCTTGCTGGGTCAAAAATGTTTTAAACATTTAGCATGTTGTCCGCTCTCTAATTCAAGTAGTTTTCATCCGATCTTCACCAAACTTGGTCAGAAGTTGTATCTAGATGATGTCTAGGCCAAGTTCGAACATGGGCCTTGCCAGGTAAAAACTAGGTAACGGGGTCACTTAGTGCGTTTTAAACATTCAGCATGTTGTCCGCTCTCTAATTTTAGTAGTTTTCATCCGATCTTCACCAAACTTGGTCAGAAGTTGTATCTACATGATGTCTAGGCCAAGTATGAACATGGGCCTTGCCGGGTCAAACACTAGGTCACTGGGTCACTTAGTGCGTTTTAAACATTCAGCATGGTGTCCGCTCTCTAATTCAAGTAGTTTTCATCCTATCGTCACCAAACTTGGTCAGAAGTTGTATCAAGATGATCTTAAGGCCATGTTCGAACATGGGCCTTACCTGGTCAAAAACTAGGTCACGGGGTCACTTGGTGCGTTTTCAGCTCATCTATTTTTTGAAAAAAAAATATGAGCTATTGTCATCACCTTGGCGTCGGCGTCTGCGTTGGCGTCGGCGTCCGGTTAAGTTTTGCGTTTAGGTCCACTTTTCTCAGAAAGTATCAATGCTATTGCATTCAAACTTGGTACACTTACTTACTATCATGAGGGACTGGGCAGGCAAAGTAAGATAACTCTGGCGTGCATTTTGACAGAATTATGTGCCCTTTTTATACGCCCGTATAAAATACGGGACGTATTATGTGAAACCCCTTGGCGGGCGGGCGGGCGGCGGGCGGGCGGCGGGCGGAAGGCATCACTTTGTCCGGACTCTAATTCAAATTGTATTCATCCGATCTTCACCAAACTTGGTCAGCAGTTGCATCTAGTTGATATCTAGGCCAAGTTCGAATATGGGTCATGCCGGGTCAAAAACTAGGTCATAGGGTCAATAAGTGCATTTTCAAAGGGGCCACTTTGTCCGGACTCTATTTCAAATTGTATTCATCCGATCTTCACCAAACTTGGTCAGCAGTTGCATCTAGTTGATATATAGGCCAAGTTCGAATATGGGTCATGCCGGGTCAAAAACTAGGTCATAGGGTCAATTAGTGCATTTTCAACGGCCGCCACTTTGTCCGGACTCTAATTCAAATTGTATTCATCCGATCTTCACCAAACTTGGTCAGTAGTTGCATCTAGTTGATATCTAGGTCATGTCCGAATATGGGTCATGCTGGGTTAAAAACAAGGTCACTGGGTAACTTAGTGCATTTCAAGGATTTAGCATGGTGTCCGCTCTCTAATTGAAGTATTTTTCATCCGATCTTCACCGAATTCGGTCAGAAGTTGTGTCTAAATGATATCTAGGTCAAGAACAAATATGTGTCTTGGCGGGTCAAAAAATAGGTCACAAGGTCACTTAATGAATTTCAAGCGTTTAGCATGGTGTCCGCTCTCTACTTGAAGTAGTTTTCATCTGATCTTCACTGAATTTGGTCAGAAGTTGAGTCTAAATGATATCTAGGTCAAGAACAAATATGGGTCTTGCTGGGTCAAAAACTAGGTCACTTAATGCATTTCAAGCATTTAGCATGGTGTCCGCTCTCTAATTGAAGTAGTTTTCATCCTGTCTTTACCAAATTTGGTAAGAAGTTGTGTCTAATTGATATCTAGGTCAAGTTCAAATATGTGCTGCTTAATTTTCAAAAATATATCATTTTGCCACTCAAATGGTAAAGCTATCAAGTTGTCCAAAACCTTCAAACAGGCGTATCTTGTGACAGTTTGGCACTCTTGTTATACTTAGAAAATTGAAAATTTTTGTTAAGTTTTGCGTTTAGGTCCAATTTTCTCAGAAAGTATCAATGCTATTGCATTCAAACTTGGTACACTTACTAACTATCATGAGGGGACTGAGCAGACAAAGTTAGATTACTCTGGCGTGCATTTTGACAGAATTATGTGCCCTTTTTATACTTAGAAAATTGAAAATTTTGGTTAAGTTTTGTGTTTAGGTCCATTTTATTCCTTAAGTATCAAAGCTATTGCTTTCATACTTGCAACACTTACTAAATACCATAAGGGGACTGTGCAGGCAAAGTAATGTAACTCTGACTGGCATTTTGACAGAATTATGTGCCCTTTTTATACTTAGACAATTGAAAATTTGGTTAAGTTTTGTGTTAAGGTCCACTTTATTCCTACAGTATCAAAGCTATTGCTTTCATACTTGCAACACTTATTAACTATCATAAGGGGACTGTGCAGGCAAAGTTATGTAACTCTGACTGGCATTTGGACGAAATTATGGGCCCTTTATACTTAGAAAATTATAAATTTGGTTAAGTTTTGTGTTTTGGTCCACTTTACCCCTAAAGTATCATAGATATTGCTTTCATACTTGGAACACTCGCAAACTATCATAAGGGTACAGTAAAAGGACAAGTTGCATAACTCTGGTTGTCATTTTTTTACGAAATTATGGCCCTTTTTTGACTTAGTAACTTTGAATATATGGTTAAATTTTGTGTTTCCATCCACTTTACTTTTTAAGTATCAAGGCTATTGCTTTCAAACTTCAAATACTTTCATGCTATCATGAGGTTAATGTACCTGGCAAGTTGAATTTTACCTTGACCTTTGAATGACATTGACTCTCAAGGTCAAATTATTAAATTTTGCTGAAATTGCCATAACTTCTTTATTTATGATTAGATTTGATTGATACTTTGACAAAACTACTCTTACCTGACATACCACAATAGACTCCACCCAAACCATCCCCGTGCCACCCCCCCCCCCCCTATTTTTTTTTTTTTTTTTTAACATCATCTCAAAAATGACCACCACACCCTCACACTATACCCCCCCCCCCACCCCACCCCCCCCCACAATTTTTTTTTTTAAACGGTTAAAAAGCACAAATATTTATTTTTATTATTTTATGTTTTAAATACCGTCCAACCATCGCACCCAAGAATCCCCCCACCCCCCCCCCCTCCCCCCATCCGAATCCCCCCCCCTAATTTTTTTTTTTAAGATCATCTCACAAATTACCACCACACCCTCACACTATACCCCACCCCACCCCCCCCCCCACCCAAATTATTTTTTTTTTGAAACGGTTAAAAAAACACAAATATTTATTTTTATTATTTTATGTTTGAAATACCGTCGAACCATTGCACCCAAGAATCCCCCCCCCCCCCACCCCCGAATTTTTTTTTTCCCCTTTTTTTTCGCATTTTTGGAAGATAATGTAATAAATTCCACACCCCCACACTATACACCCCTCTTCACTCCACCCCTCTCTCCTTTGTGATTGAAAATGACCTTTAAAAAGAAAATAGATGAGCCGTCTGCACCCGCAAGGCGGTGCTCTTGTTTAACATTCAGCATGGTGTCATCTCTCTTATTAAAGTAGTTTTCATCCGATCTTCACCAAACTTGGTCAGAAGTTTTATCTAGATGATCTGAAGGCCAAGTTTGAACATGGGCCATGCCATATCAAAAACTAGGTCACAGGGGCACTTAGTACGTTTTACACATTGAGCATGGTGTCCACTCTCTATTTCAAGTAGTTTTCATCCGAACTTCACCACACTTGGTCATAAGTTGTATCTATATGATGTGTAGGTCAAGTTCGAACATGGGCCATGCCGGGTCAAAAACTAGGTCACGGGGTCACTTAGTGCATTTTAAACATTGAGCATGGTGTTGGCTGTTTTTTGTGGGCCATGCCGGGTCAAAAACTAGGCCACGGGGTCACTTAGTGTGTTTTAAACCTCACCATGTTGTCCGCTCTCTAATTCAAGTAGTTTTTATCCAATCTTCACCAAAATTGGTCAGAAGTTGTATCTTGTTAATGTCTAGGGCAAGTTTGAATATGGGTCATGCCGGGTTAAAAACTAGGTCACCGGGTATCTTGGCGCGTTTTAAACCTCACCATGTTGTCCGCTCTCTAATTCAAGTAGTTTTCATCCAATCCTCACCAAACTTGGTCACAAGTTTTATCTAAATGATCTCTAGGACAAGTGTGAACATGGGCCATTCTGGGCCTAAAACTAGGTCACGGGGTCACTTAGTGCGTATTTTAACATTCAGCATGGTGTCCGCTCTCTAATTCAAGTAGTAGCTCTAGTTGTCATTAATTTTGTTTGTGTCAGATTTGTGAACATTTCAATGTCAACATTGTTAAATGTTTAACCATGGCCATTGTGATGGAATGAACAAGAGATGTGTTTGTCAGAAACACAAAGCCCCCTATTGGGCCGCTTTGAAATAAAATTTCAATATATAATTTGGCAGGTTGTGAACATCTCCCTTTTAAACCTCATTACTTCCCTTGGATTGTATTTTTTTTACTTTTCACCTTGAAGGATGACCTAGACCTTGACATTTCACACTCAAAGTGTGCAGCTTCAAGAGATACACATGAATAAAGCCAAATATCAAGTTGCTGTATTTAATATTTGCAAAAGCTATGGGCAATGTTAAAGTTTTCGGACGGACACACACACAGACAGACAAACGGACTGACAGTTCAACTGCTTATAATGCCACCCTATCGGGGGCATACAAAGAGCCCAGTGAAAATAAATTGAACAGAATTTACATGCATAAGAAAAGGTGTGAGCAAATAAATAAAATATGCCTTGTTTTCAGAAATGAATGAAAGATGGTGGACCCTTTCAGAAAGACAAGTGGCCCACATAAGCTCTGATAGTGATGTCGGTCAAGAAAGCTTTGTCACAGGTAACAAGCATGCACTAAGCCTAATAATATTGTAAAGAACACTGCTTTAAACAACCAAGACATTTTCGTAAAAAACTAAAATTATTTGCAATGATCATTACGAGTTGGAAACATTTATACAATTAATTAAGACTGTTAACATGTTCTCATTTAAATATAAATGCGTTTTAAATAGATCTTTTTTATTTCAACCTGAAACCAGCACATGCCCCCCCCCCTTTGTGTTTTATCCAGGCCTAATCAGAGTGGCGCCCCGCCATGCCCCTTTTTCTAAGCGCCACACTGCCCTTTTATCTAATTGCATAATTATGTATCAAGTCTTATCTGCTTTTGCAATCGTGTGTTATCTCTGTCTCCCCAAGATGCACATATTAAGGTAGCGCCACTGTAATTGGCACCTTTCAAAATATAATCTAATGTATTGTTTTCTTAATCAGCATCATTCCATTGGACTACATGCAAATTTTTAGATAGGCTTTCCATGCTTAAAAAAAAAAAGACTGATTTATTTTCAAGACCACCCAACGCTCGGCTTTTGCCCAGTTTATTTGCACCCCTGGGGTATATGAAAGTTCCATAATTCATCCAGATTTCCAAATATGGGCATGCAGTTGGTGTGTAAAGATGCAGTAAAGGTGTTTAAAGTTTAAACAAGATGAAATAAGTATTCTTTTTACAGACATTTAATTTTTAGCTCATATATTTTTTGAAAAAAAAAATGAGCTATTGTCATCACCTTGGCGTCGGCGTCTGCGTTGGCGTCGGCGTCCGGTTAAGTTTTGCGTTTAAGTCCACTTTTCTCATAAAGTATCAATGCTATTGCATTCAAACTTGGTACACTTACTTACTATCATGAGGGGACTAGAAGGCAAAGTTAGATTACTCTGGCTCTGGCGTGCATTTTGATAGAATTATGTGCCCTTTTTATACTTAGACAATTGAAAATTTTGGTTAAGTTTTGTCCATTTTATTCCGTTAGTATCAAAGCAATTGATTTCATACTTGCAACACTTACTAACTATCATAAGGGGACTGTGCAGGCAAAGTTATGTATCTCTGACTGGCATTTTGACGGAATTATGGGCCCTTTATACTTAGAAAATTGAAAATTTGGTTAAGTTTTGTGTTTTGGTCCACTTTACCCCTAAAGTATCATAGATATTGCTTTTATACTTGGAACACTTGCAAACTGTCATAAGGGGACAGTAAAGGACAAGTTGCATAACTCTGGTTGTCATTTTTACGGACTTATGGCCCTTTTTTGACTTAGTAACTTTAAATATATGGTTAAATTTTGTGTTTAGATCCACTTTACTTCTTAAGTATCAAGGCTATTGCTTTCAAACTCCAAATACTTTCATGCTATCATGAGGGTACTGTACCTTGCAAGTTGAATTTTACCTTGAACTTTGAATGACCTTGACTCTCAAGGTCAAATTATTAAATTTTGCCAAAATTGCCATAACTTCTTTATTTATGATTAGATTTGATTGATACTTTGACAAAACAACACTTATCTGACAATAGACTCCACCCAAACCATCCCCCCCGAAAAAAAGTTTTTTATGTCCCCCCACTATAGTAGTGGGGGGACATATTGTTTTTGCCCGGTCTGTTGGTCTGTTCGTTGGTTGGTCTGTTGGTTGGTTTTCGCCAACTTTAACATTTGCAATAACTTTTGCAATATTGAAGCCAGCAATTTTATATTTGGCATGCATGTGTATCTCATGGAGCTGCACATTTTGAGTGGTGAAGGGTCAAGGTCATCCTTCAAGGTCAAACGTCATATAGGGGGACATTGTGTTTCACAAACACATCGTGAGCTTTTGTGACTGGTCTTTGTCCGTCGTATGTCTGTCCGTTATTATTTGCTCGTAAACACTCTAGAAGCCACATTTAATGTCCCATCTTAAAGAAAACTTGGAAAGAAGCTTTGTCCCAATGAAATCTCGGCGAGGTTCGAAACTGGGTTGTGCCGGGTCAACAACTAGGTCACTAGGTCAAGAAAAAGAAAAACCTTGTAAACACTGTAGAAGTCACATTTCATGCCCAATCTTCATGTAACTTTGTCAAAATGTTTGTCTTAATGATATCTTGGTTGAGTTCAAAAGTGGTTCCGATCCGTTGAAAAACATGGCCGCCAGTGGGTGGGGCAGTTTTCCTTATTTGGCTATAGAGAAACACTGTAAACACTCTAGAAGTCACAATTTTTGCCAAAGCATCATGAAAGCTGGTCAAAACATTGGTTCAATTGTTGTCTCGGACGAGTTTGAAAATGGTCGAGATCAGTGAAAAAACATGGCTGCCAGTGGGCCGGGCATTTTTCTCTATATGTATATAGTGACAGCTTTCCCTATTTGGCTATAGAGAAACCTTGTAAACACTCTAGAAGTCACAATTTTTGCCCAATCATCATGAAAGTTGGTCAAAACATTGGTTTTATTGATATCTCGGACGAGTTTGAAAATGGTTGGGATCGGTGAAAAAACATGACCGCCAGTGGGCGGGGCATTTTTCTCTATATGTATTTAGTGAAAACATGTGAACACAGTAGAAGTCACATTTTTGGCCCAATTTTCATGAAATTTGCTCTGAACATTTGTTTCCTTGATACAAGAGTTGAGTACAAAAATGGTTCCGGTGAGTTGAATAACATGGCTGCTGGGAGGGGGGGCAGTTTTCTCATTATGCCCCCCCCCGCGCCCCCCCCCCCCTCCCCCTTCGAAGAAGAGGGGTATATTGTTTTGCTCATTTCGGTTCGTCCGTCCACCAGATGGTTTCCGGATGATAACTCAAGAGGGCTTATGCCAAGGATCATGAAACTTCATAGGTACATTGATCATGACTCGCAGATGACCCCTATTGATTTTCAGGTCACTACGTCAAAGGTCAAGGTCACGATGACCCGAAATAGTAAAATGGTTTCCGGATGATAACTCAAGAACACTTATGCCTAGGATCATGAAACTTCATAGATACATTGATCATGACTCGCAGATGATCCCTATAGTTTTTTAGGTCACTAGGTCAAAGGTCAAGGTGACGGTGACCCAAAGCAGTAAAATGGTTTCCGGTTGATAACTCAAGAACGCTTATGCCTAGGATCATGAAACTTCATAGATACATTGATCATGGCTTGCAGATAACCCCTATTGATGTTCAGGTCTCTAGGTCAAAGGTCAAGGTCACGATGACCCGAAATAGTAAAATGTTTTCCGGATGATAACTCAAGAACTCTTAGGCCTAGCATCATGAAACTTCATAGGTACATTGATCATGACTCGTAGATGACCCCTATTGATTTTCAGGTCACTGTGTCAAAGGTCAAGGTCACGGTGACCTGAAATAGTAAAATGGTTTCCAAATGATGACTCAAGAACGCTCATGCCTAGAATCATGAAACTTCATAGGTACATTGATCATGACTCGAAGATGACCCTATTGATTTTCAGGTCACTAGGTCAAAGGTCGAGGTCACGGTGACCTGAAATAGTAAAATGGTTTCTGGATGATAACTCAAGAAAGCTTATGCCGAGGATCATGAAACTTCATAGGTACAATGATCATGACTCGCAGATTACCCCTATTGATTTTCAGGTCACTAGGTCAGAGGTCAATGTCATGGTGACCTGAAATAGTAAATTGGTTTCTGGATGATAACTCAATAACGCTTATGCCTAGGTTTATGAAACTTCATAGGTATATCGATCATGACTTGCAGATGACTCCTATTGATTTCCAGGTCACTAGGTCAAAGGTCAAGGTTTTAGTGCAATAAAACGTATTCACACAATGGCTGTCAAGGTCATGGTGACTCAACTTAGAAAAATGGTTTCCAGATGATAACTCAAGAATGCTTACGCCTAGGATCATGAAACTTCATAGGTACATTGATCATGACTTGCAGATGATATAATGATGAAACTTGTCCACGATGTTTGTCTGGACAATATCTAGGTCAAGTTTGACATTTGGTAAAGATTGAATGAACCGACTCCTCTCAGGTGAGCGAACTAGGGCCATCTTGGCCATCTTGTTTATTTGTATTGTAGAATGTAGAATCCCAGGCACAGGCTAGTGCTAGTAGAAAAATACACAAGGACATTGAATGTTCCAAGAAGAAGGCAGCCAGTGATGTGCATCCATAGTTTCCATAATGTAGAATATAACTCCTTGTCCCAAGCACAGGCTAGTGCTAGTAGAGAAATACACCAGCACATAAAATGTACCAAGAAGAAGGTAGCTACTGATTTCCATCCATAGTTTCCATTATGCAGATTATAGCTCCTTTTCCCAGACACAGGCTAGTGCTAGTAGAGAAATACACAAGCACATAGAATGTACCAAGAAGTAGGTAGCCACGGGTGTCCATCCGTTTTTTTTCTGTATTGTTGAATGTAGCTCCTTGTCCCAGGCACAGGCTAGTGCTAGTAAAGAAATACACCAGCACATAGTATGTGCCAAGAAGTAGGTAGCCACTGATGTTCATCCATTTTTTATGTATTGTAAAATGTAGCTCCTTGTCCCAGGCACAGGCTAGTGCTAGTAGAGAAATAAACCAGCACTTAGAATGTACCAAGAAGTAGGTAGCCACTGATGTCCATTGATTGTTTCTGTATTGTAGAATGTAGCTCCTTGTCCCAAGCACAGGCTAGTGCTAGTAGAGAAATAAACCAGCACTTAGAATGTACCAAGAAGTAGGTAGCCACTGATGTCCATTGATTGTTTCTGTATTGTAGAATGTAGCTCCTTGTCCCAAGCACAGGCTAGTGCTAGTAGAGAAATAAACCAGCACTTAGTATGTACCAAGAGGTAGGTAGCCACTGATGTCCATCCATTGTTTCCGTATTGTAGATTGTAGCTCCTTGTCCAAGGCACAGGCTAGTGCTAGTAAAGAAAAACACCAGCACATAGAATGTACCAAGAAGTAGGTAGCCACAGATGTCCATCCATTGTTTCTGTATTGTAAAATGTAGCTCCTTATCCCAGGCACAGGCTAGTGCTAGTAAAGAAAAACACCAGCACATAGAATGTACCAAGAAGTAGGTAGCCACTGATGTCCATTGATTGTTTCTGTATTGTAGAATGTAGCTCCTTGTCACAGGCACAGGCTAGTGCTAGTAGAGAAATAAACCAGCACATAGAATGTACCAAGAAGTAGGTCGCCACTGATCTCCAACCATAATTTCTGAATTGTAGAATCTAGAAACTATGGTACAGGCTAGTGCTAGTAAAGATACACCAGCACATAGAGTGTACCATAAAGTAGGTAGACACTGATATCCATCCATTGTTTCTGTATTGTAGAATGTAGCCCCTTGTCCCAGGCACAGGCTAGTGCTAGTAGAGAAATACACCAGCACATAGAATGTACCCAGAAGTAGGTAGCCACTGATGTCCATCCATAGTTTATGAAGTGTAGAATATAGCTCCTTGTCCCAGGCACAGGCTAGTGCTAGTAGAGAAACACACCAGCACATAGAATGTACCAAGAAGTAGGTAGCCACTGGTGTCCACCCATTTTTTCTGTATTGTATAATGTAGCTCCTTGTCCCAGGCACAGGCTAGTGCTAGTAGAGAAATACACAAGCACAAAGAATGTACCAAGAAGTAGGTAGCAATTGATGTCAATCCATTGTTTCCATAATGTAGAATAGCTAGTGCTTTATTAGCAAGAATTACAAGTAGGCTGCCTGTTATAAGATGTAGGTAACCAATGCTTATCAATATTATATATCCTTTTTTTACCCCAACATTTGATCTAGTATAAGTGTTTAAATCCTTAATTTTTTTTTAATTGATATTTATTCTGAACTAATACCAGATTTGTTGATGATGTTTGAAAATATTTTGTTAATTTATACTACACTCCAACACCGTTATTTCGAACACCGATAATCCGAAGTTACCGTTATTTCGAAGTATTTTTCGGGTCCCGATTTCGGTTCTTCTTTGTTTAATGTAAATTTCATTGTTAATCCGAACTTCGTTAAACCGAAGAAATTGTTAATTCGAAGTGATTCTGTCGGTTCCAACACTTTAATTTGCACCTAATTATCAATCTTTAATCCGAAGCCAAAACTGCAAAACACTGAGCGTAATTTCACACCTTTGTCGTCTGAGCGTGGCCCGTCAACAGCCGATAATTACACCTTTGTCATATGCGCGTAGCGTGTAAATTTCATAATTTGTGCTATTCTAATATTTTATATGTTCTGTAATTAGAGTACGATAAAAAAGAGAAAAAGAATCGTTTTATTCCTCCGTTTGTTATAAGTAGAAATCTATTGCTCTCTGACTAGTTAACGTTTTTAAATAAAACAATTATTAATAGTATCGTGTAACCAAACCATGCGAATTCCAACGTTTTAGTTTTAAAGAATCAATCAAAAAAGTCTTCTGTCAAATGTTTATTTCGAATTATCGTTAATCCGAGGTTTTTTAAACGGTCCCGAGGACTTCGAAATAACGGTGTTGGAGTGTAATTGGAAAAATCTGTCAAAGAATAAGTGAATGTTGACACAAAGCCTGTAAGTGTGAAATGATGGCTTTGTTTGGTGTGAAAGTGCCAGTGGCATATGAAATTAATTACTCTAATGAAACAGGTGAGAAATTTGTGTCTGTCTTACCGTGCATTGTTTTTTAAACACAGATTGATGTGTATTGAACATGGCAAAATTTGTTTGTTGATCATTTTTGCATGTATGTTAATAAATTAACATAAGTTGTTATTTTTCCCAAAAAATGTTGTGATTGCTGAAATGTTATTATTATTTTTATTTTTGGTTGGATAGATTTATTTATAGTGAATGTTTTCCAAATGCATGTTAAACAATTATTAAGACACAATTGAATTTCGGGATCACATCTGGACTTTTAATAAATGTTTAAGAAGGTCCATAATGCATTTAAATAGACTTGTTGAAATGTTTTTATTATTTGGATGAATGTCATTCAATGAACTAACAAAAATGTAATTATTTGGAAGAGTTGTACATGATTGTAATTATAAGGACATTAATATGTGAATGTGTTTTATCTCGCACTCAAACCAGGGACCTCGCAAAGCAAAGGATAAGGCTTTTCCACTTGTTAGTTTTAAGAGTGGTTTCAACGCTTTATTGGTAATGGCAAATTTACAAATGCTTTATTATTATCCCAGCCTAAGGTGGATGGTTATAGAATTTGCGATGTCCATCTGTCTGTTTTTCACAAAATTATCAATATATCAATACAACAAATTTGCTTGTTTTTCTCATTTTGGTTGATGGTTCTCCACAAACAAACACATATTTGAAACATTTTTTTAGTCAGGAGTTTTAATTATATTGTTTAAATATAATGCATACATTCTTTTTTTAAATATATGACTTCTGTTTTGTATTTGTCATTTATACAAAACTATGAACAACTCCCTTTAATATGAATTTAAAGACATAAATATTAAATTAATTAAAAAGATTTTGTTCTAATTCAATACACATCTGTCATTTTAAAGTAAAACAAAACATTATTTACAACTATATCAGACTTGTTCTAGAATATGCTTATTAATTTAGTTTTGTCATACATTTTTTTTTCTGATGTTAGAAGTAAGTGCTAACTAAAATATGGAGCTAGCTAGTCATAGATCAAACAGTAATTAGGCATGTTGATGCATTTTGAGATTGACTAAGAGAGCCATATGGGGAATGTGCATGTCATGTAAGTTTTTATCTTGAGACAAATTATGTGGTCGCTATGGTTATAGAAATAATTTAATACCAAGACCAGGATCATCCCCCACACACAAACACCACCCCTCCCACTCTCACAGCACCCCCCCTTATGCACATACACGACCTCTACCTCTCCCTCAGAACCTCCCCCCCCTGACACACACAGATACACCCCCACTCCCACAGAAATACCAATTAAAAACAAAATGTTTTACCCACTCCAGCTCAGAAGCAAAGTGAAAAAGGCTACATAAAACCAGCACTAAACCAGAACAGACTGTGAGTTCTTTATGGGTTTATGCTGTTTGCTGGTCATCAATATCTTAGGATTGGAATTGAAGCCTTAAAAACTTTAAATCTTTAGAGAACAGTCTTTAATTTTATTGATTTTATAAAAACCTACAAAGGCATAAAAAGCGAATCCGAGCAAGAAAGGATTGATTGTTGCTCCCCTGTGCTTCAGATTTTATCCAGAAGAAGTGATAGAAGACGTGGGTCGTATCCAGCAGGGGGCTGTCCCATTGGTGCTTCGCTTGCTTGGCAACTGAACTGGCGACCTGGCCCTGTGTCACAACAGCCTCCAGCTGTGTTGCGGGCTGTTTGAGAGGTCCGATGTCGTCTTCGTTATGATGATGGAGCAGGAACTGCTGGAGGTGCTGGCTAACATGCTTGTCACACTGCTGCAGACTGGGTCAAGGTCAGCCTTCTAAAAGTGATTCAGTTTTTTGTCCCCTACCGTTGAAACCGGAGGGGACATATGGTTTGCGCTCTGTGTGTCAGTCAGTCTGTCCGTCACACTTTTCTGGATTCTGCGATAACTTTAAAAGTTCTTCATATTTTTTCATGAAACTTGAAACATGGATAGATGGCAATATGGAGATTATGCACGTCATTTCATTTTGTTCCTACGTCAAGAATTCTGGTTGCTATGGCAATAAATATTTTAAAAAGTTCTGACAATGGTGGAGTTTCACCGGTAGGGGACCATATTACTTGGCAATATCTTGTATGTTTTGTTTTTTTAACAGATCAAGTCGTTATTATGTCACATAATACAAGGAACATACATGTATTGTGACGACAGGTGAGTACATTCACATTTTTAAATCACATGAATTGTTATATAATTCGTCAGAGACAAACTTTATTAAATATATTTGAAGGGGGGGGGGGTAAGATGGAGTTAATCTTCTTCTGAGCTGTTATAAACTATTTTAAAAGGATATCATATTACAGTTAACGAGCGCAAAGGTTATATTTGAGAAATTACAGAAAACAGCTTGATGTCTCAAATAAGCAATAGTTTGGTGAAACTACTTCAATATTTTGTTGTGACAAGAAATAGAAAACTAACCCTTTACCACTTATGAAACACATTCTTACTTGTTTGTAGTCCATTAGAAAATATAATTAAATTAAAGACCTTTCTTGATAGATTCAAGTTTTTAAAGGCTTTGTTTCCAAGCCTAAGATACTGATGAGTAGGTTTTACATATCTATCGTGTTTTACATATCTAGCGTGTTTTACATATCTAGCGTGTTTTACATATCTATCGTGTTTTTGCTTTTGACTGGGAATTAAATCATTTTTTGTATGTACCATGTTCAAACCTTGTGATAATGCATAATAATAACAGAATAGACATCTCATTCACATTAACTGTTTTAAATAGTTAAATTAATAAAGGTTGATCAGTTTTTGACATGAGTGATTAGCTTTATTTCAACTGGTTTTAATTGCCCACCATTAAAAATATCTACAGGTTACAATACACTAAATGATCGCTTCATGTAGGGCTGTACTCTCTAAAAAAATATCATAGTTGACAGGAAGGCATGTTTTACACTTTTTACCATTATTTGGGTGTTATCTTGCGGAGATAATGGTAGGGCATGAATAGGTGTTCACTACTGAATCCCTGAAATATGATACACGTGAAGACTATAGTAAACCATTGCACTAGAAAAGGTTACATTCCACTAAGAAACAGCCGAAAAAAAAGTTGCAAAAACAGTCGATTTTGATTTGTGTCAAGTTCTTTCTTGCATTGTACATGACATATCTTTTTTATTGCATAAATCGATTCCGCTTAGAATGGCCTTTAAGAAAAGGTATAGTTATGGGGGTCTCTATGTGCAAAATGTTGCATTTTTTTCGCTCAAAGTTGTCGCTTTTAGATTGAATTATATAGGTAAACTATTTAGTGTATTATGACCTAAACGCAAAACCAGGCCTAGTCACAAAGGAGCTGTATTTACAGAAAATCATCATTTCTTTAGTGGGATATGACGCGTTTTGGCAAATTTCACGGAATAAATGCGTTTGTTTCACGAATTTAAGGAGCATCGTGAGTTTTTAAGAAGAAAATACGTTTTCAGAGGAAAATAAGAAAAAAAACGTACAAAAACTCGCCTTGAGCCTCTCAAATAGCAACAATTTGTGCTGAAAGAGCTCATGAACACGTTTTAATAGTTGTTTACTTCTTTTTCTACATAGCTTGTAACAATGTTCCAGTATTTTGACCGATTGTAATTATTTGGGGTAATCGTTTTACGCCTGAACGCCCGTTATAAATCAAAGCTCCGAACGCAAAAAGCAACATGGCTTATCAGGCGTTATAATAAAATGCAGTTTCAAGCATTTCTACGTGAAAGATCGATCTGAAAATTGGCATGCACATAGAAAATAGGTTTATAAGTATCGAGAAGTGCTTATTTTTCGCGATGTTAACAGTAAACGTTGTCTTATAGGTTACAATACACTAAATGATCGCTTCATGTAGGGCTGTACTCTCTAAAAAAAATATCATAGTTGACAGGAAGGCATGTTTTACACTTTTTACCATTATTTGGGTGTTATCTTGCGGAGATAATGGTAGGGCATGAATAGGTGTTCACTACTGAATCCCTGAAATATGATACACGTGAAGACTATAGTAAACCATTGCACTAGAAAAGGTTACATTCCACTAAGAAACGGCCGAAAAAAAAGTTGCAAAAACAGTCGATTTTGATTTGTGTCAAGTTCTTTCTTGCATTGTACATGACATATCTTTTTTATTGCATAAATCGATTCCACTTAGAATGGCCTTTAAGAAAAGGTATAGTTATGGGGGTCTCTATGTGCAAAATGTTGCATTTATTTTCGCTCAAATTTGTCGCTTTTAGATTGAATTATATAGGTAAACTATTTAGTGTATTATGTCCTTAACGCAAAACCAGGCCTAGTCACAAAGGAGCTGTATTTACAGAAAATCATCATTTCTTTAGTGGGATATGACGCGTTTTGGCAAATTTCACGGAATAAATGCGTTTGTTTCACGAATTTAAGGAGCATCGTGAGTTTTTAAGAAGAAAATACGTTTTCAGAGGAAAATAAGAAAAAAAACGTACAAAAACTCGCCTTGAGCATCTCAAATAGCAACAATTTGTGCTGAAAGAGCTCATGAACACGTTTTAATAGTTGTTTACTTCTTTTTCTACATAGCTTGTAACAATGTTCCAGTATTTTGACCGATTGTAATTATTTGGGGTAATCGTTTTACGCCTGAACGCCCGTTATAAATCAAAGCTCCGAACGCGAAAGCAACATGGCTTATCAGGCGTTATAATAAAATGCAGTTTCAAGCATTTCTACGTGAAAGATCGATCTGAAAATTGGCATGCACATAGAAAATAGGTTTATAAGTATCGAGAAGTGCTTATTTTTCGCGATGTTAACAGTAAACGTTGTCTTATAGGTTACAATACACTAAATGATCGCTTCATGTAGGGCTGTACTCTCTAAAAAAAATATCATAGTTGACAGGAAGGCATGTTTTACACTTTTTACCATTATTTGGGTGTTATCTTGCGGAGATAATGGTAGGGCATGAATAGGTGTTCACTACTGAATCCCTGAAATATGATACACGTGAAGACTATAGTAAACCATTGCACTAGAAAAGGTTACATTCCACTAAGAAACGGCCGAAAAAAAAGTTGCAAAAACAGTCGATTTTGATTTGTGTCAAGTTCTTTCTTGCATTGTACATGACATATCTTTTTTATTGCATAAATCGATTCCGCTTAGAATGGCCTTTAAGAAAAGGTATAGTTATGGGGGTCTCTATGTGCAAAATGTTGCATTTATTTTCGCTCAAAGTTGTCGCTTTTAGATTGAATTATATAGGTAAACTATTTAGTGTATTATGACCTACATGTAGTTATATTGTTGTGGTGATGTTGCAGTTTCTCTCCAACCTTGCAATATTCAGTGAAAGAGATTTTCGCCAAAATATTTTTTTGGCAAGTTCCATAAATCAAACAAATAATAGTAGAATGTGTGGATTGCTCTCATTTGATTGCATGATCTGGTTTAATTCTGAAAGGTTTCCACTCTCCATGTTCAAGAGAGTTTTGATTAATCTTCACCAACCTTCAGGCAAATGTTGGTTGACCTTTATATCTGAACCTAGTTAGATGATCAGGTTGACAGTTAACTCTCGGTGTATTGCAGTTTTCATCCAATCTTCAGGAAACAATATTGTATATTTAAAAGATTTAAATATGAAGGCTAGAGGGTGCATTGCCGTTTACCAATCAGCTTTTTACCCCCTTAAAAATGTGCTTTGTCCAATTTTCAGTCCAAAATTTCTGCATTCGAAAATTATCATTACAACATTAACAAAATCTTATTTATCTTCTACTCATAGCCATACTTACTTATAATAGCATTAAAATACTGGCATTAACAAATAGACAATAAAATCATTAGTTACAAAAAAAAATGTAAAAAAAAAATACAATTGAAGAAATATTTTTTTTAGCTCACCAGGTGCTCATGGTGAGCGTTTGTGATCGCCTTTTGTTCGTCGTCTGCTGTCAGTTGTCCGTGGTGCGACGTCAACATTTGCCTTGTTCACTCTCTAGAGGCCACATTTATTGTCCAATCTTCATGAAATTTGGTCAGAAGATTTGTTTCGATGATATCTTGGATGATTCGAAAATGGTGACATTTGCTTGAAAAACATGGCTGCCAAGGGGCGGGGCGCTTTTCCTTATATGGCTATAGCAAAATCTTGTTAACAATCTATATAAGAGTATAAGAGGCCACATTTATTGTCCGATCCTCATAAAACTTGGTCAGAAGATTCATCCAATAATATCATGGACGAGTTCGAAAATGATGACGAAATTGTTGGTTGAAAAACATAGCTGCCAGGGGGCGGGGCATTTTTCCTTATATGGCTATAGTAAAACCTTGTTAACACTCTAGAGGCCACATTAATTTTCCGATCTTCATGAAACTTTCTCAGAAGATTTGTCCCACTGATATCTTGGATGAGTTAAAAAATGGTTATGTTTGCTTGAGAACATGGCTGCCAATGGGCAGGGCATTTTTCCATATATGGCTATATATGACTAAAGTAAAATCTTGTTAACACTCTAGAGGCCACATTTATTGTCCAATCTTCATGAAACTTGGTCAGAAGATTTATCCCAATAATATCTTGGACGAGTTCGAAAATGATGCCGGTTGGTTGAAAAACATGGCCCCCAGGGGGCGGGGCATTTTTCCTTATATGGCTATTATTAAGTAAAACCTTGTACACTCTAGAGGCCACATTTATTGTCCAATCCTGATGAAATTTGGTCAGAAAATTTGTCTTAATGATATCTTGGATGAGTTCTAGTTCACAGATTGACTTTAAAATATACACAAAAGCCAATTTGTTAAAATGCACAATTTATTATATCTGCAGGTCAATAATGGCTTTACACAGGCAGTCAGTTGCTGGACGAATTATGAGAATGCGGCGTGCCACAGCAGCCACAGTAGTCTCTCAGCAGGCGTTGTAAGTGGGTTTTTTCCTTGCAACTAGTTTTCTATTTCAGGGCTCGAATTACTTTATCAACTCTCAAAAAATTGCGAGTTGTTAAAATTTTAACTCGCATTTTTTCTTTCCAACTCGCAATACAAGTTTTAAAAAAAGCATCCTTTGGTAGATCTAAACTCAAAAACTAAAGCCCTGAACTTGTAGTGATACTGTGGTAACAGTTACACAGATATAAAACTGGTCGAACTATGTTTATTGTAACTTAAAAGGTTTAAAAATGCAACAACAGAGCAAATTACACTATTTAATGGTATACTATGATCTAGGTCTTTCTCAGCAACTCATTCAGCCCTTATAACACCTTGTCAAGTATTTTTGTTTTTAAATAAAGTACACCGATTGCACATCTCAAAAATGAACTGTCTGATCAACTGGACGTTTTAACATTTTTTTTGGCAAAAAACTATATAGTACACATCAGAAAAATCAATTGAGGTTACATCGTGCTTTTTGTTTTAAACACAAAACATATACCAATCTTAAATTGGTTGCTATTTTAAAATTATTATGTTTATTGGATGCGCACACATCTGTGTTGGTTTTGCATATTCAATGGGAATACCCTGTATAACATCATCATATCGTGTGTTCCCTCGTGCTATTAACGCGCACCTGGCACTTCCCACAAATGGCGACCAGTTGTGTTTATTCAATTCTTAAACAATATTTACGTTTATTCTCTGTCTGCAATTGTGTTTAAATATTTAAGTGCTGGATTAAATAATTATCTGGGATAATCAGGTAATCAGGTAATATATGCAATATTTGATAATTTTAATTTTTCTCCAACTCGCAAAAAAATGGGAGTACCTAATTTGTGCACTCGCATTTTTAATTTAACTGGCAAATGCCAGTTTGCATGTGTTTAATTCGAGCCCTGTATTTCCAGACTTTAAATGCAGACTCATTACAGACCACTTTATAACCCAAAGATTAACTCGGTTCCCATAAATAACCCATTTATATCCAAAATGTTTCAAAGACTTAGTACCTCAGACTTTCACTATAATCCCCAAAACAACAGCTGTTAAAAAATCTTAATCATATAACAACCCATTTTGTTTATAATAAAATTTTGAGTCATTGAGTCTCTCATCAGACTCTTCAAAAGGACCTTTTCACAGATTTTGGTATTTCATGAAATGTGTCATTAAATGCTGTAAATTGATAAATGAAAACAATGGATATATAAGTTCCAATATAAAACAAAAATTTAATTAAAGAATTAAAAAAAATCGTCCACAGCTGGTGTCGAACCACTGACCCTTGGATTAAGTCTAGTGCTTAAACCATTCGGTTATCCGTGCTAAAATGGTACTAGATGTATTTTATACTTTATATAGGCTATTCTCTTGATATCACAAAATATTACAATAACAACAGAACTTTCCAAATAATACAATCGTTCTCGTTATCATAACATTATAATTTTCACAGTTTTCAATCATAAAAAGATGCCAATAATGGATATTTTGGAGCATGGTAAATTTTCAGTATTACTATTTCTTTGCAAAAAACATAACTAAAACAACAATTTGTGAATCTGAAAGAATTGTTTTTAATTTTGTTAATTTATCAAAATGTGGAAAGTCCCTTTAAAAGCCAACATGTTTATTACTACCATTCTCACTGAAGCCATTAAATAACATGCTGAAATATGTTGCTTCGTCTCACTGCAGCCCTTTTAATTTCAGACTATCGTATGGTTTCTATGCAGCCCTTAAAATTTCATTACTAAATTTCTCAAATAGTCTCACTGCATGAGCCCCTTTAATTGACCATTAGCCAGCTGTCAATATAATAAAACTATCAGCCAATCAGATCGCGAGTTTTCACACACCCCTCAGGAACGCTTATCTGGCCGCAATTTTGTCCGACAAACAAACTGTGTCGTACATATGGAATGGACATAATTTTTATGCCTCCCTTCGAAGAAGAGGGGGTATATTGCTTTGCTCATGTCGGTCGGCCGGTCTGTCGGTCCGTCCACCAGGTGGTTGTCAGACGATAACTCAAGAACGCTTGGGCCTAGGATCATGAAATTTCATAGGTACATTGATCATGACTCGCAGATGACCCCTATTGATTTTGAGGTCACTAGGTCAAAATGGTTTCCGGATGATAACTCAAGAACCCTTAGGCCTAGGATCATGAAACTTGATAGGTAGATTGATCATGACTCGCAGATGACCCCTATTGATTTTCAGGTCACTAGGTCAAAGGTCAAGGTCACAGTGACCCGAAATTGTAAAATGGTTTCCGGATGATATCTCAAGAACTCATAGGCCTAGGATCATGAAACTTGATAGGTAGATTGATCATGATTTGCAGATGACCCCTATTGATTTTCAGGTCACTAGGTCAAAGGGTAAGGTCACAGTGACCCAAAATAGTAAAATGGTTTCCGGATGATAACTCAAGAACGCTTAGGCCTAGGACCATGAAACTTGATAGGTAGATTGATCATGACTCGCAGATGACCCCTATTGATTTTCAGGTCACTAGGTCAAAGGTCAAGGTCACGATGACCCGAAATAGTAAAATGGTTTCCGGATGATAACTGAAGAACACTTATTCCTAGGATCATGAAACATGATAGGCAGATTGATCATGACTCGCAGATGACCCCTATTGATTTTCAGGTCACTAGGTCAAAGGTCAAGGTCACGGTTACCCGAAATAGTAAAATGGTGTCCGGATGATAACTCAAGAACGCTTATGGCTAGGATCATGAAACTTCATAGGTACATTGATCATGACTGGCAGATGACCCCTATTGATTTTCAGGTCACTTGGTCAAAGGTCAAGGTCACAGTGACAAAAAACATAGTCACTACAACGGAGAGCCCATATGGGGGGCATGCATGTTTTACAAACAGCCATTGTTAAGAGTTTACATAGATTTTATATCAAATGCCTGATCATTACAGTTTGATCATTATTTAAACTTGTAGGTGCTATACATACTTTACAAAAGGTCATTATTTTACCTTTATTTCTTAAACATATGAACCAGTAATGAGAAAACAAAGACAATGAATGGTTTGACCACAACAGTTGTGTGTTCTATAAAACATGTTAAACCGTTTGATGCACAATATTATTAAGCAGTTTGGGCAACAAAATAATTACCACACATGCTTATTTATAATCTCAGCATAATAGTTGATAATTAATAAATTGACAGTTTGTTGTGCGGATCTCAGAATGAAGGAACATTAAGGCATTGTTAGGAACTGTACACATTAAGAAGAGAAACCTTATTTAATTACTTGAATAATTTTCAATTATATATTTATTTTCTGGGGTTCATAAACAAGAGAAATCCTTATAAATTGTAAACTTAAATATTTTTAAAAACAACAATAAGAGCTGTCTCCATAGGATGACTTATGCCCCCCAATAAACACTTTGATAGAAGTTATTGAAATGCACTTAGTGACCCCGTGACCTAGTTTTTGACTCGGCATGACCCATATTCGATTTTGACCTAGATATTGTCTAGATACAACGTACAACGCAGTTTAGTAAAGATCTGATGAAAACTATTTGAGTTAGAGAGCGGACACGAAGAGTGTGACAGACTGACGGATAGTGAGAAAACTATATACTCCCTTTTCTTTGAAAGGGGTCATAAAAAGGTTATTTCAACTAGGCATAGCCAGCTTTAGGGACTTCAGGTGTAGCATGTAAGGCTTATAAAACAACAACAACAACATTTCTAATACAACATATATTGATACAGGGAAAAATGTGAACATTGCAATAAACATATAAGGTCCATCTTGTTATAAATAATTAAATGCATAATATGCTTAATATATTCCATTCGAATGTTGGTGAACAGCACCGTAATACCAACATTTCATTTTTCAATAGTGAAATGTAACTGGTTCGCATTAAAAATACATGAAATAAAATGCATATCAGACTATCTGTTAGTGAAACCACGTAATAAGGCCTATATTAAATTATGGTTACAATCAGAATTTAATTTATATCTAAAAAAAAGAATCTGTCTATTTAAAAATAACACAACAAGAGCTGTCTCCATAGGATGACATATGCTCCCAATCAACGCTTTGATAGAAGTTATTAAAATGCACTTAGTGACCCCGTGACCTAGTTTTTGACCCAGCATGACCAATATTCGAACTTGACCTAGATATTGTCTGGATACAACTTCTGACCTAGTTTGGTAAAGATCGGATGAAAACTATTTGAATAAGACAGCGGACACGAACATTGTGACAGACTGACCAACGGACAGTGCGAAAACTATATACCTTCTTTTCTTCAAAAGGGGGCATATTTCTTCAAAAGGGAGCATAATAAAACAAAGATCAAACCATTTACAACACTTACTAACTATCATAAGGGGACTGTGCAGGCAAAGTTATGTAACTCTGACTGGCATTTTGACAGAATTATGTGCCCTTTTTATACTTAGAAAATGGAAAATTTGGTTCAGTTTTGTGTTTAGGTCCACTTTATTCCTACAATATCAAAGCTATTGCTTTCATACTTGCAACACTTATTAACTATCATAAGGGGACTGTGCAGGCAAAGTTATGTAACTCTGACTGGCATTTGGACAGAATTATGGGCCCTTTTTACTTAGAAAATTGAAAATTTGGTAAAGTTTTGTGTTTTCGTCCACTTTATTCCTACAGTATCAAAGCTATTGCTTTCATACTTGCAACACTTATTAACTATCATAAGGGGACTGTGTAGGCAAAGTTATGTAACTGTGACTGGCATTTGGTCGGAATTATGGGCCCTTTATACTTAGAAAATTGAAAATTTGGTTAAGTTTTGTGTTTTGGTCCACTTTACCCCTAATGTATCATAGATAATGCTTTCATACTTGGAACACTCGCAAACTATCATAAGGGGACAGTAAAAGGACAAGTTGCATAACTCTGGTTGTCATTTTTACGGAATTATGGCCCTTTTTTTACTTAGTAACTTTGAATATATGGTTAAATTTTGTGTTTCGATCCACTTTACTTCTAAAGTATCAAGGCTATTGCTTTCAAACTTAAAATACTTTCATGCTATCATGAGGTTACTGTACCTGGCAAGTTGAATTTAACCTTGACCTTTGAATTACCTTGACTCTCAAGGTCAAATTATTAAATTTTGCTAAAATTGCCATAACTTCTTTATTTATGATTAGATTTGGTTGATACTTTGACAAAACAACTCTTACCTGACATACCACAATAGACTCCACCCAAACCATCCCCCACGCCCCCCCCCCCCCCCGAATCCCCCCCCCCCCAATTTTTTTATTTTTTTTAAATGACCACAAATGACCACCACACCCTCACACCATACCCTCCCACCCCACCCACCCCCAATTTTTTTTTTGAAACGGTTAAAAAACACAAATATTTATTTTTATCATTTTATTTTTGAACTACCGTCCAACCATCGCACCTAAGAATCCCCCCCCCCCCCCCGAATTTTTTTTTGCATTTTTGTTGTATTTTTTTCCCACATTTATGGAAGATAATGTAATAAATGACCACCCCCCCACACTATACACCCCTCTTCACTCCATCCCTCCCTCCTTTGTGATTGAAATTTAGAGTCCCTTCACCTTTAAAAAGAAAATAGATGAGCGGTCTGCACCCGCAAGGCGGTGCTCTTGTTATTTCCTTGTAATGCCATCCCACCTTGAGCGGCAGGGATATATTCATTTTAATAATATTCAAATAAGATCTGTGTTCTGCATACTCATGTGATGTGTAACTTTGTTAAAGCACTGTTTCCATCCTGATGTCGTGTGTAGAGGATGTACAGAACGTGATGTCAGTTTGCAGTGTTCCACTTCTCGAAACTGAGGAAAGACTTATAATGGAGGTAAAATTGCGAGAAATATTCGTTTTGATAACATTTTGAGATGTAAATTCAACTCAGAATAATGTTTGATAAATTTAGATTTTACTTTATGCCACTTTGTGCAACCAAGATAAGTATTCTATCAAAAGTCCCATTTTTAGCTCATCTATTTTTTGAAAAAAAATTATGAGCTATTGTCATCACCTTGGCGTCGGCGTCGGCGTCGGCGTTGGCGTCGGCGTCCGGTTAAGTTTTGCGTTTAGGTCCACTTTTCTCAGAAAGTATCAATGCTATTGCATTCAAACTTGGTACACTTACTTACTATCATGAGGGGACTGGGCAGGCAAAGTTAGATAACTCTGGCGTGCATTTTGACAGAATTATGTGCCCTTTTTATACTTAAAAAATTGAAAATTTTGGTTAAGTTTTGCGTTTAGTTCCACTTTTCTCAGTAAGTATCAATGCTATTGCATTCAAACTTGGTACACTTACTTACTATCATGAGGGGACTGGGCAGGCAAGGTTAGATAACTCTGGCATGCATTTTGACAGAATTATGTGCCCTTTTTATACTTAGAAAATTGACAATTTTGGTTAAGTTTTGTGTTTAGGTCCATTTTATTCCTTAAGCATCAAAGCTATTGCTTTCATACTTGCAACACTTACTAACTATCATAAGGGGACTGTGCAGGCAAAGTAATGTAACTCTGACTGGCATTTTGACAGAATTATGTGCCCTTTTTATACTTAGAAAATTGAAAATTTGATTAAGTTTTGTGTTTAGGTCCACTTTATTCCTACAGTATCAAAGCTATTGCTTTCATACTTGCAAGATTTATGAACTATCATAAGGGGACGGTGCAGGCAAAGTTATGTAACTCTGACTGGCATTTGGACGGAATTATGGGCCCTTTATACTTAGAAAATTGAAAATTTGGTTAAGATTTATGTTTTGGTCCACTTAACCCCTAAAGTATCATAGATATTGCTTTCATACTTGGAACACTCACAAACTATCATAAGGGTACAGTAAAAGGACAAGTTGCATAACTCTGGTTGTCATTGTTACGGAATTATGGCCCTTTTTTGACTTAGTAACTTTTAATATATGGTTAAATTTTGTGTTTCGATCCACTCGAAGTATCAAGGCTATTGCTTTCAAACTTCAAATACTTACATGCTATCATGAGGTTACTGTACCTGGCAACTTGAATTTTACTTTGACCTTTGAATGACCTTGACTCTCAAGGTCAAATTATTAAATTTTGCTAAAATTGCCATAACTTCTTTATTTATGATTAGATTTGATTGATACTTTGATGAAACTACTCTTACCTGACATACCACAATAGACTTCACCCAAACCATCCCCCGTGCCCTCCCCCCCCTCCCCCCCTCCCCCCCCCCTCCCCCCCCCCTCCCCTATTTTTTTTTTTTTTTTTTTTTTTTTTTTTTTTTAAGATCATCTCACAAATGACCACCACACCCTCACACTATACCCCCACCCCACCCCCCCCCCCCCAATTTTTTTTTTTGATTTTTTTTTTTTTTTTTTTTTTTAAGATCATCTCACAAATTATCACCACACCCTCACACTATACCCCCCCCCCCCATTTTTTTTTTTAAACGGTTATGTTTGAAATACCGTCCAACCATCGCACCCAAACCCCCTCCCCCCCCCCCCCCCTTCCCGATTTTTTTTTTTTTTTTTTTTTACGCTTTTTTGGAAGATAATGTAATAAATGTCCACAACCCCACACTATACACCCCTCTTCACTCCACTCCTCCCTCCTTTGTGATTGAAAATGAGAGTCCCTTCACCTTTAAAAAGAAAATAGATGAGCGGTCTGCACCCGCAAGGCGGTGCTCTTGTTAAGATCTGAGCACATCTTTAAGGGCAAGGTAGTCCCAGGCTTTGTTATATATAATTCACACAAGCATAAAGTTTAAAACACTCCACCTTAATTAAAGACACCCTCAGTAACACAATTGTCAATATTCCCTTAACATAACCAGCATGTCAAAATATAATTTTTAAAAGTAGGGTATGCAGATATTTCTACACAAGTGGTCAGGCACAATTTTTTAATCGTCATGAATGCGCTTCCCTACATCATTTACATGCCTTTGCGGGGAAAATATTCAAAAATTTCTCTCTTAAAGATTTGCATTAAATTTTACTCTTACAAATTTTACCTTGAACAGTATATCAACCAGTATAATAATTATCATATAAGATAATAATACAATCAATGTTAATGATATGATCAATTATACAAGTCACCAAACTAAAGATGTAAGTATCAACTTATTGCATTGGACAATGCACATTTCGTTACTCACTGCTGTAATTGAAACATTGTCACACTTTCAGATGGCAAACAAGCTCATGGTTATGCTAGAAAATGTGCACGAGAGGGCCAGGAGACCTTTAACAAGAGGTAATCTAATAACAGACAGGATACAATGACCAAATAGACTTATGATTTTACAATATAAAATATGAAGGTTGAATATTATTATGTGAAGCCTCTGTTTTTATTCTGCGGGTGTAAACTGATACCAGGAAGTCTGAAGGCATATGGCAAATGGCCTCGTGTCCTGTCATTTCCACCTTATAATAAACGTACTTTGCACTTAAGCTTTGATACCTTCATCAAAGCACATTCAGATCACCAGCCTTAATTTTGACCTTGACTTATAACATATTTTGGACCAAGGCTTATTCATATTGACCAATTCATCAATACTGCCTAGGGACATAAGTCTTAATTGAATGCAGCATCGTGTTTGCCTTGTTTATCACAGAACATGCCACAGCTCAGATCTTTCTTTGTAGTTTCTTTGTAATTTATACATAAATGTGTACAATCACTTTTGGGTGAGTCTAACTTAAAGAAACATAATGATGAATGTCATCTAATGAAAAAAATAATTATGTTTCTTCCCTACAGAAATTATCAGAATTGTAACAGGTTTCAACTATAAAATGAGCAAAGTAATATAATTATATGTCTGAATCAAGTCAATTAGTTAAACCATAAACAAAGCTCTTTAACGGGCTCCACTGACCAAACAAATTTTGTCACCACTTTATTTTGCTACTTAACTAAATGATGTACAAAAGGCCTTTCTTGTCTATTATATTGACAAAATTCAAAATATGTGTCACCATTATATTGCATACAATACATTTTCTTAATACAAGTTAAGCATAATCATTGTAAATTGTTGAAAATGTCAATTGTGCAATACTTAAATTCAGCACCTTCATTAATTCTGCCAACATCATTGAAAGTTTGTATAGGGTTCCAAAAACATATAATATTGTATTACAAATGTATTACAGTAATTTTTAACCAGGTTTTCCGAAGGAAAAAACTGGTTATTAGATTGGCGAATGCGGGCGGGCTGGCTGGCTGGCTGGCTGGCTGGCTGGCTGGCGGGCTGGCGGGCGGGCGGGCGGAACAAGCTTGTCCGGGCCATAACTATGTCGTTCATTGTCAGATTTTAAAATCATTTGGCACATTTGTTCACCATCATTGGACGGTGTGTCGCGCGAAATAATTACGTCGATATCTCCAAGGTCAAGGTCACACTTTGAATTCAAAGGTCAAAAATGGCCATATATGAGCTTGTCCTGGCCATAACTATGTCATTCATTGTGAGATTTTAAAATCATTTGGCACATTTGTTCACCATCATGGGACGGTGTGTCGCACGAAAGAATCACGTCAATATCTCCAATGTCAAGGTCGCCACGACTAAATATAGATTTTTTTTAAAAACAAACTTACAAAGGGGGTTAATTTTGTTTGTTCATTTCAAAAGTTCAGTTTGAGTTTTCTCCCTTTATCAGATTTTTTTTTCACAATGAAAATCTGGTTTTGTGACAATTTTGTCCCTTGTTTAATTGTATTCTGCTGGATCCTCCTGCCCATAATAACCTGTATCTGATTTTATATAACAATTTACTGCCTTTCCATTATTCATGTAAAATTCACCATGATTGAAAGGAACTAATAAGTGAAAACAGTATAGTGGAATATAATTTTAACCGATAATTTTGACAGTTTTGAGCCAAAAAGTCACATTTTCAAATTATGCAATGTTTTTTTTGTCATTTATTGTTGCTGTGTTATATTTGTTAACATTTCAGTGTCAAAATTATGAAATGGTTGTCCATGGCCGTTGTCTTAGAAGTAAAAAGAGCCTTGTGTAATTTAATTGCACAGAATGTACATGCATGAAGAAAAATTCTAAGAAAGTCAACAAAATATTTGTTTCAGAGATCATTGAAAGACGACAGACTCTTTCTGAGAGACAGGTTCATCAATTAGATTCCGTTAGTTCAGAGTCAAGTGATACACAAGGAGATGCCATGGATCCTTTTGACAATTCGAATAAAAGTTCGAAAACGAGTTCAGGCAGTGGGGATCGAACTCCTCCGAAAAGGAAACGACTCAGTATGAAAGTTTAACATCAGTATTATATAGATATTTATTGGTCTCTGTATATTTTTTATTTTAACTCACAAGTTATCAGAGAAATTTTAATTTTCAGCCACAATCACAAGTGAATAATAATTAACATAAAAACAACAGATGGTTGTGTCATGAACATAGAGAATGAAGGTATTTCCATAACATACCTACCAAAACTTCAACAGGTTCACTTGTTTATAGACAAAGAATCATTACAAAATTGTGAAATTTTAGATTTTCTGTCTTTCATCACAGTACAAATTGATAGGAAAATCATACCTCATTTGCTTATGGTTACTATGAAAGCTATGTTATTCTTTAATGAAATGGAGACCAATTAAGTAATGCACAACTATGCATTTAGAAAAAGTTTATATCCGAACAGCTGTGTGAAAAGTATGGTTTTTGAAAAGCCCGACTAACAATGTTAAAAGGCAATATTTTTCTTTATTTTCAAGGTCAAAGAATCTTGGATATTTTCTAACAAAACATCAAAATAAGCAGACCAAAGTCTGAAGTAAATGACTAATATCGTGAGATTAATAAATATGTCAGTTACATTCAAGCTGATAACCCCTGCTCCCCACAGTTTGCAAGTTAATTTTTAAAACGTTTTTACAGAACAAGATTACCAATTATCAACACTAAACCCATGCTTGTACACAAAGGTACCCATATATTGCTATATTACTGTGTATATGGACATGTTTATGATTAGGGTTGTTTGTGGGGTGTGATGTTCTCGCACTAGCAATAGTTGGTTGTTAAGCGGGCAAAAAAATGAATCATACAATTTATTCATAATTATTATAGCATTTTTTTTAGCTCATCTATTTTTTGAAAAAAAAATTATGAGCTATTGTCATCACCTTTGTGTCGGAGTCTGCGTCCGGTTAAGTTTTGTGTTTAGGTCCACTTTTCTCATAAAGTATCAAAGCTATTGCATTCAAACTTGGTACACTTACTTACTATCATGAGGGGACTGGGCAGGCAAAGTTAGATAACTCTGGTGTGCATTTTGACAGAATTATGTGCCATTTTTACACTTAGAAAATTGAAAATTTAGTTAAGTTGTGTGTTTAGGTCCACTTTATTCCTAAAGTATTGAAGCTATTGCTTTCATACTTGCGGCACTTACTAACTATCATAAGGGGACTGTGCAGGCAAAGTTATGTAACTCTGACTGGCATTTTGACAGAATTATGGCCCCTTCATACTTGGAAAATTGAAAATTTTGTTAAGTTTTCTGTTTTGGTCCACTTAACTCCTAAAGTATCATAGCTATTGCTTTCATACTTGGAACACTTGCAAACTATCATTTGCATAACTCTGGTTGTCATTTTGACTGAATAATGGCCTTTTTTTACTAAGTAACTTTGAATATATCGTTAAATTTTGTGTTATCATCAACTTTACTTCTAAAGTAACAAGGCTATTACTTTCAAACTTCAAATACTTTCATACTATCATGAGGGTACTGTACTTTGAAAGTTGAATTTTACCTTGACCTTTGAATGACCTTGACTCTCAAGGTCAAATAATTAAATTTTGCTAAAATTGCCATGATTTCGTTATTTATGATTAGATTTGACTGATACTTTGACAAAACAAATCTTACCTGACAAACTACAATAGACTCAACCCAAACCATCCCCCATGCCCCCCCCTCCAGAATCCCCCCCCCCCAAAAAAAGTAATTTTTATTTTTCATTTTTTTATTTTTGAAAGATCATCTTCTAAATGACCACAACCTCAGACTATACTATACCCCCCTCCCCCCACCCCATTTTTTATTTTTATTTAAACATGGTTAAAAAACAAAAATATTTATTTTTATGATTCTATTTTTGAAAGACAGTCCAACTATCCCACCCAACAAGACCCCCCCCCCCCTCCCTCCCCCCCCCCAAAAAAAATATTTTGTGTGCATTTTTATTTCTTATTTTTGGAAGATGTAATAAATGTCCACACCACCACACTATACACCCCTCTCAACCCCACCCACACTATACACCCCTCTCCACCCCACCCTCCATCTTTTTTTATTGAAATATTGAGATAGGTCCCTTTACCTTTAAAAAGAAAAATAGATGAGCGGTCTGCACCCGCAAGGCGGTGCTCTTGTTTAAGCTTTAGGTTAACCTTTATGCAAAATGTAAACAGTTTAATGATCTTTTTAGAAGGCTAACCAGTGAACTTGTCTCTAAATACTGAGTAATATATATAACATTGTGTGACCCCCTTTCAAAGCAATTCCTCAACAAGCTACTGCAACTTATTAATTTTTCCAGACAGCAAATATCCAGAGAGTCAAGGCTGTCCAATGCGAGGGAACTGCCAACTATAGAAGGGCATCACGGTGCTGATGGTATGTTCAGTCTTTGCCAGTCTTAAGTGGTTTGAAATCAAAGCCATTTACAATGTGCACATGCAGAGCCATATTTGTGAGAACATTGATAAGGGAAAGACTAGTTTTATTGTACTGTTATTAAATTGTAAGATTCAACAGCAAGCCAATTATTACCAGTATCATTTGTTTTACAATACATGATGATCAATCCAGAACTAAGTAAGAATTATACAGACATAAGCAAGATGTAGTTTTGAGGTGTAACCATGGGAGCCAAAGGTGCTTGTCTAGCACCCCTAGGAACTTAAGTGTTCAAAGCAGGTGGTGTTAACAAAGTTTTAAATCAGACTTAAGAAAACTGCTCAATTACCTGGAATCCATGATTTGAAACAAACTGCAAGCATTTTCTAACTCAGGGCAAGATATCATACAAACATTTGTTTTTAATGTTCTGAACAAGGTTCATGTTTAGTGGGTAAAAGATGTGACATCTCAAGAAGATGAAACCCTGCATGCTTGCAGTTTCATACCAGTTATCCAGTAAAGCATCACTTATGCGTCTTAGCCAATAACAAGAATCAATGGAAGACAGAATGATGCACGTATTAATGGCAGTGTTAATCCCTGAATTAATTCTCTTGACCATACCAAAGAGCCCCATGTTAAAATATATGTATATATAGAAACACAACATGACTAGATCACGCCACCCATTTATTTTCATTCTATAAAGTCCCTCAAACAAACAGCAGTATGAACATGTCCATGCTTTCAAAGTGGATGGCATTAAGTTTTAAACTTAAAGAATGAAGAATACAACAAAGTCCATATGCAGTTCAATTGAAAATCAGAACTTGGTTATTCTTATAATATTTAACATGAATGAAACAAGAGATGTGTTTGTCAGAAACACAATGCCCCCTAATGCGCCACTTTGATTATTATTTTTGACCTTTGACCTTGAAGGATGACCTTGACCTTTCACAACTCAAATGTGCAGCTCCATGAGATACACATGCATGCCAAATATGAAGTTGCTATCTTCAATATTGCAAAAGTTATGGCAAATGTAAAAGTTTGACCAAACCAACAGACAGACAGACAGACAGACAGACCAACAGACGGGGCAAAAACAATATGTCCCCCACTATAGTTGTGGGGGACATAAAAATTAGTAAAGGCCAATAACACTCAAATAGGGGAACAAGAGCTGTGTAATCAGCAATATCCCTCAATGTTATCTAAATACCAATAACAATAACAATAAATACGATGTCCAGAGAACATCAATAAAAAACCTGAAACCAGTGCAAACCCTTCTTTAACAGCTTCCTTGTGCATATGGCATAACTTTAAGTCAAAACCTAATGTCACAAACTGGCTTGTTTCAAATTTCAGGTTGGCTCATACTTGCCGCGAAGCACCAATTTTTTATGCCCCCGAAGGAGGGAATATAGTGATCAGTGCGCTCTGTCTGTCCGTTCATCTTTCCGTCACACTTTGAGTTTAGGTTTCGAAAAATGCTCATAACTTCTATGTTCCTTGAGATATTACCTTCATATTTGATATGCATGTGTATATGGACAAGGCCTTTCCATACGCACACATTTTTTTACCCCTGTGACCTTGACCATAGGGGTCGCGTTTAGGTTTCGAAATCTGCGTTTAGATTTAGAAAAATGCTCATAACTTCTATGTCCCTTGAGATATAAACTTCATATTTTGTATGCATGTGTATATGGACAAGGCCTTTCCATACGCACATAAAATTTTACCCTTGTGACCTTGACCTTGAACTTAGGGTCCGCGTTAAGGTTTCGAAATCTGCGTTTAGGTTTCGAAAAATGCTCATAACTTCTATGTCCCTTGAGATATAACCTTCATATTTGGTATGCATTTGTATAGGGATAGGCCTTTCCATACCCACACACATTTTTACCCATGTGACCTTGACCTTGAACTTAGGTTCTGCGTTAAGGTTTCGAAATCTGCGTTTAGGTTTCGAAAAATGCTCATAACTTCTATCAAAGCGTTTATAGGGGGCATATGTCATCCTATGGTGACAGCTCTTGTTTATCAATATATATTCATACAAATTTCAGTTGGTTGGCTTGAATGCGCAAGGGTCTAATTATTGGATGGCTCATATATTTTTTTACGGACTGGTCACAATTTTCACATGTTCTTTTGTTGGTTTGGCTCCAACTTGCTTTTGGTGTCATAAAGCTGATAATCAATTAGGAGCCCTTGATAATAGCATGCCATTATTTATGCAATACCAGTGACATGTCATCAACTTAAACCATGCTGATATAATATACATTTATTACATGATACCTGTTTCTTGTATGTGTAACTGTTTTAAAATATTGATTAACAAAAACATTAAGTAAATGTTTGGTTCTTATTAATTCAAAAGCAGAAAAAAGTATGGAGTTTAGGCAGAAAAAATACTCTTAAACAGGAGATGCAATTCTTTTGCAGATTCATGTTAGTAAATACTAGGGATGCCAGAGGTTAACCGGCTAACCAAGTTACCTACCGAAACGACCAGTTAACCGTTTACATTTTCGGCAAAAAGTTTAACCTGGAGAAAAATATTTTATGGTTTTTTTTTCATGGAATAATTCGTACAATTTTACTTTTTGCGCGTGAGCTACCGCCAACTTGCGCTGGTGACTAGTTAGAACAGCATGTTGCACCTTTGACGGTAATAAATAACGTGTCATCAATCAAAGTAATAAAGTAATAAATCAATACCTTTGTGATAACAAATAGGGGGTACGGTTTGTTTGACTCACGAAAATGTAACTAGCGAAAAGCAGGGAGTGGGAGCTATTAGCGAAGTTGAATTGACTCTTTATCGAACTCTCGATACAAATCAGTTGAGACAATGGACAGCTTATTTTGATGTTTTGTTAACCAATTTCTAACACTTATTGCTAGTGAAAATATTGTGTTTATAAGAAACAATTTTATCAAGAATTGCATTCATAGTTAAAATCTTGTCCAGTTAAAGTCGTATTTCTTTATCAGAATATAATATCATTACTATAATTTACGTCCAACGATACCAACATTACCGTCCGTTTCAAGTTTTATTTAAGAAAGCAAATTATAACTTATAAAATAATAAAACATCAATTAAAAATATTTAAAAAATAAAAACATTTAATTTAGTATTTGTGTAATTGCTTTAAATGTGCATGCTATGGTACGTCAACAAACATACGTAACTATCAGTATTTGAGATCATAATACTTAGTTACTTCGCTTTTAAATAAATATACCAATTCTATAAATTATTACATTTACAACTTACATTTCGTTTAAAATTAATTTAATTTGCATTCGTGTCCTTTAGTTTACCCACTTTTTTAAATGTACAATAAACATCAAACGATAATACTTCGGCTACAGACGCTAAAATGCAACAACAATATATGCCATTATTGAATAAAAAGAGATGCGGATTCGTTGAACACATATGACCCACTTAATGTCGAACTGAAAGGAAAAAAAACATTTGAATATTAATTCAATTTGAATTTCAAACAGAATGAACAAAGGAAAGCACTTTTTTGTGAGCGATAAGACGCGAACGTAATATAAGCAACCAACTAAAAATAAGTTAATAACACGTGAAAAAGAACATTATGTAGTTCTTTAATTTTGTATAGAGCGGGCCCAGCCATATGACATTGTTTACATACTCTTAATCATTTTAACTACTTAAGGCGTTTTGGTTAACCGGTTGGCAAAAAGTTAACTGGTTTATGATTTTTGTAACCTCTTGCATCCGTAGTAAATACAGTATATTAGAAATCAGGTTGGCTTGAATTACTGATGCCTCAAACTTTAATTGTAAGCCCCTGAAAATTCAGGCCATTGGATTTCAACTGTATGTAACGAAAACTATATTATTATCAGTGACTGAGGAAGAGGAAACCACATCAGCCCACCCAGCAGACCCAGCCACAGCAACCCCACTGGCCACAGCCCCGTTAGAGGCCCCAGTGGTGACAACCCCACTCATGGTGACAGCCCAAGTGGAGACAGCCCCAGCTTGTACACAAAGGTACCCATATATTGCTATATTACTGTATATATGGACATGTTTATGATTAGAGTTGTTTGTGGGGCGTGATGTTCTCAAGCTCGCAATAGTTGGTTGTTAAGCAGGCAAAAAAATTAATCATACAATTTATTCATAATTATTATAGCATTTTTTTAGCTCATCTATTTTTTGGAAAAAAAATGAGCTATTGTCATCACCTTTGCGTCGGAGTCTGCGTCCGGTTAAGTTTTGTGTTTTGGTCCACTTTTCTCATAAAGTATCAAAGCTATTGCATACAAACTTGGTACACTTACTAACTATCATAAGAGGACTAGGCAGGCAAAGTTAGATAACTCTGACGTGCATTTTGACAGAATTATGTGCCCTTTTTACACTTAGAAAATTGAAAATTTAGTTAAGTTTTGTGTTTAGGTCCACTTTATTCCTAAAGTATCAAAGCTATTGCTTTCATGCTTGCGGCACTTACTGACTATCATAAGGGGACTGTGCAGTCAAAGTTATGTAACTCTGACTGGCTTTTTGACAGAATTATGGCCCCTTTATACTTAGAAAATTGAAAATTTTGTTAAGTTTTCTGTTTCGGTCCACTTAACTCCTAAAGTATCATAGCTATTGCTTTCATACTTGGAACACTTGCAAACTATCATTAGGGGACTGTACAGGACAAGTTGCATAACTCTGGTTGTCATTTTGGCTGAATTATGGCCCTTTTTTTACTTAGTAACTTTAAATATACTGTTAAATTTTGTGTTTACATCCACTTTACTTCTAAAGTAACAAGGCTATTGCTTTTAAACTTCAAATACTTTCATACTTTCATGAGGGTACTGTACTTGGAAAGTTGTATTTTACCTTGACCTTTGAATGACCTTGACTCTCAAGGTCAAATAATTAAATTTTGCTAAAATTGCCATGATTTCGTTATTTATGATTAGATTTGATTGATACTTTGACAAAACAACTCTTACCTGACATACTACAATAGACTCAACCCAAACCATCCCCCATGCCCCCCCCCTCCAGAATCCCCACACCCCAAAAAAAGTAATTTATAAATGACCACACCCTCAGACTATACTATACCCCCCTACCCCCACCCCATGTTTTTATATTTTTTTTAAACATGGTTAAAAAACGAATATTTATTTTTATAATTCTATTTTTGAAAGACAATCCAACTATCCCACCCAACAAGATTCCCACCCCCCCTCCCTCCCCCCCCCCAATTTTTTTTTCATTTGTATTTCTTATTTTTGGAAGATGATGTAATAAATGTCCACACTCCCACACTATACACCCCTCTCCACCTCACCCACACTATACACCCCTCTTTACCCCATTCTCCATCTTTTTTGATTGAAATATTGATATACGTCCCTTCACCTTTAAAAAGGAAAAATAGATGAGCGGTCTGCACCCGCAAGGCGGTGCTCTTGTTAAAGCTTCAGATTAACCTTTATTCAAAATGTAAACAGTTTAATGATCTTTTTAGAAGGCTAACCAGTGAACTGATGGACACTGAGGAAACCAGAGCAGTCCACCCAGCAGACCCAGCCACAGCAACCCCTCTGGCCACAGCCCTCTTAGAGGCCCCAGTGGTGAGAACCCCACTCATGGTGACAGCCCAAGTGGAGACAGCCCCGGCTTGTACACAAAGGTACCCATATATTGCTATATTACTGTGTATATGGACATGTTTATGATTAGGGTTGTTTGTGGGGCGTGATGTTCTCAAGCTAGAAATAGTTGGTTGTTAAGCTGGCAAAAAAATTAATCATAAAATTTATTCATAATGATTATATAGCATTTTTTTAGCTCATCTATTTTTTGAAAAAAAAATTAGCTATTGTCATCACCTTTGCATCGGAGTCTGTGTCCGGTTAAGTTTTGTGTTTAGGTCCACTTTTCTCATAAAGTATCAAAGCTATTGCATTCAAACTTGGTACACTTACTTACTATCATGAGGGGACTGGGCAGGCAAAGTTAGATAACTCTGGCGTGCATTTTGACAGAATTATGTGCCCTTTTTACACTTAGAAATTGAAAATTTAGTTAAGTTTTGTGTTTAGGTCCACTTTATTCCTAAAGTATCAAAGCTATTGCTTTCATACTTGCGGCACTTACTATCATAAGGGGACTGTGCAGGCAAAGTTATGTAACTCTGACTGGCATTTTGACAGAATTATGGCCCCTTTATACTTAGAAAATTCAAAATTTGGTTAAGTTTTCTGTTTTGGTCCACTTAACTCCTAAAGTATCAAAGCTATTGCTTTCATACCTGGAACACTTGCAAACTATCATTAGGGGACTGTACAGGACAAGTTGCATGACTCTGGTTGTCTTTTTGATTGAATTATGGCCCTTTTTTTACTTAGTAACTTTGAATATACCGTTAAATTTTGTGTTTACATCCACTTTACTTCTATGGCAACAAGACTATTACTTTCAAACTTCAAATACTTTCATACTATCATGAGGGTACTGTACTTGGAAAGTTGTATTTTACCTTGACCTTTGAATGACCTTGACTCTCAAGGTCAAATAATTAAATTTTGCTAAAATTGCCATGATTTCGTTATTTATGATAAGATTTGATTGATACTTTGACAAAACAACTCTTACCTGACATACTACAATAGACTCAACCCAGACCACCCCCCATGCCCCTCCGGAATCCCTCCCCCCCCCCCAAAAAAAAAGTAATTTATAAATGACCACACCCTCAGACTATACTATACCCCCCTCCCCCCACCCCATTTTTTTAAAACATGGTTAAAAAACAAAAATATTTATTTTTATAATTCTATTTTTGAAAGACAATCCAACTATTCCACCCAACAAGATTCCCCCCCCACCCCCCAAAAAAATATTTTTTTTGCATTTGTATTTCTTATTTTTGGAAGATGATGTAATAAATGTCCACACCCCCACACTATACACCCCTCTCCACCTCACCCACACTATACACCCCTCTCCACCCCACCCTCCATCTTTTTTGATTGAAATATTGAGATACGTCCCTTCACCTTTAAAAAGAAAAATAGATGAGCGGTCTGCACCAGCAAGGCGGTGCTCTTGTTTAAGCTTCAGGTTAACCTTTATTCAAAATGTTAACAGTTTAATGATCTTTTTAGAAGGCTAACCAGTGAACTGATGGACACTGAGGAAACCAGAGCAGCCCACCCAGCAGACCCAGCCACAGCAACCCCACTGGCCACAGCCCCGTTAGAGGCCCCAGTGGTGACAACCCCACTCATGGTGACAGCCCAAGTGGAGACAGCCCCAGCTTGTACACAAAGGTAACCATATATTGCTATATTACTGTGTATATGGACATGTTTATGATTAGAGTTGTTTGTGGGGCGTGATGTTCTCAAGCTCGCAATAGTTGGTTGTTAAGCAGGCAAAAAAATTAATCATACAATTTATTCATAATTATTATAGCATTTTTTTAGCTCATCTATTTTTTGGAAAAAAAAATGAGCTATTGTCATCACCTTTGCGTCGGAGTCTGTGTCCGGTTAAGTTTTGTGTTTAGGTCCACTTTTCTCATAAAGTATCAAAGCTATTGCATTCAAACTTGGTACACTTACTTACTATCATGAGGGGACTGGGCAGGCAAAGTTAGATAACTCTGGCGTGCATTTTGACAGAATTATGTGCCCTTTTTACACTTAGAAATAGAAAATTTAGTTTTGTGTTTAGGTCCACTTTATTCCTAAAGTATCAAAGCTATTGCTTTCATGCTTGTGGCATTTACTGACTATCATAAGGGGACTGTGCAGGCAAAGTTATGTAACTCTGACTGGCATTTTGACAGAATTATGGCCCCTTTATACTTAGAATATTCAAAATTTGGTTAAGTTTTCTGTTTTGGTCCACTTAACTCCTAAAGTATCATAGCTATTGCTTTCATACTTGGAACACTTGCAAACTATCATTAGGGGACTGTACAGGACAAGTTGCATGACTCTGGTTGTCATTTTGACTGAATTATGGCCCTTTTTTTACTTAGTAACTTTGAATATACCGTTACATTTTGTGTTTACATCCACTTTACTTCGAAAGTAACAAGGCTATTACTTTCAAACTTCAAATACTTTCATACTATCATGAGGGTACTGTACTTGGAAAGTTGTATTTTACCTTGACCTTTGAATGACCTTGACTCTCAATGTCAAATAATTAAATTTTGCTAAAATTGCCATGATTTCGTTATTTATGATTAGATTTGATTGATACTTTGACAAAACAACTCTTACCTGACATACTACAATAGACTCAACCCAGACCACCCCCCATGCCCCCCCCCCCTCCGGAATCCCCCCCCCAAAAAAAAAAGTAATTTATAAATGACCACACCCTCAGACTATACTATACCCCCCTCCCCCCACCCCATTTTTTTTTAAACATGGTTAAAAAACAAAAATATTTATTTTTATTATTCTATTTTTGAGAGACAATCCAACAATCCCACCCAACAAGATTCCCCCCCCCCCTCCCTCCCCCCCCCCCAAATTTGTTTTATTTTTTTTGCATTTGTATTTCTTATTTTTGGAAGATGATGTAATAAATGTCCACACCCCCACACTATACACCCCTCTCCACCCCACCCACACTATACACCCCTCTCCACCCCACCCTCCATCTTTTTTTATTTAAATATTGAGATACGTCCCTTCACCTTTAAAAAGAAAAATAGATGAGCTGTCTGCACCCGCAAGGCGGTGCTCTTGTTTAAGCTTCAGATTAACCTTTATTCAAAATGTAAACAGTTTAATGATCTGTTTAGAAGGCTAACCAGTGAACTGATGGACACTGAGGAAACCAGAGCAGCCCACCCAGCAGACCCAGCCACAGCAACCCTACTGGCCACAGCCCCCTTAGAGGCCCCAGTGGTGACAACCCCACTCATGGTGACAGCCCAAGTGGGGACAGCCCCAGCTTGTACACAAAGGTACCCATATATTGCTATATTACTGTGTATATGGACATGTTTATGATTAGGGTTGTTTGTGGGGCGTGATGTTCTCAAGCTAGCAATAGTTGGTTGTTAAGCGGGCAAAAAAATTAATCATACAATTTATTCATAATTATTATAGCATTTTTTTAGCTCATCTATTTTTTGAAGAAAAAAAAAGAGCTATTGTCATCACCTTTGCGTCGGAGTCTGTGTCCGGTTAAGTTTTGTGTTTAGGTCCATTTTTCTCATAAAGTATCAAAGCTATTGCATTCAAACTTGGTATACTTACTTACATGTACTATCATGAGGGGACTGGGCAGGCAAAGTTAAATAACTCTGGCGTGCATTTTGACAGAATTATGTGCGCTTTTTACACTTAGAAAATTGAAAATTTAGTTAAGTTTTGTGTTAAGGTCCACTTTATTCCTAAAGTATCAAAGCTATTGCTTTCATACTTGCGGCACTTACTAACTATCATAAGGGGACTGTGCAGGCAAAGTTATGTAACTCTGACTGGCATTTTGACAGAATTATGGCCCCTTTATACTTAGAAAATTCAAAATTTGGTTAAGTTTTCTGTTTTGGTCCACTTAACTCCTCAAGTATCATAGCTATTGCTTTCATACTTGGAACACTTGCAAACCATCATTAGGGGACTGTACAGGACAAGTTGCATAACTCTGGTTGTCATTTTGACTGAATAATGACCCTTTTTTTACTTAGTAACTTTGAATATATTGTTAAATTTTGTGTTTACATTTACATTTAAATTTTATAATTATATTAAAAAATTCTTTATTTTTCCCAGTGTCATGGTTTATTGTATTATTTTTCTCAATTTCATGGTTTATGTTTGCTAATTTTCCCAATCCAAAATGACACAGGCTGCAAAAAAAGCCAGTGATATATTATTTAATAACTTGAAATTTCACTCGTTTATAACCAATTGCCTTGTAAGTTTGTTAACCATGGAAGGGCATTTCTCTTGTTTGCTGTTTTAAACAATATGTCAGGCATATAACTGTGGTCAGTTAACCCACTCAACCTATTTCTGGATTAGATTGTGTTCCAATGCATACTACAATGGCAGTATCTACTATTGCCATACTTATACATGTATATGTATTAGGGGAGGATGAAGAAAAGAAATGTATTTCATGACAAATCTTAACACCTGATATGTTGCTAGGAAATCCAAACCGCCTTCCACAAATGTGGTATCCATCATCTGAGCTAATACCCCGTGGGCCTTACTAGCACAGGTTCCACAGATGCTTTTGAAAAAAAAATAGGGTTCCATTTATATATGCAACCTTTTGAAAAAACCACGAGTCTGCTGGTACAAATTAAGTTCCATTGATAATCCTTTCAAAATCACACACCATATCAACCATTACAGGGTTTTTTTTGGCCCGATTTTATAGCCGAAATTCGGCTATGTTCCCAATCCCAAAAAGTATACTTTTTTCCCAAAATGTGGTAAAAAATTTCCAATTTCCAAAAAAACAAAAATATTTTTATTTTTTTATTTTTTTTTTTTAAAGAAGTGTCTAATGAGTATTTTATCTCAATTTTAATTCAATTACATTTAACAAAGTATTATCTGATTTTGTTCTTTTAATTTAAATGATTATAAAGAGTAATATCAAATTTAGTATTTCCCTAATCAGTGGACATTTTGGGTGAAAAAAAAGGCTAATGAATTTATTTTCCGAATTTCATGAAAATGCTGATAAAATTCCCAATTCCAAAGCCATGGGCTATCTTCCCGAAAAGTGGACAAAAAACTCTGCATTATAATTTAAAGTAACTGCTATCATTGGTTGGTATAATGGATCGAGTTGTTGGTACCAAGGGATTTGTGGTTTTTTTAACCAGGTTTTCCGAAGGAAAAAACTGGTTATTAGATTGGCGAATGCGGGCGGGCTGGCTGGCGGGCGGGCGGAACAAGCTTGTCCGGGCCATAACTATGTCGTTCATTGTCATATTTTAAAATCATTTGGCACATTTGTTCACCATCATTGGACGGTGTGTCGCGCGAAATAATTACGTCGATATCTCCAAGGTCAAGGTCACACTTTGAGTTCAAAGGTCAAAATTGGCAATAAATGAGCTTGTCTGGGCCATAACTATGTCATTCATTGTGAGATTTTACAATTATTTTGCACATTTGTTCACCATCATGGGACGGTGTGTCGCACGAAAGAATCACGTCAATATCTCCAATTTCAAGGTCACCACAACTTAAATTAGATTTATTTTGAAACAAACTTACAAAGGGGGTTAATTTTGTTTGTTCATTTCAAAAGTTCAGTTTGAGTTGTCTCCCTTAATCAGATTTTTTTCACAATGAAAACCTGGTTTTGTGCAATTTTTGTCCCTTGTTAAAACTTGTGTGAATTCCTGTATCAAACTATTACTGGTGTTTAAAATCACTGAATTGTAACAGTATACCTTCCACACTTCTGGGTCAGTGTCTTTTAGATATTTTTGTGTGCACGAAAAGGGCTTATTTATGAGGGGCTAATGTTACAAATCTTATATACAAGACTCCAATCATAGCCTTCTAAAACTATCATGGGTGAAAGTTGAAAATGTCTGAAAACCAGAAGTTTTTGCTGCAGGTCCGGGGGTCCTTCAGGGCCTCTGATGGGTGCAGGGCAAAGCCCTGGTGGGGGGCTATGGGGAGCAAAGCCCCCACAGCTCCAGAAATTTAGCCAATTAAAACCCTTGTAAGAAATGTTATAGTACTTCTAATGCTTTAATTTCTCCATTATTTTTATAAGAATTTATTGCTTTAAAAATAAAGGCATTAAAAACAATATATAACCGGTAATTATGTAACAAGTTGGCAGCGCTGCATCCACACATGTTAATCCATTTTTTCGTTACACCACAGTTTACGCAATAGGTCAGTAGACATGCTTAGCATGCTTTCATAACGCCCAACACTAATCCTTTTTTTTCCAGATGTTCTCTATAATCAGGACAATAACTGTTTTAATAATAACTCAACTAAAAGATCCTTACGATAAAGATGCAGCGTGTTTTATTTGAAACAAGCAAATTCGTTGAATTGATATCCCCAGCCAAATAAATTTTGTTTATGGATGGGTGTAGACCTTTGACCTCAATGTGTTACCTTAACATGAGCCCCTAGGATTATGGGTGTTGAATGTGAAGCACCCCCAGATGATTGAGAACAACTATGGCAAGTTTCATGGCTCTTTCTCATGTGTAAATGGAGATAAAGCTGTAAACTTATATTAACAAGAGCTGTCTCCATCGGAAGACATATGCCCCCAAAAAACACTTTTTCGAAACCTAACTGCAGATTTCGAAACCTAAACGCGGACCCTAAGTTCAAATTCAAGGTCAAAGGTGTCAAAATGTGTGTGCGTATGGAAAGGCTTTGTCCATATACACATGCATACCAAATATGAAGGTTACATCTGAAGCGACATAGAAGTTATGAGCATTTTTTGAAACCTAAACACAAAAGTGCGACGGACAGACAGACGGACGGACAGTGCAACTGCTATATGTCACCCTACCGGGGGGCATAAAAAAAGTTCAGTTTTGATATAGGACAATAACAATCCAACATGCACAACTTCATACGATAAGGAATTTTTTTTCTATGATTCAAGGGCCGTAACTCAGGAGTGTCCTAGTCAATTTGGCTGATTATCGAACTTGACCTTGATCTTGTGACCTAACACATTTTCATGAAGTGTGGCAGAGATCCTATGAAATTTGCTCAAGTTATTGAGCGGAAACGAGAATTTTTCGATGATTCAAGGGCCTTAACTCAGGAGTGTCTGGGTCAATTTGGCCAATTATCGAACCTGACCTAGATGTTATTGCCTTTCACATTTTCATGAAGTATGGTAAAAATACAATGACAATCGCTTGAGTTATTGAGCTGAAACAAGAAAAAAAAAATACGATGATAAGAGGGCCGTAACTTGGGAGTGTGTGGGTCAATTTGGCCGATTATCGAACCTGACCCAGATGTAATTACCTTACAAATTTTCGTGAAGTTTGGTGAAGATCTGATGACAATTGCTCGAGTTATAGAGCGGAAACGAGAAAAAAACAATTTTACGATGATTCAAGGGCCGTAACTCAGGAGTGTCTGGGTCAATTTGGCCGATTATCAAACTTGATCCAGATGTTTATGATCCAGATGTTTATGCCTTACACATTATCATGAAGTTTGGTGAAGATCTGATGACAATTGCTCGAGTTATTGAGCGGAAACAAGAAAATAAACAATTTTACGATGATTCAAGGGCCGTAACTCAAGAGTGTCTGGGTCAATATGGCCGGTTATCAAACTTGACCCAGATGTTATAGCCTTACACATTTTCATGAAGTTTGGTGAAGATCTGATGACAATTGCTCGAGTTATAAAGCGGAAACAAGAAAAAACCAATATTACGATGATTCAAGGGCCTTAACTCAGGAGTTTCTAGGTCAATTTGGCTGATTATCGAACTTGACCCAGATGTTATTGCCTTACACATTTTCATGAAGTTTGGTGAAGATCCGGTGACAATTGCTCGAGTTATTGAGCGGAAACTAATCCGGACTAACGGACTGACGGACGGACAGTGTTCAGGGGGCATAAAAAGCATTTTTTAAGATACAAAGGACCTTAACTCCATTGTTAACAGATGGTGTACAATGCCATTTGGCATGCATCATCCTTTTATCCATATATATACTCATACCAAGTTTCAATGAAATCCGCCAAAGCACTTCCAAGATATGGCTCGGGACAGACAGAAAGACGGACGAACAACTCCAAAACAATATCCCTCCGCCTATGGCATGGGATAATTAATTTATAGGAAATGTCAATTTTAAATTATTCACGATATAATTTTGTTAAATTTATATCGACCAACGCAGCTTTTAACCGAAATCAACAGATCAATGTACTCTGTGCTACAAATTTTTCATCCAAAAATCAATACATGCACGCGTTCCATGCGACAAACGATATGAGGCATTTCTATGTATAGTTTTATGGTTATTTAAATTCTGGCAGCGTGTTATCGGAGGAGATATCCTGCAGACCGACAGCTGTAAACTTGAAGCCACACACCTTGAAATGAAAGTAAATTTAAGTATAAATAAGAAACATATTTTATCAATGCCAATTACAATATATCTAGTGGTTACAAGGTAGAAATCCGTCTTCTTTTGCCCTTAAGAACTTCAAAATATTTGCGTTTGTTTGTTTGTTGAAATGGACGTATACGTTAAGAAATCCTACGTTCGGTTTTAAATGCAGTACCATTTGAAAAATAATCAATTACTTGCTAACTAGGCTATAGATTTAATTTTAAGTATGCCAATTAAAATATATCTGGTGGTTACAAGGTGGAATCTGTCTTTTTTGCGCTTTAAATCTTAAAAATAATTGTGTTTGTCGAAATGGACATATGCATATAGAAATCCTACTTTCGGTTTTAAAATAAAATAAAAAATTACTTGCTAACTAGGCTATAGATTAAATTTATCTATGCCAATAAGAATATATCTGGTGGTTACAAGGTAGAAATCCGTCTCTTTTGCGCTTTAAAAATAATTGTGTTTGTCGAAACGGACGTATAAGTTAAGAAATCCTACTTTCGGTTTTAAAATAAAAAGTAAATAAAAAATTTCGTGCTTACTAGGCAGTAGATTTAATGACAATTTTCACTCTTTCAAATTCCATCTATATGTATTGATTAACATGTATTTCATTTCAAGGTGTGTGGCTTTAACAAAAACCCCAGATCTGGTTAATAAGAAGAACGTGCGCCTGCTATCTAAAGGCTGCCTACCCCCTAAAATTTTCTTAACAGATTTACACGATTTAGAAATATGGCCTCTCATGCTGTGATCCAAAAACCAAACTTTCACCCATGCACTATACAATGTCTTAACAAAAATATTATTCTTTTATTCCAGGGATACAATAGATCTGCTAAAAGTTCTACTAACAGAGAGCCTGCGTGAAAATAATAAAACACTCAGATATATGGAAAAGACCCAAAACAACTTACAGGTATGGAAATTCAGTTCTCACTTGACTGATCAGTAGAAGAAAAGAACAAAAACTTCTGTTGTCAAAATTGGTTTTTCTATTTGAAATTAAAATACGTGATACACTGTAACTCCAATATAATGCGGATGACTGGGTCCAAGTCACAAGATAGCGTTATAAACGGATGCGAGTTATAAGTTCTAAGCATTATTGCAAGGTTGTGTTGTCATTCACCAATACATGCATGTATATATAATACATGCATATAAACCCTATCACATCGATAACTGTATACACCACACTTTTCTAATGTGCATATATATCCAATATCCTTTATAATTTCTACATCAATTAAACAAAATCTGACCATTTATGACGATAAATGTGTTTAAGAAATTCATAAACACAAACATACGCCATTTTTCCAAAGTCATACGACACTGTCCAGATTTAATTGTAACAATCAATGGATGAGTGAGTTTAAATAAGATTGAATGCAATAGGATACAAAGCAATGATTTATGATACTAAAATTAATATTGCTTACAAATAAAAATGATTTAAAACATGATAAATTCATAAGAAGTTCAAGTTTTGTTATTGTTTCAGATGCGAATTGACGAAATGAAAGCAACAATTGATGGCATAGAGTTACAACTGACAGCCATTTGGTAAGAATACCTATATGACTACTGTCAAACTCAGTAATACATCTAGTTGTTTATGCGTTAGAGTATACAAGTTTGTGTATGTTTGTTTCAAAAGTCAAACAAATTTGAAAGAAAATTGTAAAAGAAAAGTAACGACAATTGATGCAACCCCATATAATGTATTGTCTGACTCTGACAACTTTCTTGAGTTATCATTTAATTTTATTTAACAAATCCAGAAAGTAGTTTAAAATATCATAACCTTGCAATGTAATAACCATTTATAAATAAACAAAACACTGTTGCTAAAATATCATAACCTTGCAATGTAATAACCATTTATAAATAAACAAAACACTGTTGCCATTAATTTTATTGACAAAAATGTGTTGAAGAATTTTGTTAATACAAAGATAGCCCTTTTTTTGGAAATATACAGGAGGTTGGTAAATTGAAATTGCTACGCCTTTCTCTGAAAAGAAGAGATCAATGTATTCATAGGCAAAGTAATAATAATTGCAAATTCTGACTGAACTCGGCCAACACTCTTAACTGTTAACTCAACTTTCCCTTGTCAAATAAAAACGCACTTTTTACCAAAACACACATTTAGCGCACTTAAAAGTGCGTTAATTGTGTGTTTTTTGTTAATATGTGCGTTTTCAGTGATCAAAAGTGCATTTAAGTGCGCTTTTTGTGCGTTTTTGCTTTTCAAGTGCGTTATTTTAGTGAAAAAGTGCGTTTTTTGTGTGTTTTCTTCATCTGTATGTGCGCTTTTGAGTGTAGATGTGAGCAAAATGTGTGTTTTTTATCTAAGAAGTGTGTCTTTTATTTAGGAAGTGCGTTTTTTGTGTGTTTTCTTCATCTGTAAGTGCGCTTTTGAGTGTAGATGTGAGCAAAATGTGTGTTTTTTATCTAAGAAGTGCGTCTTTTATTTAGGAAGTGCGTCTTTTATCTAAGAAGTGTGTTTTAAGGTTTACAGATGTGGGTTTTTTCTCACAAAAGTGCGTTTTTCTATTTTGATGTGCGTCTTTTTTAAGCATAAGTTAGTCTTTTATTTCATAAGTGCGTTTTTATCATATGATCTGTTTTAAAAGGATGTATCTAAAAAGACACATGTTTAACACACTTCTTAAAAAGTGCGTCTTTAACAACCGTTTAGCAAATGTTGTACAGAAATTGAACAAGAAACAAAATTGTTGCAGGCTCTAACAATTTATTTACATCAAATGATTAAACATAGACATATATCTCAGTAACCTGTAATAATATAAGGGGCAGTTTGAATAATTACTGGTTGTCCATATTAACCTGTTTAATGTTTACATACTTTATCATACAATTTCAATGCATACCCTATTGCTTACGTTTTAATCTCAAACATTTCTAAAAATGTCCACCTAAATCAGACTGTGTGTAACTAATTAAAAATATTGAAAGTGTCAAAAGTATTATGTGGGTTTGATAGTATCAATTATATTTCCTCAACATAAATAAGTATTTGAACTTTCTTATACTGATATTTATACCCTAATACAATTAATGTCTACCACATTGACCATAAACATACATTTTAAAAGGCAGTTAAAATAATATTTATACTATTAATATTATTTGCTAAAACCATTCAGCATTTTATATTTAAATATTTACAATTAAATATAATGTGTTAAGGGTGCTGTGTATTATTCAATAAATATTTTGGTGTTGAAATGACTGCCTTATCAGTATTTCTCAAATTATGCAATTTTTGGCTTAGACACAGCATGGTATCAGATAAGAGAATAGCCAGTCCCTATCAGTCCTCCATCTAAGCCTAACTAAGGGGTGTTGATATACTTTTGATTTGTTCAGGCACCATCTATTTGAGAACCACAGATAGGAAGTTATTTTTTGAAAACAAGCAGCATCAGCAACTGACTTTAAGCTAGAATTAAGACTTATTATTTTAGTGTAAAATGTCTTGAAATACTTTCAGCATGAAGTATTGTGTGATGAAAAAAATGTGTATTTACTACAATGTGTAAATCAACAATAAAGGAGATTAAAAGTGGGTGGTTAAAGACATATAAAGTGATATGGTCAAGTTCAACAACTGCCTGTATTTTTGGAATACTGAAGAACAGTCTGTTGTAACAGGTTCGTATTTTTAATTCTGCATCCCTTTTTTATTTAGTTTATTGAATTAGTAATGATCATTATCATATTTATGTATTGTCACTGGGAAATGTAAATGGATGAGTAAACGTAATGCAATTTTAAAGAAAAACAACACCATTTGAATTATTATGGCTGTATTTTATGGTTATTGTCATCTTAAAGTTATTTATACCTATTTTTGGTCATTAATGAACAGATTTTTCCCCCATATTAAATGAGAACTTTTTAATTTATAGGTTAAACCCCATGGAAAGAATGTGCATCATCGCATCGCCTGCCAAAAAAGGGAGCAAAAAAGAGACTACCTGATGTATGGACTTGAATACCAGGTTTTACCCTGCACAAGCTGGCCGACATGAGGAGAACAGGAGTGGGAAAACCGCGCCCTCTCCTTGACCAAGAAAAGCTGGATTTGTTTAGAGGTAAAACTATACAGGGTACTGGTTATTGCATTTTAAAGGTGTCACACTTCCGACCAGTCCACACAGCAAAATGAGACCACGTATCTTGGTACATTTTCGAACAGTATTTTCTATCAAACGTATTTATTTATGAAAAGCGTTAAGTCACATGTGATCAGGGGATTAAAATTGCAAAATAAACAACCAAAAACAACAAGCAAACAAACTAGTTTTGATTTAAATTTATAATTTTTATAGCAACAAGATTACCATAACAGCAATATTCAACACTTACATTATAAAATATCTTTCAGGACCTGATCAAATGAGATCATGCACGAGACGCATCGTGCAAAGGCCATGACAGTATAATTGTTGCAAAGAAGTTTGACCGGCTAGTGGCAGACTTGGAGAGAAAGATGAGAGCTGCACTCCGCTGCCTCAAAGAAATGCTGAAAGGCCTTGATTGATATGCATCTTTCTTATGTATATAGCTGTTCGTGTGTATATACTGTACATGTTATTATAGTATGCTATTATTTTTTGTTTATTTATAATCAAATTATGTTTATATTTATTTCATCAAATTGCCATTGATATTTAATTACTCATGTATGTTAAAAAATGTTGGTGTACATTAAAGTTTAAAAGTGAATTATCTTGTAATTATTAAAATACACAAATATATATGTTTATATAATTATTGGTTTTTATTGCATATCTGAATTAAAAAAAACTTTTAACAGCATATAATTGAATCAACTGTTAAGGCAAAAGATGCACCTTTAACGCACATGTGTGCTTTTTGTGAGTGCGTTTTTTGCTGCCATTCATTTGCGTAAATTGTTCGTTTTGTGTGGGTTATAACTGCGCTTAACGTGCGTTAAATGTGCGCTTTTTGTGAGTTAAATGTGCGCTTTTTTTAATTTAAAAAGCGCACATTTAACGCACATAAAAGCGCACATTTAACACACATGTGCGCTTTTATGTGGGTTATAACTGCGCTTTTCGTGAGTTAAATGTGCGCTTTTTAAATAAAAAAAGCGCACGTTTAACTCACAAAAAGCGCACATTTAACGCACTTAAAAGCGCACATTTTACACACATAAATGGCAGTCAAAAACGCACTTATAAAAAGCGCACGTTTAACGCACATTTAACGCACATAAAAACGCACTTTAACACACATGTGCGCTTTTATGTGGTTTATAACTGCGCTTTTTGTGAGTTAAATGTGCGCTTTTTAAATAAAAAAAGCGCACATTTAACTCACAAAAAGCACACATTTAACGCACTTAAAAGCGCACATTTTACACACATAAATGGTAGTCAAAAACGCACTTATATAAAAAGCGCACGTTTAACGCACATTTAACGCACATAAAAGCGCACATTGAACACACTTATAAAAAGCACACGTTTAGCGCACATAAAGCGCACATTTATCCACAAAAAGCGCACATTTTCTTGTATGTTTGTTTTTGTTAAAAACTAACTCAGTAAGAAAAAGCGCACAAAAAACGCAGTGCCAATACCGCCACGTTTAACGCATGCAAAACGTACGTAAAACGTACATTTCACACACTTTTTTGAGAAGGGTTATTTCTCTGTAAAAGATTCAAAAGGCTGTTAATTTTATTGTATACTTTAGAAAAAAGGGTCATGTTTGGTTTTAAGAAACTATTAAAACACTTTAACCATCAATATGGGGCTTGTATGTAACTTGAGAAAAAAGGGGCTTGATTGTCCTTACGAAACTATGGTGCATGTTTGTTTTTACGAAACTCTTAAACACTTCAATCATCAATATGGGGCACAATTTGATTTTTGAAATGCAAGTTATCTGCATTAAGCAAGCATTATTGACTCACTAAATTATAGTTTTTAGTCATTGATCAATGATATTATTCAGACAATTTGAAAAATAAATCCAGATTCAGCCAGAAAAATAATGGTATGTGTGCGCTTAAAGTTAACATTTCTATCTGTCCAGTTATAAACAATGATAGCGTCATACGTTTGTACTTGTGAACAGGAGATGGTAAACCGTTAAAAATTTTTTCCTCTTTTTGTTTACAGAGAGATCTTGTGTCTTTCGACCTATGAAGATGCCCCACAACCGCCCATGCCATTTTGAAGTGTTGCTAGTTTTTTTAAAGATTTGTTTGCAGTTAATGCTCTTGATGTCTTAAATACATTTACATATTATTATATTGTACAATATTTGTTTTGTTAATTCAGTTTATACTTGGTTGCAACTTTTATTTTTTGTTTTTGGTTAGCTATTGTTAAGGAAATATGGCAAAATGCCTTGCCTATTGTTATTTATTATTGAGTTTCAACTGCTATTTGATTTGTTAATGTGAATTGTGTTTCGTGTTGTTTTTTATCTCAAGTGTTGGATGGATTAATAATTCATAATTGTTATTGCTACTTGTTGTTATTGAGATATCAAGTTTTATTTACCACTTGGAATCAATACTTTTACATTTTATACATTACAGTTCAGTTTCATTTAAATTAATAAATCTTTTTTCCCCACTTTACCAAAAGGAATATGGTTGCAGTAGTGTAATGGATTAATAGTTGGTTGATAAACAACAAATAACTTTCAGTATCTTCAAATGCATTTAGTATTATGTATTGGATTCTCCCATAGAAAATTATATCTTAACATTTTTCAATAGACCTTTCTTATTATTTTGTAACACTTAACAAACGATTCTTTTTTAATAATGTACATGAAAAATAAGTATTCAGTTTTAGGTTCATGAATTCAATCTTTCTTATTAAAATTATTAACTCTAGTAACCTTTGTGCAACCAATAAGTCTAAGTCCATTTGTATATAATAATTTTAAGTCAATAATAATAATCATTGAATAATTACTCTATATCCCATTATGATTGGCCTTAATTAAAATCTACCAGAAATATTTACCACAGTATTTTTTTTCAAAAGGTTGATGTCTGTCATTCATGCGGTTAATCTTATGATTGGAATAAAACTATCAAACTTTACTTACAAACTACTACATAAAAGTGCTTGGAATGGCTTGCTATGCTGGCATCACTTGGCACCTTGACACATTCATGTAGGTTAGTTGTTAATGTTGTTTAGTTTAGAGGAGACGGTGGACCATATTATATTATAGTTTTTAATGCACCGTATGACGTAGTGGTAAGGCACTCCACTCTTCACTGCATGGCACAACCAGCTCTGAAAGACATTCCAAGATGAATAGCATTTCACATGGCACTGATGTTGGGGGACTGAGGTTACACTGCAGGCTTCCTCTGCCACCTTCGGGAACTGCGCCTCGTTTTCCTGCCACTTCTTGTTGATATAACACTGCATCTTGTCCTCCAGCGTACTTTCTGGGGAGCCAAAGTCCAGGAAATCCAACTTTTGGCCTTTTAATTGGGTCTTAAGGTGATACCCGTTGTCTACTGTATATTTCAGTGGTAAATTGTTATTTGGTGACTCCAATACTCCCTGTGTTATCTTCTGTTGTAATGACGAGTTGAATGCTAACTTGTTGTAATGCTGGTTCGAAAGAACTCCCTAACTTGTTTGACGTTGTGGTTTTGTATGCAAACTCTTGCTTTCACAACACAAAAAGAATGTTGCCTTCATCTTAGGCCTAAAAATATAAAGGTCTGTTTCCTGTAATTACTGTTAATAAATGGGTATTTTTTAGCTCATCTATTTTTTGAAAAAAAAAATGAGCTATTGTCATCACCTTGGCGTCAGCGTCAGCGTTGGCGTCGGCGTCCGGTTAAGTTTTGCGTTTAGGTCCACTTTTCTCAGAAAGTATCAATGCTATTGCATTCAAACCTGGTACACTTACTAATTATCATGAGGGGACTGGGCAGGCAAAGTTAAATAACTCTGGCGTGCATTTTGACAGAATTATGTGCCCTTTTTATAGTTAGAAAATTGAAAATTTTGGTTAAGTTTTGTGTTTAGGTCCATTTTATTCCTTAAGTATCACAGCTATTGCGTTCATACTTGCAACACTAACTAACTATCATAAGGGGACTGTGCAGGCAAAGTTATGTAACTCTGACTGGCATTTGGACAGAATTATATGCCCTTTTTATACTTAGAAAATTTGGTAAAGTTTTGTGTTTAGGTCCACTTTTTTACTACAGTATCAAAGCTATTGCTGTCATACTTGCAACACTTATTAACTATCATAAGGGGACTGTGCAGGCAAAGTTATGTAACTTTGACTGGCATTTGGACGGAATTATGGGCCCTTTATACTTAGAAAATTGAAAATTTGGTTAAGTTTAGTGTTTTGGTCCTTTTTACCCCTAAAGTATCATAGATATTGCTTTCATACTTGGATCACTCGCAAACTATCATAAGGGTACAGTAAAAGGACAAGTTGGCTAACTCTGGTTGTCATTTTTAATTAAGGCCCTTTTTATGTCCCCCTCTATAGTAGTGGGGGACATATTGTTTTTGCCCTTTCTGTGGCGCCAACTTTAACATTTTGCAATAACTTTTGCTATATTGAAGTAAGCAACTTCATATTTGGCATGCATGTGTATCTCATGAAGCTGCACATTTTGAGTGGTGGAAGGTCAAGGTCAAGGTCATCCTTCAATGTCAGAGGTCAAATATATGTGGCATAAATCGCTCATTTTATGAATACTTTTGCAATATTGAAGATAGCAACTTGATATTTGGCATGCATCTGTATCTCATGGAGCTGCACATTTTGAGTGGTGAAAGGTCAAGGTCATCCTTCAAGGTCAGAGGTCAAGTATATGTGGCCCAAATCGCTTATTTTATGAATACTTTTGCAATATTGAAGATAGCAACTTGATATTTGGCATGCATGTGTATCTCATGGAGCTGCACATTTTGAGTGGTGAAAGGTCAAGGTCATCCTTCACAAGGTCAAGGTCATCCTTCAAGGTCAAACATCATATAGGGGGACATTGTGTTTCACAAACACATCTTGTTTGACTTAGTAACTTTGAATATATGGTTAAATTTTGTGTTTCGACCCACTTTACTTCTAAAGTATCAAGGCTATTGCTTTCAAACTTCAAATACTTTCATGCTATCATGAGGTTACTGTACCTGGCAAGTTGAATTTTACCTTGACCTTTGAATGACCTTTATTATTAAATTTTGCTAAAATTGCCCTAACTTCTTTATTTATGATTAGATTAGATTGATACTTTGACAAAACTACTCTTACCTGACATACCACAATAGACTCCACCCAATTTATTTTTTTTGAAACGGTTAAAAAAAACAAATTTTTATTATTTTATTTTTGAAATACGGTCCAACCATCGCACCCAAGAATCCCTTCCCCTCCACCCACCCAATTTTTATTTTATTTTTTTGCATTTTTTTTCCGCATTTTTGGAAGATAATGTAATAAATGTCCACACCCCCACACTATACACCCCTCTTCAATCCACCCCTCCCTCCTTTGTGATTGAAATTGAGAGTCCCTTCACCTTTAAAAAGAAAATAGAAGAGCGGTCTGCACCCGCAAGGCGGTGCTCTTGTTGTTGTTTTTTGACTGTTTGGTTTTGTTTATCAAAAAGAGGGTTGTCCTCTCCCGTGGTTCCGAAAAAATGTACAATTATAATTAATATGGTGCGTTTTCAGGGAACTTTCATGTTGATACAAATGCTTGATTTTTGTCTCACTCTCAGTTTGTCATAAAATCAGTTTGTCCAATGCCGCCGCTGACGACCCAGATATCTCAACAGTTATATTTTTCTTTCCAAAATCTTTTGCTAATTAAAACATATAATAAAGTAAATGTTTATGTATTTTAATGGCAGAGTTTACCAAGTGATATGAGAAATAATTACATTATTAAACATTACATTCACAACACACAACCGTGGTGGTGTAGCAGCTGCATGAAGTTTCCCTCATCGTTATCATGCCCACGTAGTGTGATGCCCTGGTGGGCGAGGAACCGTAAGCTGTGTAGGATTTGCAGCAGCTGCTTCCGGTTGTCGGCCTTCTCCTTAGCGTGCCCCACTGACAGCGTCTTTCTCACGTCACGCATAGTGGCGGGAAGCGTCACCAGTAGCTTGACCGCCTCCTTGTGGCACTCGCTTTCGTCTTGCTTCCGGAACTTCTTGGTACCCCGCTTTCCAGTTGGAGAAGCCTTCACTGATGAAGCCGACGTCTACCTTCGTTTTGCCGATCTTGCCCGTCTTCTTGGCCGCCATGAAGAGATGGCAGAATGCAAGGTCCCGGCTCTGAAAAGAATAACATTGTTAATGCAATAGGTCGCAAATTAAAATTTAATACTAATATACATACCTCATTGAAGTGGAGCCATGTGAACAAATCAAACAAACTAGATTGGAATGAACGCTGTTCTGGCTTTTTCTTCCCGAATGTACGCTTAGGAAAAGCAAAATTTTGAAGCTGATTAGGAATACTCATTTTGAACATTAAACAATTACATATATGATATTGTTTCAATGATTTCTAATAAAATAATAACTGGTATACTTGGAGAACAAAAATATTTTCAATCAAATCAATGTTTTTCACGCATATATTTACTCAAAATTGTTTTAAGTGGCAGTTACCTTTGAATTAAAGCGATCAATTAAAATTAAAACAATAGCCTGTCCATAATCAAAACACCGACAGTGCAATCACGGAAAAGAACAAACAATTAACGCAATGACATTTACCTGGGCCCCTGGTTTATGACACCTAACATCACTATTGGCAACCTCGGAGCAGACGGAGAGGGGACACATGGCTTCTGCAATGATGGCGCGTGATTACAAAAATACTGGTTTTGGGGCGGTATTTACGTTTTATTTATATAACGACGACTAGCTGAAATATTGGGGAGGCGGCCGTTGCCCCTGCCGCCCCATAACCTACGCCCCTGAACGGGCCTTCGAAATAATGGGACTTCTGGATAACAAACCTTTGGAATATTTGGTAGATAACCAAGAAACTTAATTTTGAGATCTTTGTATGAAGGGCAAGTAATATTACCCCAAAGGCTACCATCAACCAAATAGAGTAACCCAAAGCACTGGTAGATTTACACAAAAGCATGTGGATTTGCACAAAGGACTAGTAGGAATAAGTTGAAAACCTTCCTCTACATTTCTGATTCCTTTTCCACAGAAAAAACCCAGCTGTATGGAAATTTAACTGAAGGTTACTATTTCAAATAGTAGTAATAAGACAACATAATAATTAACCTGAATAAGAAAGAGTATGGGTTTTACCTAGTTATGTTTATGTATTGAAACTTTATGTGACATGTGAGTTTTTTGCTATGTGTTTTATGTATATTCAACTAATAATCATCAACTCCGTTTTCTTTGATTGTAACTCTGATGATTGCCATAAAAATCAAAGGCAATCCTTTGGCTAACTTCTTGATGTGAAAACAGACGAAGATATCGTCTTGATGTTGTTCTTTATGGCTATTTTACTGATGAAAATCTATATATAATGGATAATGAATGATAATAGCTTAATTACTTCGCCGCACAATCCCATTACAAACTGCATTTAGTATGAAAGAAGCCATCAGCTAATGTGCATCTAATGAAGATGTGTTTTTTAAGGTGTTTTTCATTTTAGACTCTAATGTAGATGGGAGTTTTAGGGATAGAAAAACGGGATTCAGTCTTTTATTTTAATGATTTTTTTTCTATGGTTGAGCGCGGAACTCGTGTTATTCAGCTTTTCATTTCTATCTTATATACAACAGTTTAATGTGCATGCCTTGAATATATTATACTGTATTTATGGTCGGGTTAATCGGTATTAGATGATACCAAACTTTCAAGCATTTCTTTGTAAAGGGGCTAATTTAAAAGCCGAAAATTGGTAATATGCAAAACCAATTATTTGTGTAGAGCAGTAACAGAGTAAAAGTCAATAAGATAGCTTTTATTTATTTATACTTTGTATAAGTAAATTTTTCTGCTGTGGATATAGAGGCAAAGAAAAGTGTCATCTTATTCAATCAGGTATTGTAATATTTGCAGGGATCATATTTTTTTCGGTTTTGTCGGTCCTAGACCGTTTGGGGTCATGAAAGACCGATTGAAAATCCCAAACAGTCGGTCCGATTCTGTTTGCTATTAAAATTCCCATGTCATGAAATCGATTACACAGTGTACATGCTAACACACCCTAATGACATTCTTATCTCGATTAGGTGTGATAAAACCATCCGCTGCAGGCTCTAAACCGGTCAGGACCGGTTTATTGCACGTCAGACCAAGAATAAAAAACTTGTGAACAGCGGATTAAAGACGCATCCGAAAACACGCGTCTGAATGCACGCACTTGTAACTAAACGAAACATGCCAATACATTTTCCACCAGCGTAATAATCCGGTAATATAATTATGAATGAAAGTCGCGGATCTGATCGTCAGAACAGCCGAAAGTTATTTTTATGGGCAGAACTTCACATAAAATAGTACACAAGAACAAGAATATACATTGAATAAATCTGTAGTAAAACCGTGTTAGAATCGAAATAATTCGTGTACTTTATACTTTGTTATTGAAAAACTCACGACCGGAAAATTAGATGCGTGGTTTCAAATGCTTTGCTCTCGTGATTAAATCCCTACGCATCTAAACTATCGGTCGTGGGTTATTTGACAACAAATTATTTCTTAATTATTTGGTTTGTTGTTGTCAGTAGCTAACCTACGCACAGACATTTGTTTGGTTCAGTGCATGTTTGTAAGCTATTATCGAGTCGACAACAATTTAAAACATCGGTATAGACTTACACAGATTAATAATATTGACAACGATGATAAAAGTCTGATAAAACAGCACACGAAACAACAATGAAATACCAAATGATAAAACCAGTTGAGGAAACTCGTTACGTTTAAAAAAATGCCAAAGGGAATTTTACTTGTACATGTATTATACCACCTTCATGAATGGCAAAATCAATGGTATATATTTTAACGTAATTTGTCATGATTTCGGATGTACATTTTCGGATACTTTTCCCCATTTATATTCGGACCGATTGATGTTGCGGGAAAATATGATCCCTGAATATTTGTGTTTAATACATAGCTCAATGGAAAGCTAATTTAAACATGCATGCAACGAGGTTCTGGCAAGTGGTTTATGAGATACATTTTAACAGTTACTTCCCTTTGTCTGGTAGTGAACTCCTGCGCTCACATCAGCTTGTTAAACATAGTAATTAGGATGAATACATTTGTATTTGGTCACCTTTTATGATGCTATATGGTAGTATATTGAAAAACGGCCTACAGTCATGTACTGGTGTATGAACAAAATATCCCATTTAAAACGATACAGTCCCATATAATTAGGTCTTAAATTGAAAACATTTAATGCTACCATTTATTTCACATTAACGCCCGTTCAAAGGAGATTTCTGAATCAGAAATACATTTGTTTGATAATATTTGGTTTAAAAACTCATTTGGTGTAAAGTTGCATAATTGATAAGCGTCTAAATGTTCATACATGTTGGAATGTGGGCTCTATAGTAAATGTGTTTTCGTAGGGGAAATGTGTTTTTTGTTCACTGATGTGTTTTCAGCGCGAGTTTCTATACAATTGATGTGTTTTTGTGTGCACGCATACGGCTATTCATGGCATGATGTCACCACTTTATTGGACAATTGATGGCTTAAAAATACTGCTTTGTAAAGTTAGCTTAACATTTAACATTTTCAAATGGTGAAATAAACAAAAACATAACCAGCCCACTTGAAATGGTTATTTATAAATCTGCTTTACTTTGGATAAATAAAACAATAAATCTTTCTTTTTATGAATCCCGGCCAGAAAATGTAGAAATTTATATGAATACTTTTTGTCTATTTTTCAGTTAGTTAACATTTTAGTGTCCCTTCATATTTTTTATATACTGTGAAGAATTTACCAATACTTTGAAAAGTCAAAACTGTATCATCATCATGCACTTTTAATTTTGATTGTCATTTATTTTTACCAGTTTGATATGATGTTAATACTGTAACTAGTGGCATTGCAGTTTAAATTAAGACATTAAGATTTTAAATTTTAGCTTTTAGATTTTAAAATGGTTTCACGATATAAATATAAAACTATAACTTCATCATAGACTTTTAAAATAGATTATTATAATATGTTCACCAGTTTGAAATGGTGTGAGACTGTTAACTTATTCATCTTAATATGAAGTAATTGGCTTTGCAGATTCAGACAATAAGATTTTAAAAGGGTTTCACTATATAAGTCAATATAAAACTTGGCTTTGTCCTTTGACATGAGGCTATTTTTGATCCCAGGGGCATGATGTTAACAAACTTTGTAGAGGACCTATTGATCATGCTACATGCTTCATATCATATGCATTGCCTGTTTCAGACATTCTTCCCTATTATAAGTTTATGTAAAACTGGTGATCCCTTAGGGTGTTGCTATTTTTAATTGACCTTTAGATGACTCACTGAGGCCTTCTGCATATCATCCTTATCATTTGAACAAAGTATTGTAACAAAATGGCATTCTGCGACTTGTCAAGCCAATTGGCAAGAATTATTGTCGTTATTTTATAACCTGCCCATGTTTGACCTTTGTTAAAGTGTGACTTTGACCTAAACACTAGGGGCGTAGGAATTTCCTTGACAGACCTATAAATGGTGAACATTTGTAGCTCATTATTTAAAATAGCATGATGAATAAGTTACAGTCAAACACCATCTCAAAAAGGCAAGTGTCTTTGAACCAAACGATTAGCTACTCAGCTGACCAGATACATCTCAGTTCATTAACATGAAGCAACTAAGGTTATCTTAATTATGAATTTAAGCAAATAATCTGTCAAGTACAAAATGTAATATTGCACTGTGAAAACTTAGCAGCAAAGGCACATGCCTTGCATATGCATGCATATTTGTTGTATGATTTTTGTTGCATGCTCATTTTATATATATACAAAAATTGGGTCTAGCTTATAGAAAGATGTTTCTAGCCAATTAAAAAATACCTTATATTAAAAATCTACTGTTCAAAGAAATTGTTTATACCCATGCTTTATCCCTGGTATAGAAATTTCATTGCATGTTGATGTCATTCTGGTTTCATTTAAGGTTCTTTTCTTGGGCAGCTTTTACTGTGTTTAGCTGTTAGAATCAGCTTTTTTAATCTTGCTACTTGTCTAAACTTTTCATTCAAACTACATCTTCTAATGCGTGGTGCAGATTTTCACCAAATTTAATGGGTTTATTTCCTTGGATGACCCTGTTGCAAAATGTATATGCAGGTCAGAAACACTATATCCCTCCCATATATTTGACCTTTGATCTTGAAGAATGACATTGACCTTTCACCACTCAAAATGTGCAGATCCATGAGATGCACATGCATGCCAAATATAAAGTTGCTATCTTCAATATTGCAAAAATTATGGCCAATGTTAAAGTTTGACGCAAACCAACAAACAGACAGGGCAAAAACCAGTATAGACTTGGGGACATAAAAATGAAAAAAAAATTGAAACCACAAGGCTCAGAGGTTTAATATTTGATATGCAGGATGTCAATTTGGTCAAAACTTGTGTCCATATGATTTATTTTTAGACTTATTGGCAACACAACTTTTCTGCCTTCAAACGCATTACACAGCTGAGCAATCTAGGGCCATCTTTTCCCTCTTGTTTGACATTATATGGTATTCATAATTGATATTTTCTGTCTAATTGTGTAATTAAATAGGAAATAAATTATCAACCACAGCATTCCTTAGACAGTAATGTCTCCTTGTGCAATAGCTGTCTCATAATTTGTTAATTTTAATAACAAGCTCTTTTTACTTTGATGTCCCATGATTAAGCGCATGCAAAAGATAAAAAATTTAATTTAAAAAAGGGAAACAGCACTAGTTAAATTTCAGGCTGCAAATGGTCTTGCAAACTGAGTTTACAAAAACAAAATTATTTGTTTTATCTACATTCTTTTTGTATTAGATATTCTGTGAATTAAAATAATTCTGTTATAAATCTTGTTAGTTTACAGTTTAAAAAGAAAACAATAATACAATAAATACTATTTGACATCTACAGACATTTGTAGCAATTTTTTGGTATACAGTAATTTCTGTTAGCAATACTAATTGTATAATATTGTGTTTTTAGAGAGGCTGTTTTCGGAGAAAACCCGAGCTATTGTCATAGCCTACTCATCGTCCGCCGGCGTCATGCTAAAACCTTAACATAATGCCTCTAAAATCAAAGTGCTTCCACCTACAACTTTGAAACTTCATATGTAGATGCACCTTGATGAGTTCTACACGCCACACCAATTTTGGGTCACTAGGTAAAAGATCAAGGTCACTGTGACCTCTAAAAAGAAAAAAAACAAATAATTTCTGACATGCTTTCGCAGCCGAGCGTTGCACCCGTTTTTTACGTTAAGCTGATGCCAGTTAAAAATAACTTAACTTTTGTTTAAAATCTTTGTATAAACAATTATAAAACTTGGAAATCAAAGTGCAAACTGTTTTAAAGGTCAAATTTATTTACATTGTCCACCAGACTGAATTAATGATACAAATAGTGAGTATGGTGAAGTAAATTGTGTAGCAAAGAATATTTTTGTTTTTATTTGCGTTTCTTAAAATTGTATTTTTTAACTTCAATTTTATATTATTAACCATTATGCATCATCTGACTAATTACTTTCACACGATATTGTGATCATACTTATTAGTAAAAATAACCGTGGCAACCAAATCAGAGACAGTCGTAACACATCTTTAGGACTAAGTTGATATGTTCCACAACTACATATTTATCATATTTGAGGTGGTCTTGTTACCATGGAGACCATTTGTGTAGAAATTCTCGACTTCCCGTTGCAAATCCTGTAAATGTGTATTTAAGTATAGACACAGGGAAATATTACAGTAAAATCTGATAATATTTGAGAGTTATCTTGCTAATGGCCATTTAGTCAAGTAGATTATTTTTGTCTTATTTCTTGTTGATTTGCTTGTTCTCCGCACAGAGGCACCAAAAGGGATGTTTGTGGTGGATGTGCAACCATCCATCATGGTTTGATAGTTAGTTGCAATAATCCAACTTCCAGCTATTGACCGTCCTGGGAGTTGCAACTGGTTATGGCATATTTCATGTCAAGTCTGCTGCCTGGAATTCATGCAGCACTTTAAAAGTTAAAATTAGCAATATAAACTATTTACTAGAATATATAACCACAAACAGATCATAAATATATCCATAATGCGAAAATTAAAACAACTGACTTGATAGGGTGTGCTGGCAGAATAATGATATTTATCCCAGTTCCAACATGTCAACGGTTCACGAAAATGTGTCAAATTTTTGCAATGGAAAATGCCAAGTACATGTATTCTGAATGAGAAAATATGCTAATTTATGCATCGACTAACTCCGGCATCCTTGGCACAATAGATCTTGTGTCTAACCAACCAATCCTGCTACACCGACTATTTCTGGAACCTCCGTAAGATATATTAAATCGTTAATTTAAAACATCGGTTTTCGGTTTGATAACGTTTTTTTATAAACTTTTTGTTTTGAGCATTTATCCACAAACAACACGAAAATTGATATCAATGGTAACATGTATTGTGTTTGTTTCCATATTTTAGTTTGATTGAATCGATTTTTATAATAGACAAACTTGAGACTTAATTTTTTGAAACTGTGAGTTGTATGCATGTACTCATAAAAGCTTAAAGCATTCAAGAAGAACTATGTTTTCAGTGTGTGGTGAAGTTGTTCATTCTATGTATTGAGTAACAACTTGTTATTGATTCCTTTCGGAAAAGGGGTACTTGCGCTATATATAAATGAAATTAAATGCTAATATTGCAATGTAAGAAAGAACTCTTCTTACATTTGACTTTTCTGATTTGTATTTTCTCAGTTCTGGTAAACTAGGTACAAGAAATATCCTGACACAGTGTACCGTAATGGATACAGAAACTGTAACACTTTTGACAAGTAAGGATACTAAATAATATGGGGAAAGTAGAAAACCCAATTCAGAAATAGCTTTAGCTTCTGCATCCTGGTCAAAGGCAATGACAAAAAATGTGTAATAAGTGTGATACCATTTTATTTTTATTATAAAGATAAATGTTAAAAAGCCTTGAGTCCATTTTTAACCAGGTTTTTAACCAGGTTTTCCGAAGGAAAAAACTGGTTATTAGATTGGCGAATGCGGGCGGGCTGGCTGGCTGGCTGGCGGGCTGGCTGGCTGGCTGGCTGGCTGGCGGGCTGGCGGGCGGGCGGGCGGAACAAGCTTGTCCGGGCCATAACTATGTCGTTCATTGTCAGATTTTAAAATCATTTGGCACATTTGTTCACCATCATTGGACGGTGTGTCGCGCGAAATAATTTCGTCGATATCTCCAAGGTCAAGGTCACACTTTGAGTTCAAAGGTCAAAAATGGCCATAAATGAGCTTGTCCGTGCCATAACTATGTCATTCATTGTCAGATTTTAAAATCATTTGGCACATTTGTTCACCATCATTGGACGGTGTGTCGCGCGAAATAATTACGTCGATATCTCCAAGGTCAAGGTCACACTTTAAGTTCAAAGGTCAAAAATGGCCATAAATGTCCCTTGAGATATAACCTTCATATTTGGTATGCATGTGTCTATGGACAAGGCCTTTCCATACGCACAACAATTTTGACCCCTGTGACCCTGACCTTGAAGTAGGGGTCTGCGTTTAGGTTTCAAAATCTGCGTTTAGGTTTCGAAAAATGCTCATAACTTCTATGTCCCTTGAGATATAACCTTCATATTTGATATGCATGTGTATATGGACACCGCATTTCCATACGCACACAAATTTTGACCGTCCTTCCGACCGTGTGTCCTTCCGAAAACTTTAACGTTGGTCATAACTTTTGCAATATTGAAGATAGCAACTTCATATTTGCCATGCATGTGTATCTTATGAAGCTGCACATTTTTAACCAGGTTTTCCGAAAGAAAAAACTGGTTATTAGATTGGCGAATGCGGGCGGGCTGGCTGGCTGGCTGGCTGGCTGGCGGGCTGGCTGGCGGGCGGGCGGGCGGAACAAGCTTGTCCGGGCCATAACTTTGTCGTTCATTGTGAGATTTTAAAATCATTTGGCACATTTGTTAACCATCATTAGAGGGTGTGTCGCGCGAAAAAATTACGTCAATATCTCCAAGGTCAAGGTCACACTTTGAGTTCAAAGGTAAAAAATAGCCATAAATGAGCTTGTCAGGGCTATAACTATGTCATTCATTATGAGATTTTAAAATCATTTGGCACATTTGTTCACCATCATGGGACGGTGTGTCGCACGAAAGAATCACGTCAATATCTCCAATGTCAAGGTCGCCACGACTAAAAATAGATTTATTTTAAAACAAACTTATAAAGGGGGTTAATTTTGCTTGTTCATTTCAAAAGTTCTGTTTGAGTTGTCTCCCTTTATCAGATTTTTTTCACAATGAAAACCTGGTTTTGTGACAATTTTGTCCCTTGTCAAATTTGTTTCTTAAAGCAATTTTGATACCTAACAAATGATTGTCTGTATCCTGGTCAAGAAACTAAACTAAATGAAAAAAACACCATGATAAAAAGATACACATGTACTGGTACATTATTTTCTTTATACAGTATAAAGCTTATTTCATATAACTAATGATTGGCAACAATTCATTAACAGATATCGCATTTTAAAAACTGTGATAATATGTTCTTAAATTATATATTCATACTCTAAATTTAATATTGCTGTTTAGTTATAAGATGTGAAACATTTTTGCGTCACTGGGTTTTCCCTGCAGGATAGCCTCTTGTTATAATTCATATTTATTGCTTATATATTGAATTGGCAGTAAACCATTTATCTAAATGGCCATTAGTAAAATGAGTAATACAATTATCTTGCCCATAAATTTGATGTTTTGGGTTACCTTTCCTTCAAGTGCAGCGAATATTAAGCCATGCAATTTGTTACTTTATAAGCATTATTTTGAATATTAAGCCATGCAATTTGTTACTTTAAAATGCATTGTTTTACGTTACATTTAATAATGGTTGTAATTACAAAACGGTGTTACCATATTAAAATGGGAAATCATTTTTCTAACAGTTTTGACTTGTTTTTATCTGAACTGAAATTATATAAATTGGAATTATTTTTTTAGCTTTTTTGACTTGTTTTTTTCTTAATGGAGTCTGGAGTAGAATAAGTATTTGTGATGTTCATGGAAGTGTTTGAATAGGTCTGTAGATCTATAGTCTCGAACATGCCATAACTGGAAAATAAAACTCTGTTATATGAATGGCCTTGTGAAATGTACAAAGATAAAGTGGATAAATGTTGATTTTTGTGTATCATCAGATGTTACTCCATATTTCGAATGGTATATTTTGAAAAAAGTTGATAATAAAAATGATTTTTTATGCCCCCCTTCGAAGAAGAGGGGGTATATTGCTTTGCTCATGTCGGTCGGTCGGTCTGTCGGTCGGTCCGTCCACCAGGTGGTTTCCGGATGATAACTCAAGAACGCTTGGGCCTAGGATCATGAAACTTCATAGGTACATTGATCATGACTCGCAGATGACCCCTACAGATTTTGAAGTCACTAGGTCAAAGGTCAAGGTCATGGTGACCCGAAATAGTAAAATGGTTTCCGGATGATAACTCAAGAACGCATACGCCTAGGATCATGAAACTTCATAGGTAGATTGATCATGACTTGCAGATGACCCCTATTGATTTTGAGGTCACTAGGTCAAAGGTCAAGGTGACCCGGAATAGTAAAATGGTTTCCGGATGATAACTCAAGAATGCATACGCCTAGGATCATGAAACTTAATAGGTAGATTGATCATGACTCGCAGATGACCCCTATTGATTGTGAGGTCACAAGGTCAAAGGTCAAGGTCACGGTGACCCGAAATAGTAAAATGATTTTAGGGTGATAACTCGAGAGCGCATACTCCTAGGATTATGAAACTTCATAGGTAGATTAATCATGACTCGCAGATGACCCCTATTGATTTTGAGGTCACTAGGTCAAAGGTCAAGGTCAAGGTGACCCGAAATAGTAAAATGGTTTTTGGATGATAACTCAAGAACGCATATGCCTAGGATCATGAAACTGCATGGGTAGATTGATCATGACTCGCAGATGACCCCTATTGATTTTGAGGTCACTAGGTCAAAGGTCAAGGTCACGGTGACCTGAAATAGTAAAATGGTTTTCGGATTATAACTCAAGAACGCATATGCCTAGGATCATGAAACTTCATGGGTAGATTGATCATGACTCGCAGATGACCCCTTATGATTTTGAGGTCACTAGGTCAAAGGTCAAGGTCACAGTGACAAAAAAACGTATTCACACAATGGCTGCCACTACAACGGACAGCCCATATGGGGGGCATGCATGTTTTACAAACAGCCCTTGTTTTATAATTCAACAAAAGCAACTATTTTCTTTTTATGCCCCTAAAGGGAGGCAATACAATAATTACATTTTGTGGGTTGTTTCCTTCAAGCAGTGTGGCGAATGTTCAATTTTCTCAATTAAGCTTTATGGATATCAAATGTATAACTGTATCGAACCAAACATAAACTTAAAGAAACTTGTGTCAAACAATCACAACAGTATATATTGTCTCGATTCCCACGAAACATGTACGTGAAACGTTAAACACCTTACTAAATACAAAATGTAGTACCGGTGCTGTAGGCACCAATTTAAGGTGTATATCAGTATCATAGTGTTAGGGGCATGCAATTTATAAAATTTAGTTAATTATCGATTGATACATGAACAATATAATACATTGAAGTGCAATAGACTCCTGTAATTTGTGACAAGCAGTCCATCTTTCCTTCCTGAGAATTTACTCAAAACTTCCTATAATGAATGAAGACATTAGGAGTAAAAGAACTGTAACTCTGTCAACAGAATTTCACGTATTACAACTAAAATGTGGCATTTTGATTTTCTGTTCTTTCTTTGCATATTTTCCATTGCTTTGGTTTTCAACATTCAAAAATAAAAGTTTAAGAAGCATCTACCAAACAATTAAGGATTCTCCGACACCCCATGTTGCCAACACTTATTATTTTCCCCCATTTTGTATTAACCTGTTTTTGCTCACCTGAGCCAATCTGCTCATGGTGATCGAGCTTTTGTCATAGCTATTTGTCTGTCGAGTGTTGTGCCCTGCCGACATATGCCTTTTTAACATTCTAGGGGCCACATTTATTGTCCGATCTTCATGAAAATTGGTCAGAAGATTTGTGCCAATTATAGTAAGAAAGTGAAGACATTGGGTAAAAAAGAAAGATTGCAAGCATCTTTCCAATGGATTGGGAAACAAAGTGACATGCATAACAGAATTCACTCTATATAAATACTGTTAAATTTGCATCCATAAATATCTTGTTTTTGAAGTTTACAAAGGTAGTTTTTAGCTAGGCTGTTTTCGCAGAAAACCCGAGGTATTGTCATTGCCAGCTCATCGTCCGCCGTCCACCTTCCGCCATCCGCGTCGTTCTAAAACCCTGACATTTGTCTCTAAAATCAAAGTGCATCATTAGACGATGTGACGCGCGAAAGAAATACTGCGATATCTCCAATGTCAAGGTCACACTTTGAGTTCTAATGTCAAAAATGGCCATAAATGAGCTTGTCCGGGCCATAACTATGTCATTCATTGTGAGATTTTAAAATCATTTGGCTCATTTTTTCACCATCATTGGACGGTGTGTAGCACGAAAGAATTACTTCAATATCTCAAAGGTCAAGGTCCCCATGACTAAAATAGATTTATTTTGAAACAAAGAGGGTTAATTATAAACAATCAGTTCAGTTTGAGTTGTCTCCCTTAATCAGACTTTTTTTTCAAATTGAAAACCTGGTTTTGTCTGATAAACTGTGTTAACAGTGTAATTTATCAAAGCACTGAAGGCACTGCAGTTGTTCGCTCTTTGAAAGCATTTAATATTCCTTACAGTCACAGGACATTAAGTGCGACTTTTGAACACTAATGGAATTTAATTTTAATTGTCTACATGGGTGAAGAAATGGAGAAAAATGTCATTGATTAACAATTTCTCATAATTTTATACAGGATTCACACTAACAAACCACTTACAAAGATGAAAAAAGCAATTCAACAAATATCTAAGTTGGCGCTAAGGAAAAGTCTCTGAGTCTATCAAAGAATGAACCATTGTCAAATTTTCCTCGGCTGCCCAGGTATTCGCCAACAATATATTTTTGATCAAAATAGACCAGTGCACGGTGGAATGAAATGAAACCTTAATGTGAACTGGTAGACAATTCTAGGAAAATTCACATCGGTTTGCCCTTAAAAGGACAAGGTTACTCTGCAAAGACAGTGCTGACAATTAAATTTAATTAAAGAAGATCTTCTTTTGGCTCCTTGTGCACTGCGCTGCAAACAGCAAACAAAGTATTCAGAAAAGAATTTAACATGTTAACAAGATTATTCCATTAAAATATATCTTTTCTTTATTTATTTTATGCAATATTGAAGAAGATTATCAATTACATTGTTACAATATTTTATTTTAAAATATGTGAAATGAACAAACACATTCAAGCTCAAAGTATGACCATCATTAAATACAACATCATTTATGTGTTGCATGTACTACAAAGATTTTAAGAGTGGTTGATTACTGTATAAGAACTTTTAAAAGTAATGTTTCTTGTAAGCTTGGCAAATGTCATCAAATTCAGCAAAAATCCTTAAAATACCAATGACAACCTGAATTTTAACATTCTTGAATCTGCCCCTGTCGCAGTACAAACTGCTTTTCCACATCCTGAATGTCCTTTTGAGTAGGCCACATAAATGTACCAGCCGTCAAGGAGTAAGAGTTAACAGAGGCTTTTGTTTCAGACTTAACCATTTCAACAAATCCAGGATACCAGTTATCTTTGTAGGCCACTATCACACATTCGTTTGCTTGACAAGCTTCATCAATTTTTGGCAATTGATGTTTTAATGGTTCATGAATGTCATAGTCATCATTCGGTCCATCTTTTTCATCCCTTATGTGTTTCTTTCTCATATCACTTTCGAGCCATTTGTAGCATTTCACTTTGGCTGTTTTCCGGCATACTGCCAACCCACTGGGAAAGTTTTTGTCTGTTCCTCTTCAGTAGTTGCACGGATGTATGGTGATGGAAGTAGCTGTTTGGTCATCTTCGCTGGCTACTATCCAGAACTTCAAAATGGTGCTCGCACCCAAGGTTTGTCAGTGGAGCATACTTTGTCCTCTGCAGGTCTTCTTTTAAAAGGTGTGACACTGAACCTAGACAGTTCTGAGCATAGACTGAGCCATCTGCTTCAACAAAGTCCATAACAATGTTGTTTTCTGTATATGTTGCACCAAGGAGGAGAACTTCATCATGTGGGGAATGTCCATGTTGTCAAAATTCAACCAGTGTTCCCCTTCCAAGAGTTCTGGGCATGTTGTGCTTCTCTGTAGATTTAGCTCTAATTCTTTCATCACTGGTGAAAGTTCCAGGTAGCTTACTTTTCCAGTTGAAACAAGCCACCAATATGGGCCTGTAACATGAACATACAGTATGAAACAAGCCTCCAACATTGTGTGTACAGTTTTACTTCGAAGAAAAGCTGTAATCACCTTGATTTTCAAATTTGGATTTGAGACTGTGTTGATGACCTGAAGAAATTCTTGCTTGTGGTGAAGTATTTCTGCCGATGTTTAGAACAATGCATTTTCCTATCACAGATTTGAAACCTTTGGCAGCGCAGTGGGCTTCCCACTTTTCTCGAAGACCTAAATAGTCTCCAGCAGGTCCAAATGTGTCTGAGGTTGTTTTGATGACTCGTTTAATAATAGTTTGCTTCTTGAACCAGTTTTTGAACATTGGAATGCTGTCACTTCCAATTGGTCCCTCTTTCTCGACTAGTTCTTGTTGAAGTTGTTTGAAGTCTGTACACACATAGATATGCCAGCCTAACAGCACATGTGTCATGCAATGAAAATGTTGCACAGTGTATCTTTCAGATTCCATTCAACACTTTTCAAGTACCTCATTCCCCCATTCAGTCAACAATTTATCAGCTAGCTTTTCATTGCTGGCTCTGTCACTCATAGTGAAAGATAACTTCTGTAGAGAATTTCTGACAGTCTTCTGTTGATTCATTTACTTCATTTGTTTTGGAGTGAGTTTGTGCTAGCTCATGGAAATGTTGCTTTGTGACCTCTGTTATAGTCGCTGCTGTTTCACATGCAACTTTGGTGTATCCTAAACTCATGATTTCATCATTGTCTAATGTAACTGATGTGTCTAATATTTTCTTCTTTTTTCATGTGGTCCCATCCCCACTTAACCAAATGTGTTGCAGTTTTCTATGTTGTATGCTTTGTATGTTTTAGCCATGTCTTGCCACTATTTTTATAGCAATCAAAATTTTTTCAACCCCAATCTCTAAACTGAATAACTCTATAGTACATAGTGGCACTTTATTTCAAAACGTTCTGTCTGCATTTTTTGTCTGGCATACATGACTGTCCTTTAAATCTTCTCCACCAGAACTTTGTTTTCAAGTTGTAATCCGGGTCAGAATCGCAATCTTGGAAACCTGTATGTTGTTCATGGAAAGACAATATCCAGGGTATATTAGAATTGTTGAAATGCACTAAGAGGCCGTTCATTCATAATTGCTTTAGCTTCTTTTACAAATGTTTGAAACTGATCAACTGTAAGAATTTGTTTGTCCAATCAATTTGCAAAGAGAACTTTTTCACAATTCCAAGCATCTCATCATGCCATTTTCAATTGTCTCAGCCAAATACATGAGCATAATTTTATTTGTGTAGCCATTATTATAACCATCTTATAATTATTCACGGCTGTCATCATGAGGCGTTTTTCAAAAATCATGCCACTGGGGTCAAAAGTGGCCAAATGTAAGCACTGGATCTAAAAAAATCCAGTAAAAAACAAAAATTAAAAGAAAAAAAAGTAATGCTCAGCTGGGCTCAAACCACTTATCCCTGGAAAAAAAGGTCCCTTTCAGGTCTAGAGGGGAAATAGAATAAGTAGAGTTTAGTAGCAAAAACAGAATATGGGGGCATTCACCTTGTACTGACGCATATCTAATTATGCAAAATGACTCAAATATATCTGATTTATGTGCCCTTGAGTTCAGCCATTTGTATTGCAATAGCATAAAATGTTATAAGTTGTGTGGAGCAAACAACTTCCGTATCTCTAAAGCATTTGAATTGAAATTGCCATTGAATTGAAACTTCAAATATGTCATGGCCATAAAGTACAGATATGCGAAACACTTTCATTCCCAGTGACCAGCCTATTGTGTGTTTGTAAAAAAATATTTTGTTATTAAAAAATGGTATTGTGGTTTAAAGACTCGACAAACAATTGTATTTGTTTATAGAAATTTATTTATAATGTACATGATATAATAAAAATTATGGGTTACCTGCATGAGTCATTGGGAATGTCAATGCCTGGTAAATTTTGTATTCATAAGAAAGGCAGCCAGTGCTGGCCCCTTTTATATGAGAGTTCTGCACTGCTACAGTGTCTGCAGGAATCTAAATTTAAAACCATTTACCCGAAAGTAGTAAATGTCTGGTTTAAGCACTGGGTATAAGCACAGTTATTTAAAATCCATCTAAAAAAGCATTAGATTATGCAGAAAACATTAACATCTTTTCGTCTGGTGTTAATGGCATATTTCATATTTAGAAAAGAAATTTGTTGCTATGCGTTAGCATCAGAGTGTATGGCACTGATGGGGTGATAATATTCACAGTAATATTTCATGTTGCATTTTTCTGGTGCAGTTTCCTCTGGATTTCATGCTGTTTCTAAGAGATATTGGTTTTCCTCTCCAATGGGAAGTCAAACTGAGTTTTTATCGGAATGACAAATGAGGTAGCTAATGTTTTGTGGAGTTCACCAGTCTTGAATGCTTAAAACACACTTTTCGACTGTCGGAAATTATAAGAAATGCCTGACACCATTTTGTAACTTTAGCCAATTTCATGATTTAAACGACTTTGTAATAATTATTTATTTTAAATTCTAAAATCAAAGTGCTTCCACCTACAACTTTGAAACTTCATTATGCAGATGCACCTTGATGAGTTCTACACGCCACACCCATTTTGGGGTCACTAGATCAAAGTTCAAGGTCACTGTGACCCCTAAAAAAAGAAAATCTTACAAGCTTTCATTTATTGAAAACTGCGTCCGCAGCCGAGCAATGGCACCAGTTATGCGGTGCTCTTGTTATAGATACACGCATACAGCAAAAACACCAAGAAATAGACAGATTTACCATTTACTTTTTGAGAAAAAAAAATGCAACATGCATGATTTGTATTTTCAGCAGTAAATCAACCAATTTAGCCATATCGTTGTTTTAATTTTATAAATTGGAGGATGTGCATAAAAATTGCAACATATTTAACAATAAACATAGCTTATATGCTATATAAATCAAATTATGTTAGAAAAGAAATAAAACGCGTCGCAAAAAGTATGCGTTGTCGGCAGGATTCAAACCTGCACGGGAAGATCCCAAAAGATTTCTAGTTTATTGCCTTAACCACTCGGCCTCGACATCTTCGCATTAGTACCTGCTTAAATTAGATATCCATAAGTAAAACAGGTAAAAGGCTCTTCGATCTTTGAAGAAATCGCGGGAAATCATTACGGGTGCGCTACCTTAATGTATTCTTGTGGCACACACCAACATTATGTCTATTAATTTAAATCAAAACAATTAAAAATAACCCTTTGTCAATGTCACTGTATGATTTTCAAAAATATAAATAAACGGCTTTAGTTCACTATATATTTTATTTCAACACAACTTGTCACAATAAAACACATGAAAGTGATCTGAGACATAAAAGTTTAAGTTAAAAGTATTAAAGGTGCCATACAGTCGAAAGTTATTCATGTAAAAGTTAACTATATTGGACATTTACATGACAGAATCTGAGTTTTAATTAAAGAAGACCTTTTGTTGCAAATTCCTGTAACAAGTCACTCAATACTACAACTGGCACATAATTTGTATCTGGTTTATGTGCATTGAGGGGTGAACGCTTTTTATTGTTCTTGACAGTATTTGACATGTAGAAAGTGTGTTTATAAAAACCTGTCTGATTCGATAACATGACCTGTCTGCCTAGATTTATCTTCTGTTTGTAAATACTTACATGAAACCTCTAAAGGTGATGCCATGTAGCTAGATAATAATTAAATTATCTCTCAGCAAGAGCTATTGATGATGCAACCTGAATTAGTTTTTCTGTGTAGCTCCTTAACCCAGTTTTTCACCTTAAATGACCTTTTATACAACCCCAGACGACACTTGATTTATTTCTTAGGCTGATTTGACCTTAAGGTTACAATACACTAAATACTTTTGGTGTTCAATGCTATACCCTCTAAAAACAAAATCTTTATTTATTTGAAGACACAATTCTCTGTACGGGCACTTGCCATGACTTTATTTTTGAATATTTCTGTGTTCATGTGGTAGGGAAAACATTGTTGTATACTACAAATTCCCTGTTCTGCTTTAAGGTTGGAGACTACATAAGACTTTGACAGTTGGCGGGAAACCATCATCAACTGGAGGGATGCCGGTAAAAAGATGGCCATAAAACAGTGACCGCTTATTCGTATTGAGTTCTTTCTTACATATTGGATGACCTATGTTTTTTATTGTTTAAATCATTGCGGCTTGGAATGCTCTTTAAGAAAAGGCATGGTTATGGGGGTGTCTACGCGCAAAAGTTTGACTTTATTTTTTGTTGAAGTTATTGCTTTTACATTGAATTTGTGCAGGAAATCTTTTGGTATGTTGTGACCTTAAACCCCCAGAAGGGCATCACTGTTGTGTTGTGGTAATGAAGGTTTGTGCAACCCAACTCAGAGGTGTTGTTAACAAAAATATTGGGATTGTTTACATATACAAATGCTGTGATTCAACCTTTTGATCCGCAGTTAAAAGCAATCTTTCAATAGTTATTCCAAGATTTTCTTAAACTTCTGCTACTTTCATTTCTCAGAGATTGCTTTTATGTTTGGTTACTTGCAAAGCTTTTTTGTGTAGTCATGATGTTTGTCTTCTTAGTCAAGGACCTTGATAGATTTCCTCCTGAATTGGGGACAACTTGTCTTCAATAATAGTTATTCCAAGATTTTCTAAAACTTCCACTTCTTTCATTTCTTAGATTGCTTTCACGTTTGGGCTCTTGCCTTGCTTCAGGGGTCAGGAGATATACTTCTCCTGAATAGGGGACATTTTGCCTACAACTGTGTTCAACTTTATGCGTACGCAAATAGGAACGGATTAATCAGTGAAAAACAAGCCTGACACCCTGTTCAGAATGATCGATAGTTCTACCAAGTGCTACTTTTTCGTAACTGAGAGAGTGGACTTCTTTCTAAACCTCATTATGACTCATTTTTGACAGCGTGATTGGTACTAGAGATTGTGAAAAAGTTTCTAGCACAATGGTCTATTAGACCCTAGCCAATCCTAAAGGAATGACTCTGGCAGTATTTATAGAAATTCCATTTACTAAGATCTCAAATTGTAGTGTTTAAAAATTAATTCAAAATATTTGGATTTGGTAAGAAAGTCTATTCTAATGATCAATTAATGTTAAATATTTTCGAACACATAAAAAGTTTTCGGCAAGTTATTTCCATAAATTTTCAGTTAAGTGTAAAAGATCCTTTAATTTCGAGTGAATGTTCATTAACACCCAATCTCACCTTGCTGCTTGTTTATTTTGTCTAATAACAGTTTCAGCGGCAACTCTGACTTACAGTCTTCCTTTATTGATGCACACGGGAAATGAACTTAGTGCTAAGAACACAAAAAAAAGAACTACAGTATCGACCCATGCAACATTTTTGAAGAACAAAAGGGGTCCCTGAAAAGGTCCCCATCAATGGCAGGACCATATCAATCGAGATCAGTGACTAAAGCAGCTTCATTTCGGATAACCAACAGCCATTCACAGCTCGGACTTCTGACAGCAATCCACAGCCGCAACCAATCACCTGCTCAATAGACTGTGAACAAATCATGTACAGCCCAGCCCAGAAAACAACCAACAGCTCCTTGGAGTATGGCAACAGATTAAGGTAGGGCCCTTTTTACTATTGATGGTATTGGAAAGTTTGATCTGTCTCTTGAGAAAGCTCAAAGTTTGCTTGATAGCTATGTTTTTTTTTTAACAAATTAACAAAAACTCAAGAAGCATAAACCAAACCAAGTCATTAATATAATAGATATATGAAGTTCAAACTAAGGCATAATCAGTCATTTTGTTTGCAGCTTGAACCTTAAATGTCAATTTCAAAGAAAATGCAAAGTCAATTTATTAAACGCTATTTAAATTGAAATATGATTAAGTTATCGGGTAAAATTATGTTTTAGTATTGTGTTTTACATTTAAAAAAAGATGATTTTGTTGACTTTTATGATTGTAACTCGCAAAGCTTTGATTCGCTTACCTCCCCTGTTCTCCCCTGTTTTGTGACGTCACAGTTGAACAAGCTTTTTCGCGTCTGCTTAGAAGATAAGCGATAGTTCATAATTCGGGTTTTATTTTTCTGTTTTTCTTTATATTTTCATTACGGGAATTCACTCTGTGAGGTACTTCAATATGTTTACTGACTTATAAAATCATAATTTTGACAGACAAGATGTGCTTATCTAAAGTTTGTGTGTCTTAATACACAGTTTATTGGAAGTTCAGGCCTTGATTGGGCAATCAAACAAAGACGCAGTCGGCGGTTTTTGGTAGAAGGTTTGTACTGACCAACATAATATTTAATAGTGCACGTGCTTATCTTACATTTAGGGATAAAAAACACAGGTCGTAGCCACTGTGTGCTTGTTTGGGCCATAAAACACAAACCCGATGGCTATTTTCAGTAGCACATGTGTTAAGAAACTAACAAGTTCGAGTAATAAATCACAGAGATTATGATCTAAAAACTTCATGGAGTCTGAAACGAAACAAAATGCAGACAAGTCAAAATGGTCACTGCCTAATGTTTCAATATAAAATTCGACATGTAGACATATATGATGAAATTATTACAATCAGTTATGGGTTTGTCATGGCTTCAAAATGAGAAAAGCATAAACATCACGCAATTATCACTGCTCCAGGTGCGGGAGCCTACAGCTAGGTGCTAGCACGGTTTCCCTTGATCCTCTGCGTCTAAAACAAAAACAAAACTGTCATGTGCATGGGTGAGACATACATGTTGAAATTTGGTAAAGGAGACATATTCTGTTTATATCTGCTTACAATCCCGAATTATTCTACAAACAGACACTTTAATAAAAAATCTTTTATTTGTTATTTTTCTGGGGTAGGGGGTGTTTGCAAATCGTTTATTAATCGTAATATTGTACCACATAATATTGACCGTAGCAAAAAAGATACGTCTTGTTTGTTTTGAAATTAATTTAGAGGAAATATCTATTTCAAATTATTTGTAATATAATTGTGTTTAAAAGACCAACGAAACTTAAAACCAAAATCAACAGATCTAAATGTTCTCTGCGCTACCAAGTTTTTATCCAAAAATCAATACACGCACTCTTTCCATGTGTTTAGCGTGATGAAAGACCTTTTTCGTGATTTTATACATAACTGCATATTTGTTTGCGCTTTTTGTCGGAACAAAAGAAAAACACAAGATATACTTGAGGACTGTATAATTGACGCTATAATTTGTAAACGTGGCGTTAAGATTAAACAATCAGAAGTGTGTTTGGGATTACAATTTGGTATTTATTGGGGAATTCAACTAAACATTTATATTTGTATTATATTTGTAATGAATCAAATATTAATTTGTTAAAACGCTTTGCGTGCCGAAAAATTATTTTGATTATATAATGAATGAAAAGCATGATTTCCAGGAGGATTTCCACCCGGTTGCTATCATCAGTATCTTAAGTAACTGACCACGACTGTATCGTGGAGGAGTACACATAAGGATTAAGTGTGGTAGGTATAAAACAGCCGTAACTGCAATAAATAAAAACTCCACAGATGAACTCCATAGATGAACACATTAAGTTCACGTCGTAACAGGAGGAAGATGGTAAGATACCCTTTTTGGACACTTGTGTTCACGTGAACGACGATGGCTCCACCAAGATTACGGTTTACCAAAAACCAACACACACCGACCAGTACCTGAACTTCAACTCCAACCACCACTTAGATCATAAACAGTCAGTAGTCAGAACATTAATCCACTGAGCTGAGAAAATCACAAGTGAGAAACACGACCAAAAGTTGGAAATCAAACACTGCAAAACTGCATTTAGGGCCAACGGTTATCCAGAGTGGATGTTTACGATCCCAAAGAAGAAAGACAAAACACCACCTGATAAATCCACCAACAAAAACCAAAAGATCAATATTGGTATGCCATACATCCGGGCACATCAGAAGCTCTGCACAGAATATTCAAGAAATATGGGGTCAACATGTACAATTGACCATATAACTCAATGAGAGAAAAATTAACTCACGGTAAAGATAAAACAGACAAATTGAAAAAGTGTGGGGTGGTTTATTACATTAAGTGTGAACAATGCAAAAACGATTACATAGGTGAAACTGGAAGATCATTGGACATAAGATTGATAGAACATGTAGCCAGATCCAACTCGGCCATATATGAACATTGCTCCCACACAGGACACAAAATTTACCCAAATAACACCAAAATTCTAGCATCTGAGGACTGGCATATCAAACGTCGGGTCAAGGAGGCAATAAACATTAAACAACTTACCGTCGCTAAACCGGGACGAGGGGCTGGAACTTCCGCCTATGTATAAATCTCTCCTCGTGTCACGTGACCATCCTACATCTTGTGACTCGTTCAACTGACCAGCACATCGCTGATGAAGACTATGTGATACAGTCGAAATATTCGAGTAAGCATATATTGCTCTGAGTTATGGAATTTATTTACTCAAATGCAATAAATAAATTTTTGATTGATAGTGACATGGGGGTTATTCAGAGGCAATCAAATTACAGCTTATGATTATCAGTCGCGCATTTTTGCAAAAATTCAGATATTCTGTTTTTCATTTTTATCCATAAATAAGAAGCTTAGGAAAAAAGTTGCGTCTTATACCCCGAAAAATACAGTAGTGTGTTTTTTGTCCTCTAAAACTTTTATTGAACTTTACATTTGCACTATGCATAACAGGAAAAGATTACGAACTAGAACACACATGGGCGATGAACAGTTAGAGCATCAATGTAATTACATTGATGGATGCAAATGATTAGAATTACTGTTATAAGCTAAATTTTGTGGTGCAATAATATGATTTCTTTCACTTGCATTTATTTACAAAGAAAAAATACAATAATTTGGATAGATGAGTTAAAATATAATAACGAACATTTCAGGGCTTTTTCGAGCCATTTTGGGAAAAGGAGTCTGGTTTAATTGTGATTTTTTTAAATTGATAAAATGGCGTGTACTGTACATATACGGTCTAATGTCATGCAGTTCATCTTCATAATGATCAGATTCGTCAGAAAAATCCATAATTTACATAAAAGTATTGATGTAATAGCAATGCAGCTGATCGTCTCGGCAGAAATATCACTGTTAAAAATAATGGATGTACAGGAATGACGTCACAGAAAGGGAGGTAAGTCAGTCCAACTTTTAAGAAAGTTTTTGGAAGATTTACCTGGTGATTTATGACTTAAGGCGTAATGCATAATTGTTGCAAATAGTTTTATTCCACGTCTCATATATTTATCTTTAATATTATAAAGTTTCCAAAAGTGTTAAAATTAACCTTTAAGTGTGTTCAATGGTGGGCTTTAATCACACAGAAGGGCTGATATCAATGGAAACCTCCAAGCAAATTTGGAGGAACTTTTGATATGTGCAGAACAATCAAAAAGTGCATAATATTATGCCATTCACTTACCTTGGGTGAGGTGACCTTAAGAGATATTTTTCATGTTTTAGATGGAGTCAATATAATTGATTCAAGGACAAATGATATATACAGAAAATGCAGTCAACACTGGAGCAAACAAAAAACACAAACAAGAACCATAACTCTACGTGCTCATGATCAAAAACATGTTTATTTACCACAAGAAATTTGTTAAAACAAAGTTTAAGAGGCTGTTTTTGTGGAAGCTCAAATATGGTTTTTGTCCCCTACCGGTTTCACGGGAGGGGACTTATGGCTTGCGCTCTGTCCATCAGTCTGTCACACTTTTCTTGATCCTGCAATTACTTTTAAAGGTCTTCATATTTTTTCTTGAAACTTGATACATAGATAGATGGCAATATGGACATTATGCACATCATTTCTTTTTGTTCCTGTGTCAAAAATTATGGTTGCTATGGCAACAAATAGACTAGAAATATTGCTGAAAATGGTGGTTTTCTGGATCCTGCGATAACTTAGAAAGTTCTTTATATTTTTTCAAAATAAATACGATTATCCAATACGAATAGGTTGCCGCTTTGAGTACAAAATATTTCTCGACTTGTAACGATTCCTCATGCTTTAATTCTGCTTTGATCAGGCTTTGTTAGGCTTGAAATCACGCTTGTATACGCTTAATTACACTTTGATGCGATTATGACGCTTTAAATCAGGCTCTGATATGACTATCAAGCTCTGTTGTGCATTTTTACGCTCTGTTACGCATTGGAAATTGTGATCGCCGATTTTTATGCCGCTTTTGATCCAGAGCCTACATAAAGATGCAGCAGATCCACAAAATCATTGCATCTTTGACTCCACAATGACAGAACAACAAGATCCAGAAGTTCCAGATGGACCAGAGCATGATCTATCTGAAGAAGACATGATGTTTGTCTCTCTGTTGTATAACTATATCCTAGCCCTTGAGGCAAATGAAAGGGAGGAAGAACAGCAAAGACAAGGGGAGGTTGACCTACCAGCAGGAGGGAGAAGACCATTTATCAAAAGCAGCTGGACCAGGTCATGGCTCACTGAAGATAGCAATATGGTCATAACACTGGCTTCCTGGACACACAACTCAGATAAGAAGACCCTGCTGCCTTCAGAAACTTCACCAGATTAAACCCTGAGGTGTTCCATGCTATCCTGGAAAGAGTAGCACCAGTCATCCAGCAGACTAACTACAGGCACCCCCTGTCAGCTGGCCTCAAGCTGGCAATAACCTTGAGACATCTGGCCACTGGCGACAGCTACAGGTCATTGGCATATCAGAGCTGATTCCAGAAGTGTGCACGGTCATTGTACAGGCGTATAAAGATGAGGTTTTCAACGCACCTTCCACCCCTGAAGCATGGAGACACCTTGAACAGCAGTTCGAACAGAGGTTGAATGTCCCCCATGCAGTTGGTGTCTGTAATGGAAAGCACATAGTCATCAAGAAGCCAGCAAACATGGGCAGTCTCTACCACAACTACAAGGGGTTCTTCTCCATATCGATACTGGCCCTTGTAGATGCAGAATACGAGTTCATCTGGATTGAGCTGGGAGGTAAAGGACATGTGTCTGACTCACAGATATTCACAGACTCTTTGAATGCCTAGAAGATGGGTCCATAGAGCTGCCCCCATCATGCCCTCTCCCTGGGGAAACTGAGCCAGATATTCCGTACTTCATCCTGGGTGATGATGCTTTTGCCCAGAAGAGCTACATGATGAAGCCATACAGTAGAAGAGGGATGACAGATGAGCAGAGAATCTGTAACTACAGGATCTCAAGGGGTAGAAGAGTGGTGGAAAATGCCTTTGGCATTCTGGCCAACAGGTTCAGGTGTCTACTGGACACACTGGAACAGAAGGTAGAGAACATCAGAAATTTGGTGGAGACTGCTGTGGTGCTGCACAACCTGTTGAGGCATAGGGTGGTGATTGCAGCCAATGAGGTGGGCCACGAGGATGAAGAGCACAACTTCGTACAAGGGCCTGGAGACATGCACCTCACTTGGACGATGTTCCACAGCCACCTGCAAGAGGGAACCTCGCCAATGTGGATGCCAGACATCAGAGAGATCAGGGTACAGGGCAAGGTACTGGCTGCTCATGTAATTATAGTCTTGGGAGCCCCAGACACTGGTGGGCTGTTGACCTGGCATCTGCTGGGTTGACCACTGTGATGATGGAGGACACTGGTGACTCTGGGACACCATTCTTGGGGGGTATTGCCAACTGGTGGAGCTTGGTAGGTATGACAGACGTTGTGGCTGGATTGGGGCGAACTGTTGCTGCTGCTGTGGGAAGGCGAGCATCTGCTGGAACATCTCCAGGCGCTCTTCAGCCTGCCTCTGTCCCTCGTGTTGCACTTCCATAAGCTTGATCTGTGTTGCCCTTTTGACAGACCAGACCCTCATCTATATGTCTGGCAAAGGTGGAGGTACCACCTTTCTTGCCAGACATAAAGTCCATCAAACTTGGCTTCAAGTCAACAATCTCTGTGGAGAGTCTAAGAGGGGGGCTCTGTAGACTTGGACTCTGACCCAGAGTCTGACTGGATGATGACTGCTGTTGTTTCTCTACTTCTACCACGGATGCTCACCACATTTCTGCGTTCCACACTTTCAATGTGGTCTTTGAGGAAGGAGAACCTCTCCCACACGCATTTGTCCATATCAGACAGGTCCTCGACTGTCTCAGTACCCTCATCTGACTACCCCACAGTCCTCTTGAGGCCGCTCATCTGGATACAGCCTGCCACCTCAACGCCCATGTAAGCAACTTTTTCTTCCCAAAGCTTCTCCTTGTTATGCGGCTTTATAATCTGTCATTTTCATTGAGAAGATGGAGATATTGTCTTTTAGTCAGTCAATGACCTCTTCTTTTTGCGCTTCTGTTAGTGTTGCAAAGTAGTAGGGTTTGTTCGTATGCTTTTTGCTGGCGGCTGCTGCTGGAATTGGTGTGATGACTGGGAGATAATCCCCTGCAGGGTGTGGCTGTGGCTGCTCTGGCTCTGGAATCAGCATGGCTTTATCTTCGGCTGGCTGTGGTAATGGAGACCTCGGCCTTTCAGCCAACTGGCCTATGCCTGTCTCTCTCCAGCTCTTTGCTGCACCTCTACCTCTCTTGGGTCCAATCTTTGTGTTTTTTAGTAGTTTTTCAGGTTCAAGATACTTACTCTTAGTTTGGAAACAATGCAATGAGTGGTACTCAAGTGCTATTGATAGGGATGACAACAGAGCGTGGGTATCGTAGGAGATTGTGAAAGAGCGTGAGAGAGCGTGAGGAAGCTTGCCAACTGTAACAAAGCCTAACAAAACGTGTCAATCCTTGATCAAAGCGTCTCAATTCGTGGGTAAGCGAGAGAGTCCTTCATGAATACGTAACAAAGCGTAACAAAGCGTGTCAGATCTTGATGAAAGCATCTGACCTCATGTCAGATTTTCATGCCAGATCATAGCAAATCTTGAGACATCTTAACGAATCGTGTCAAGTGGTGACAGACCGTGAAGACTGGGGTCCCCGCTTTGAACCAAGCTCTGTTAAGCTTTCCTACAATTTGAGTTAAGCTTTGCTGAGTTTTGTAATGTTTTTTTAAGCTTTGATACGCTCTCTGCACTTTAATCAATTCGTGACAGAGCACCCAAACTTTTTAAACAGTTAAAAAAAAAATTGATTTTTTGCCGAATGTCCCGCTTTACTCCAAGCTTTCCCACAATCTATTACCACACTGAAGCTTTAATCAAGCTTTGTTATGCTTTGGTGCTGCTTTGGATGCTGCTTTAAAGAGCCATCAAAGCTCTGTTGGTGTGAACCATGCATTAATGATGATGAAGGTGGTGATAAGTTTCTCATGAAGGGTTTATTTTAGGTAATTTATGTAAATTATTATACACCCACAAACGAAGTTTAGGGGGCATATAGGAGTGAACTTGTCTGTCGGTCTGTCTGTCTGTCCGTCGGTGTGTCGATCGGTCGGTCCATATTAAGTGTCCGCTCTCTAATTCAAGTTGTTTTCATCCCATCTTCACCAAACTTGTTCGAAAACTTTATCTAGATGATCTAAAGGCCACGTTTGAATATGGGTCATGCTGGGTCCAAAAAAAAGGTCACTGGGTCACTAAGTGCGTTTTAAACATTCAGCATGTTGTCCGCTCTCTAATTGAAGTAGTTTACTTCCGATCTTCTCCAAACTTGGGCAGAAGTTTTATCTAAATGATCTCTATGCCATGTTCGAACATAGGCCATGCCGGGCCAAGAACTAGGTCACGGGGTCACTTAGTGTGTTTAACATTCAGCATGGTGTTCCCTATTGCAAGTACTTTTCATCAGCTCTTCATGTGGGGGTATTCGTCACATCTGTGACAAAGCTCTAGATTTAATAAATTACTGTTTAGAAGTTTGAACTATCAAATTAGTCACTATATCCTGATTTCAATGTCTGAAATGTTGATAATTTCCATGTTGATGTTTTTTTTTTCAATTTAAGGGACTTCTTCACAGACTTTGACATGTTTTTTAAGTTTGTAATTAAATGCTTTACATTGATACATGTAATCATGGGAACCAAAGAGCTTCATTATGAGGCAATAATACAATTTAAGAAAGAAAAAATGGCACCAGTGCTTGAATCAATGATCTTAGGATTAAAAAGCTTTCAGTTAAACCACTGGGCCAGAATCTGGTCATTTGTATTATATAATGCATTTTATATATTATGTAAGCAACCAATTTTTACCAGATTTTCTCTATAATCAAAAAATTGTGTTCACTGTTTGTTAATTATGTCCCCCTTTGAAGAAGAGGGGGTATTTATTTTTACTGGATGTCAGTCGGTCTGTCGGTTGGTCTTTCGGTAGACCAGTTCATTTCCGATCAATAACTCGTCAAACAGTTGACCAATTGGCTTGATACTTTACATGTGCATTAGCCTTGAACAATAGATGACCCCTATTGACATTGGGGTCACTAGGTAAAAAGGTAAAGGCCACTGTCACAATAAGTATGAAAATCGTTTCTGATCATTAACTCATAAAAAAATTGACCAATTGGTTTGATACTTCACATGTGCATTTGCATTGGACAGTGGTGACTAGGTCAAAGGTCAAGGTCATAATAAGTGTGAAAATCATTTCCGATCAATAACTTAAACTTGTCAATGAATTGACTCATTGGCTTTATACTTCACATGTGCATTGGCCTTGGATAGTAGATAACTGCTTAGAATTGGATAGTAGATAACTGCTATAGAAATTAGGGTCACTAAGTCAAAGGTCAAGGTCACTGTCACATTAAGTGTGAAAATCGTTTCCAATCAATAACTTGACAATGAATTGACCGATTGGCTTGATACTACCCATGTGTAATTGCCTTGTACAGGAGATGACCCTTATTGAAATTGGGGTCACTAGTTCAAAGCCTTGCTATTGTTGTTGTAGAAACTAATATTTCTGAACCCACGCACCATTGTCATAAATATTAATAGTAAAAAAACTTCTTGTAATATTCAGTTATTGTTGCAATTACCAGTACAGTAACAGAGAGCACAGTTTTAATAATCTGTTCAGAATATCTTAACACATTTTTTTATGGAGGGAATTGTGGTTAAAATGATTTATAAAATCATGTTTCTGTTCTCTTTATTCATAAAATATTAAGCATATCAAGTGCATATGGCAGTTCCTCAAAATATAGCAAAATAAACACAATCCTGCATGCATGATTACAAATTGGCCACATTTCCAGAGCATATGTCTTTATAATTGGTTAATATCATGGACTAAATTGATCTGGCAGGGCCTATATTAGCTGTGCAGACAAGTAGGGTAATTTTGCATGTTATGGAACAACTTCTACAGGAAATGGGGTCACTTTTGAATAAAAATTTTCTTTAAGCATTTTTTTTTTATTTTTGGGACTGGTTTGTATAAAGGTACTTTTAAATTAATGGAGTAAAAGCATATGAATAGTGTGATAATTTTAAGTTCTACATTTTTTTATATTTCTGTATGAATTTATCATAGAATCAAGACTCTAATATTTGTCATTTATATCAGGCTTGTGTTTCTGCATAATATTGTACCATATTGATTGGATATAATTGTTCAATTTCCATTTTTGGTGTGTTGGTCAACGTACCTTATAAAATGCCAGTATCATCAGAAAACTGTATTCTGAATGAATGAAATAGTGCTGAAGTTCATAAACAATGAGAATGTTCAGACTATTATTAATTTGTGAAAATGTTTGACAAATGTTAATGAGTTACAAGTAATAAGAACAAAACATTAAGTGACGTTTTTGAGGCATGTCACTCAGACCATTTTTTGTGTGATACTTAAGTTTGTCAACAGTAAAGGTATGTACCAAGTAGCATTAAAAGTCCATTTTAGTATGGTTTAGCTATTTGTTGCAAAACAAAAACCAGGTGGTCATTGAGAAAAAATGTATTTTATTTTGTAAAAGCACAGGCTTAGAACATATTTATTTTCTTGTGATATGTTGGCCGAGTTTGAAAAATCACTCTAGTCAAGACAAAACATGGCTGCCAGTGATTTGGGTAGTTTGCTTTGGATTTCTGTCATGAAATCTTGTGAATCTGAGCAGACCAGCTTGGGTTGCTTATGGTCTCTATAGTCTAAAATTTTTAGGGCAAAACGCCCTTTTAAATAATTTTCAGAAATGACAGGAATAGTTTGACAACTATTATTGCACACAAGACCCATGGCTCTTCATCAAGTTCAAATGTCAAATCATGGGATTACATAACTACTATTTTATAATAACATTACTGAGCAGTTACAGCATACTGAGATTGTGTGACACAGGCAATTATTTAGTCTGATGCCAAAGTTCCAAGACAATTACAATGCAAGGTCATTGATATTCCTTTTAACCATTACCATAACACAACTATATTGATGGGCATATCTTTGTGAAATTGCATTCTTTTAAAACGTCCACTGGTAAATGATATACCTGTAATTTCAAAAATTAGTTTTATACTGCATACAGAAATTTAGCCAATTTTAATGACAATGTCATTAATAACAATATGATAATTATTTTGCTATTTCATATTCAATATTTTGATTTGAGGTTGCATTTTAACATGTACTTTATTTCTCTGTTTTAGAGAAGTTGCCCTAGTAAATTCCAGTATAAAAGGCAAGTGACTTTGAAATTATCTGTGTAAAATTCGAAATAAATGTGATAATTGTGACTTTCAGTGCTTATTTTGGAAAATATTGTTCACATTGAAAACTTTAAAAATAAACTCTGTATAGAAAAAAGAATTGTTTTGTGTTGATGGCATAATTGAAGGCCGTCTGGAAACACTTGAGGCTCCGCCCTTTTATTGACGGTTGAAATACCTGGTCTCTATTTGGTTCCCAGTAACCAGTGCAATGTTTTTGTCTGCCATGATAATGATGCTGGTGTTTTTTGTGATCACACATTGGTGTTTATTGGATTTGTGGGCTGATAGATATTGGGACCAGATAACACTAACTTGTGTGGGCTATTTGCTGATTATGAAAACAGTTGCATATTGGACGGAATGCACTCAGTGTCTAAAACATTAAACCAACACTTTGTTTTGAAATGCTACTATGAAAATGACTACTACTGTTGTAATAATAAACCCTTTATGATTTAAAGCTTGTATATTCCCTGCTGAAAGGCCTAGGGATAGACAGACATTATTGAATTAGTCCATTCTGTACATATCGCCTCCTTCATTTTAATTGGATGTTTGTTTAACTTATACAGAATAATTTTCTCCAAGTGATAAAGTGCATTATCATTCTAATTCAAATCTTTTGTTAAGTTATTGCCCTTTGCATTATAAAATGTATATAATTTCTCCAACATTTTTCGCCAAACTTGTACAGAATGGTTATTTGTAAGTGCTGTTGTGCATTTTGTCAAGGTTTCGTGATTGAGTGTGTTTTTATGCCCCCAGTAAGGTGGCATATAGCATTTTAAATGTCTGACGGTCCGTCCGTCTGTCCGTCTTTCAGTATGTCCGAAAACTTTAACATTGGCCATAACTTTTGCAATATTGAAGATAGCAACTTGATATTTAGCATGCATGTGTATCTCATGGAGATGCACATTTTGAGTGGTGAAAGGTCAAGGTCATCCTTCAAGGTAAAAGGTCAAAAAAACTAATCCAAGGGAAGTAACAAGCTTTAAAGGGAGATAATTTCTATCATTTTGCAGGTACAGATCATTTTTACAAGGGAAGTAATATTTTTTTATTATATCCCTTTGAAAATATTATTAACTTCGCTTTTAAAAATGATCTGTACATGCCAAATGATAATTTTTTTAATAAATGAAAGCCGGGGCATTGTGTTTCTGACAAACACATCTCTTGTTTTAAGTCATCAGTGCAATTTGTTACACTTACATATAATAGCTTATGTGTGCAACTTTTTAAGAGTAGTTATTGCATTTAAGCAAATGAGAGCGCACACTTTGAATGAGCAAAAGCACTTATAGGAAGGCTATAATACACGGGGTAAAATCATACAGACGATTTAAATGATATCTTGAGAATCCTTTGAATAAACATCTTGCAAATGGGTATGATGGTTACTTAGGGGTATAGGTAAGATGCCCAATGAATTTAAAGTAAACAGGTTAAAGGCCAATGTCACAAGGGCTTGGACTATACGAGAGTGCCAACAGCATTGAATGTCCATTGGCAAGATACTGAGAAGTTTCTGCTGTAGTAAATGTTACAGGAACAGTTAACAGGATGAAAATCTAAAAAGCTATCAAAAAGAAAAGCCTTTTTTAGAATAAGCACACAAAAACGAAACAAGAAGTGTAGAAATATGGCAAACCATCCTATATCAATCAGAAATATTTATCAAGGGAGATTGGTATTTTGCGAGCAAGTTTATGTCCGGATTTTAATGTTATTTCTGATTGACTAGACGTTTATTTATGCTATAGTTTTAATTAACCTAAGCATTACATCATTTCTATTCACGAGACTGAACAACCTTTTCATTTGGAAGGTAAGATTAAAGTTAAACCTTTGATTTTCTTGTTTTGTTACTATTCATTGTACTATTACGATCGCTTCATTTTCATTTCATCGGAAAGGTACAATTCATGGTTGTTGTTATTGTGTTGTTGTTATATTTACACAAAATATTACAGGCAAGCTATATTTTTTAGCACATGTTCCGCAGTTTTTTATCCTTATTTAAATTATTTAAATAATGTCAAATAAAATGCAAAATAATTTGCAGATTAATATCAAAATACTTTTATTTGACCTGCTCTCTTGCCACCCAAAATCGCAAGGTAAAAATGTTTACCGTCACAAAGTTTAATGATGATATAGCCCTCGATAGTCATCTGCCGGAAACAAGACAATTATTTATCTGTTAAAACTATTTAATGCTATGTACCCCATAAATAAATACAGTGAAAAAGTTTGTTATCTCAAAATTAAATACGACAAGATTCACTTTGTATAAAACACATAACTGAATACCGTAATACTCTAAGTTTTCGGACACTCTAAATTCCAGACACCCCCTTTTTTAGACAAAATAATTATTTTTCGTGACTACCGTAATTACTCTATGTTTTCGGACACTATGTTTTCGGACACCCCTTTTTTTAGCAAAAATAATTATTTTTCGGGACTCTTAATTTTCGGACACACAAGTTTTCGACCATTATTAATGTCTCTAAGTTTTCGGACAGTATATTTACCAGCGCTATTTTACCAAATGTCAGTCCTGTTTTCGATATCTAATGACACTTCGATAATGGGGTTTTACAACCAGATTAACATCATAAAACATGGCAGGTGCATGCCTGAGGGCAACGGACCATTACATTTGCGTTATGTTGTAAATTACCTTGTAAACCGGTATTAAACAATTGTTTCGCCCAAAAGCATAAGCGCTGCTACAATTACCATGGGTAGTGCCAATTAACAGTTCAATTATCAACAGCAATGGTACTACAGCTTCTCAGTAAAATAACTGTGACAAATACTAAACGCTTCAAAATGTGATGGAAGGTGTTAGACAACAACTATCGGAAATGAACAAACAAAGAATTCATATATTGCTTTTTTATCGCGTTAATTACAGGTTCATACTAGCAATGATCGGTACATCACTTGCTCATCTTTGAACTCATTGGTCAAAGTACAACCTTGTAGTAACTTTCTGTCAAATAAATTAGGCACTTAAAATTATTAAAAATGCATTGCAAACATATATAACTAATTTATACTATACGGCATGGTATTTTACAAGCGCGTGCTATTACCGGTATTCGTTGATACAATTGACGCTATTTTTGGACACTTCAATTTTCGACTCTTAGTTTTCGGACACCTGTATTTTGTGAATATTTTTTGTATCTAAGTTTTCGGGCACGAAAAAAATTAATTATTTTTAAGTGTCCGAAAACATAGAGTAATTACGGTACATTTTCAGACAAAAGTTTTTTGTCCATAATTAATGACTCAAATTTTTCAGACAGTATATTTTACAGCGTGATTTTATTAGATTTCTGCCCAGTTTTTGCTTATCTGGGGCCCTTCCATCATGTAGTTTTACACCAAGATTAAGGTCATACAACCCGGCATAGAAGGCTCTCAGGGCAACTGGCCATAATCTACAATTGAGTTTTTGTGTAGATTACCATGTATACTGGTAATACACAATGGTATCACCAAACAGCATTTGAAATTATATTGTTTTCAGGAAGCAGAATGGTTGTTTTTTTATAACGTTTTTATATACCAATTCAGGTAAGAGATTGCAAATAAGTGAATAGGCATTTTATTTATAGCAGAGAAAGGAGAGTACAACACAGTAAAATTATTGCACATTGATTAATTGGTTTTATTTCAATATAATAATTTACAAACAATAATAACATATATGTCTCTAAATTTTCTGACACATACTTTTTTATTAATTTTTGTATGTTAATTTTTTGACACAAATTTTATATTTTTTTTTTTTAAGTGTCCGAAAACTTACAGTTATTACGGTATGCAAAAAAAAGCAAATAATTAAATAGCAAATACCCGGTAAACAGATAAATAATAAGAAAATTCAATGTTAATTATCTAATCTAATTCGTCTGCCAACATTCTACTACATCTGGGCATTTGACCGTAATTTTACAGTTAACCGCTGGGACTGTATTTTCGATTTGTGGTTAGTAAGTCCATTGGCAAGCCAATGGACAAAAACCATTTCTACACAATATCTAGTGAAAGTTTTACCCTAGGGTCATTTAAATAAGTAACGTAAGGCCATGGAGTATGCACTAACTTGTTGATTACCGTTAATCAGCGAATATAATACCCACTTTTTTACCTGCCGTTTTTTTCTTCAAGTAGGGGGTGCGTATTATATACATGTTTAGAGCAGAAAAAGAATTGTCCTGTGAAAAATTTAAACTTAATCGTTGTTATTGGCTGCGCGTTAGCCAATTTGAACTACACCATTACATCAAAGGGGGGCAACAGGGCTCGCGCTGTCGTTTGCCATTTGAGCCATTTGCGAAAATATTGAGAATTTGGCTCAATAAAATCTTATTTGCGAAAATCTAGTAAAATTTCGTTGAAAACATCCGCTATTTATATCAGACTGGTTTTCTATATTTGTCTCTTTGTTTTAATGAAAGTGTTTGCAATATGAACAGTAAATGAAACCTGGTCTGTACCTGATTATGAGACATAGCTTGACCTTATTGTTATTGAAGTGCACATGGTAGCTGGCCAATCAACTTGAGCTCGCTTACACATGAAATGACGTTGTCGAAGGAAACGTGAGAACAGGAGGAGCTATCGGATAATATTGGGTCATTCATGAGCAGACACTGTATACTTTGAATACACAGTTAATATCGTCATCTGCCTACAAAATAGTGACCGGACGCTAAGTCGTTAGAGATTAGCAAATGAAAAAAAGAACAACGTGACAATACCTGTAAATAAATATTTCTAAGCTGACCACTATTTATCTTTCTACCGCATATTTACCATATCTGAAGTAAAGAGTGGTAATTGAATAATTAGTTAAATGACACTTATAGAGTCTATTACACCTTTCTTTTGATTGCCGAATTAAATTTAAAGATGACAATTAATTAATTTGTTTTTTACTCCCAAACTACCCTTAATGATAGCAGCGTATTTTAGTTAAAGGGATCATGAAAAACACGAGCGGTTTAATTTTATTTTAAGTTTAATTAAAGTATCGAGTTTGTAACACTTCGGAAGAGTAACTCATCTAGACTACTATAAAAATGGAAGTAACCACTTTGTCTTCTTATTATTTTATTATTATTATAATTCCTATTGCCCTGAATATTGTCAAATTGAATTAAATGTGGAAAAAACAACGTCTCTGCTTTTTTCTTTTGCAATTATGACTGCTTGAACCGGATGTCAGCAAGGGGCCCATGTGTTATCGGTAACAATCAACGGTAATATAAACAATAGACAGAGATATTTATTATGCAACTATCATGACAACAGCACTATAACACATCGCGATCAATATACCAGGGTATTACTGTAAAACAGATGGTTGACAACACCAAATTGATTTGCTATTTTACAACACAAAAATATATTGACACATTTTTCTGAAATGGCAGATTTCGGACACTGATTTTTTAGTGCGTATTTTACTCGGATTTTCAAATTTTACTGATAAATTTTGACCAAACTTGGGGATGCGTATTATACACGAGGGCGTATTAAATTCGCGGATTTACGGTATTTCTATGTTAAAAATTAAAAAAAAAAATCCTTTAAGTAAAAATCACTAATCCTTCACACTCCATCATTTATCCTATTAAAAAGAAGATTGATTTAGTGTTGTAGTGTTATATGAACTAATATAAATCATTTAAAAATGTTTTATTTAATGATGAAGAACATGGCTAAAATTCAAAAACTTACTGTACATGTCAAACTGCAAGAATGGCAAAAATGTCATCAGGCAATGATTTTATGGATATATATTTATAATACATTGACTGAATATTTGCATATTCATAATAATGTGACTTATAGTTACTTTAAGACACTATTCAATGTTGTTAATGATCACATTTTTATCATAAATTGTGCCATTCTTAAAAAAGAAATATTGCTGTGGAATCATTTCAAATATTTTGTTTGTTGAATTTTTCTTCTCTTTTTTACTGCAAATTTATATAGGTCACATATTAGTTTTTAGTTGTTGCATGCAAACAACTAATGTTAATACTATGCGTTGCAAGTCAGACTGCTCTTAACTACGCTAAGAACAATAACCACCGCATCGGCCTCACCACTGGTACACTGCAGTATGTAATCAATGGTGTTTAACAGCTTGTGTGACGACATTGGCCAGTTTGTCATTGAAATCTGTACATATTGGCTGCTTTCAGGGAAAATGGGGCTTAATGCATGTCAAATAAGTGGTGTCCCAGATTAGCCTGTGCACTCTGATTAGCCTGTGCAATGGGCACAATCTAATCAAGGACAACACTTTTTGATTGTATGGTGTTTTTCGTGTAAAGAGAGCCTCTGGTACTGGGATTACTATTAATGCATATGCATTAAGCCCTGTTTTCCCAAAATGAAGCTTAAATTATCTTTTCTATTAATGATTTGAAAAAAAAGGGATAAAAGTGATAATAACTTCAAAGTAACCTCGCTGACAAGGCAAATAAACAAAATCACTTTCAAATCAAATAAACAACCAATGAGTTCTAAATTTTTACCTTGTGGCATTTTTTAGTAAACATCTAAAAGGGACCTTTTTACAGTTTGTTATTAAATGCTTAATATTGATAAATGTAAACATTGGATCTTAAAAGCTCCATTGAAAAAAACAAGAATAAAATTAAAGAAACAAACGAAAGTTACCCTCAACCCTGCTCGAACCACTGACCCCTGGAATAAAAGTCTATCGTTTAGACCACTCAGCCATCCGTGCTCATAAAATGAGAGATGTATTTTATACTTTATATAAGCAATCCTCGCAGTATGAAAAAATATGACGATAACAACAAAACTCTCCAAATTATTAAATCGTTTAATTTGGTAAATTTACCAGAACGTGAAAAGGTCCCTTTAATGTCTTCAGACTTGCAAATTGAATGAGTTCATTTCACTGTCAGATCTTACATCATGAATAACTTACAGGTTAAGTGGTTGCCCGTTAGCCTGGGGCCAGTAGATTTAAGCCCAGGAAACTCAATATCAAAAGTTGGTTACAGTTTGGCTAAAAAGCAGGGCAACTAGCTTTTTCAAAGCTTGAACAACTCTGTCCAATTAAACATAGAATACAACTTGGCCACTGTGGATCAATTACTGATTAGGCCTAGGAAATGATTCAGTTCTGGCTCACAACAAGACATGATGCATTAAAAGTCTGTCATGTCGGCAAAATTGTTGCTCAATAATTTAAAGAAAATAAATAAAGTATTAGATACAAATAACACAAAATGTACATGATTCTACTAGAATCATGTACATGTTGTGTTATGTGTATGCGTGTTATTTTTTAGCAAGGCAACCAACATTCTAAAGATGGTTGCCAGTGCAGCAACCAATTGTGAAAACAAAGAGACATATTGTTATTTTGTCTAAGTTATCTCTATAACATTAATATGAGGATAAACAGTGCAAACACATCTCGACCTGTGCTTTAAGACACACTCTTTAAAAATTTGGATGGGTTGTGTTTATTTCAAACTTGCAATATAAAGAGCTATAACATAATTTTGAAAACTAAGTGGTGTCTAAGATTATACAATAGCGAACAACTTCTGTGCCTTCAGCGCTTTGATTTCTAGTGCTAAACACAGAGTCCCTTGTTTACATTTGTATATTTAAATTTATGCTATTTAAATGTTGTGGTGTGTCAAATTGTTAATTTTGTCATTATATATTTGCTGGGTCAGAACTATTTTTGGTATTCTGGATTCCTAAATGCATTTTGATTAGTTGTTGTAATCCTATGTCATTATGATTGGCATATCAAATTCCTCAATCATTTTCATTGGTTGGTGCACAAAGCTTTCCAAAAATTAATGTTGCCTTAGGAATTCAAGAGAGCTCTTCTTTTATCAATGTTACTTCATCTAACATTAATTCTGCTGAATGATGTTTTTATTTGTTCGAGATTTTGTCTATATGAATCATTTTTAGCTCATCTATTTTTTGAAAAAAAAAAGAGCTATTGTCATCACCTTGGCGTCAGTGTCGGCGTTGGTGTCGGCAACCGGTTAAGTGTTGCGTTTAGGTCCACTTTTCTCATAAAGTATCAATGCTATTGCATTCAAACTTGGTACACTTACTTACTAACATGAGGGGACTGGGCAGGCAAAGTTAGATAACTCTGGCTTGCATTTTGACGGAATTATGTGCCCTTTTCATACTTAGAAAAATGAAAATTTTGGTTAAGTTTTGTGTTTAGGTCCATTTTATTCCTTAAGTATCAAAGCTATTGCTTTCATACTTGCAACACTCACTATATAAACTATCATAAGGGGACTGTGCAGGCAAAGTTATGTAACTCTGACTGGCATTTTGACAGAATTATGTGCCCTTTTTATACTTAAAAATTGAAAATTTGGTTTAGTTTTGTTTTTAGCTCCACCTTTTTCCTAAAGTATCAAAGCTTTTGCTTTCATACTTGCAACACTTACTAACTATCGTAAGGGGACTGTGCAGGCAAAGTTATGTAACTCTGACTGGCATTTTGACGGAATTATGGGCCCTTTATACTTGAAAATTTGGTTAAGTTTTGTGTTTTGGTCCACTTTACCCCTAAAGTATCATAGATATTGCTTTCATACATGAAACACTCGCAAACTATCATAAGGGGACAGTAAAGGACAAGTTGCATAACTCTGGTTGTCATTTTTACGGAATTATGGCCCTTTTTTGACGTAGTAACTGTGAATATATGGTTACATTTTGTGTTTAGATCCACTTTACTTCTAAAGTATCAAGGCTATTGCTTTTAAATTTCGAATACTTTCATGCTATCATGAGGGTAATGTACCATACTGGCAAGTTGAATTTTACCTTGACCTTTGAATGACCTTGACTCAAGGTCAAATTATAAAATTTTGCTAAAATTGCCATAACTTCTTTATTTATGATTAGATTTTATTGATACTTTGACAAAACAACTCTTACCTGACATACCACAATAGACTCCACCCAAACCATCCCCCATGACCCCCCCCCCCCAAATCCCCCCCCCCCCCCCCCCCCCCCCCCCCGAATCCCCCTCAATCCCCCCATCATTATTTTTTTAATCAAAGAATATCTAAAAATAATTTGTATGCCCACGGTAGGGTGGCATATAGCAGTTGAACTGTCCGTCAGTATGTCAGTCAGTCTGTCCGTCCGTCCGAAAGAAACTTTGACATTGTCCATAACTTTTTCACTTTTGAAGGTAGCAACTTGATATTTGGCATGCATGTGTATCTCATGGATCTGCACATTTTGAGTGATGAAAGGTTCAGGTCATCCTTCTATGTCAAATGTCAAATTTATGATGTCTTTCCGTCTGAAAACTTTAACATTGGCCATAACTTTTTCAATATTGAAGATAGCAATTTGATTATTGGCATGCATGTGTATCTCATGGAGCTGAACATTTTGAGTGGTGAAAGGTGAAGGTCAAGGTCATCCTTCAGGGTCAAATGTCAAATATATGGCGTCTGTCCGTCCGAAAACTTTAACATTGGCCATAACATTTTAAATATTGAAGATGGCAACTTGATATTGGGCATGCATGTGTATCTCATGAAGCTGCACATTTCTAGTGGTGGAAGTTCAAGGTCAAGGTCATCCTTCAAGGTAAAAATTTTTTATAAAAAATTCAAAGCGGCTTTCTCATGAAGCTGCACATGTTGAGTGATGGAAGTTCTAAGTCAAGGTCATCCTTCAAGGTCATCCTTCAAGGTAAATTTTTTTTTTTGAAAGCGGCATCCTCATGAAGCTACACATATTGAGTGGTGGAAGTTCAAGGTCAAGGTCATCCTTCAAGGTCAATGTCATCCTTCAAGGTCAAAGGTAAAAATAAAATAGAATCAAAGCGGCGTTATCATGAAGCTGCACATTTTGAGTGGTGGAAGTTAAAGGTCAAGGTCATCCTTCAAGGACAAAAAAAATAAAATCAAAGCAGCGTTCTCATGAAGCTGCACATTTTGAGTGGTGGAAGTTCAAGGTCATCCTTCAAGGTCAAGGTCATTCTTCAAGGTCAAAGGTCTTCTTTCTTTTTTTAGCTCATCTATTTTTTGAAAAAAAATTATGGTGTCCGGTTAAGGTTTGCGTTTAGGTCCACTTTTCTCAGAAAATATCAATGCTATTGCATTCAAACTTGGTACACTTACTTACTATCATGAGGGGAATGGGCAGGCAAAGTTAGATAACTCTGGCGTGCATTTTGACAGAATTATGTGCCCTTTTTATACTTAGAAAATTGAAAATTTTGGTTAAGTTTTGCGTTTAGGTCCACTTTTCTCAGTGAGTATCAATGCTATTGCATTCGAACTTGTTACACTTACTTACTATCATGAGGGGACTGGGCAGGCAAAGTTAGATAACTCTGGCATGCATTTTGACAGAATTATGTGCCCTTTTTATACTTAGAAAATTGAAAATTTTGTTTAAGTTTTGTTTTTAGGTCCATTTTATTCCTTAAGCATCAAAGCTATTGCTTTCATACTTGCAACACTTACTAACTTTCATAGGGGGACTGTGCAGGCAAAGTAATGTAACTCTGACTTGCATTTTGACAGAATTATATGCCCTTTTTATAGTTAGAAAATTGAAAATTTTGTGTTTAGGTCCACTTTATTCCTACTGTATCAAAGCTATTGCTTTCATACTTGCAACACTTATTAACTATCATAAGGGGACCGTGCAGGCAAAGTTATGTAACTCTGACTGGCATTTGGACGGAATTATGGGCCCTTTATACTTAGAAAATTGAAAATTTGGTTAAGATTTATGTTTTGGTCCACTTTACCCCTAAAGTATCATAGATATTGCTTTCATACTTGGAACACTCAAAAACTATCATAAGGGTACAGTAAAAGGACAAGTTGCATAACTTTGGTTGTCATTGTTACGGAATTATGGCCCTTTTTTGACTTAGTAACTTTTAATATATGGTTAAATTTTGTGTTTCAATCCACTTTACTTCTTAAGTATCAAGACTATTGCTTTCAAACTTCAAATACTTTCATGCTATCATGAGGTTACTGTACCTGGCAAGTTGAATTTTACCTTGACCTTTGAATGACCTTGACTCTCAAGGTCAAATTATTAAATTTTGCTAAAATTGCCATAACTTCTTTACTTATGATTAGATTTGATTGATACTTTGACGAAACTACTCTTACCTGACATACCACAATAGACTCCACCCAAACCGTCCCCCGTGCCCTCCCCCTCTCCCCCCTCCCCCCCCCCCCTATTTTTTTTTTTTTTTTTTTTAAGATCATCTCACAAATGACCACCACACCCTCACACTATACCCCCCCCCCACCCCCCACCACCCCCCCATTTTTTTTTTTTTTTTTTTTTTTTTTTTAAGATCATCTCACAAATTTCCACCACACCCTCACACTATACCCCACCCACCCCCCATTTTTTTTTTTTAAACGGTTATGTTTGAAATACCGTCCAACCATCGCACCCAAAAAATCTCCCCCCCCCCCCCCCCCCCGTCGCCCTTCCTCCCCCCCCCCCCCCCCGCCCCCCGCTTTTTTGGAAGATAATGTAATAAATGTCCACAACCCCACACTATACACCCCTCTTCACTCCACCCCTCCCTCCTTTGTGATTGAAAATGAGAGTCCCTTCACCTTTAAAAAGAAAATAGATGAGCGGTCTGCACCCGCAAGGTGGTGCTCTTGTTTTCAAATCGGCGTTCTCATGAAGCTGCACATTTTGAGGGGTGGAAGTTGAAGGCAAGGTCATTCTTCAAGGTCAAGGTAATCCTTCAAGGTCAAAGGTAAAAAAAATCAAAGCGGCATTATCATGGAGCTACACATTTTTAGTGTTGGAAGTTCAAGGTCAAGGTCATCCTTCAAGGTCAAGGTCGTCCTTCAAGGTCAAATGTCAAATGTCAAAGCGATGTTATCATGAAGCTGCACATTTTCAGTGGTGGAAGTTAAAGGTCAAGGTCATCCTTCAAGGTAAAAAAAAAGAAAATCAAAGCGGCGTTCTCATGAAGCTGCACATTTTGAGTGGTGGAAGTTCAAGGTCAACGTCATTCTTCAGGTCAAGGTCATTAGTCAAGGTCAAAGGTAAAAAAAAAGAATGAAAGCGGCGTTCTCATGAATCTGCACATTTTGAGTGGTGGAAGTTCAAGGCAAAGGTTATTCTTCAAGGTCAAGGTCATCCTTAAAGGTCAAAGGTCAAAAAAATATTTCAAAACGGCGTTATCATGAAGCTACACATTTTGAGTGGTTGAAGTTCAAGGTCAAGGTCATCATTCAAGGTCAAGGTCATTCTTCAAGGTCAAAGGTAAAAAAAATCTAAGCGAAGTTATCATGAAGCTACACATTTTGAGTGGTGGAAGTTAAAGGTCAAGGTCATCCTTCAAGATCAAAAATAAATAAAATCAAAGCGGCGTTCTCATGAAGCTGCACATTTTGAGTGGTGGAAGTTCAAGGTCAACGTCATTCTTCAGGTCAAGGTCATCCGTCAAGGTCAAAGGTAAAAAAAAAAGAATTAAAGCGGTGTTTTAATGAAGCTGCACATTTTGAGTGGTGAGAGTTCAAGGCCAAGGTCATTCTTCAAGGTCAAAGTAATCCTTCAAGGTCAAAGGTCAAAAAAAATCTTTCAAAGCGGCATTATCATGAAGCTTCACATTTTGAGTGATGGAAGTTCAAAGTCAAGGTCATCCTTCAAGGTCAAGATCATCCTTCAAGGTCTAATGTAAAAAAAAATCAAAGCAGCGTTATCATGAAGCTGCACATTTTGAGTGGTGGAAGTCAAAGGTCAAGATCATCCTTCAAGGTCAAAAAAAATAAAATCAAAGCAGCTTTCTCATGAAGCTGCACATTTTGAGTGGTGGAAGTTCAAGGTCAACGTCATTCTTCAGGTCAAGGTCATCCGTCAAGGTCAAAGGTAATTTTTTTTTATTTCCAAGCGGCGTTTTCATGAAGCTGCACATTTTGAGTGATTGATGTTAAAGGTCAAGGTCATCCTTCAAGTTAAAAAAAAAAAATTCAAAGCGTCTTTCTCATGTAGCTGCACATTTTAAGTGGTGGAAGTTCAAGGTCAAGGTCATCCTTCAAGGTCAAGGACATCCTTCAAGGTCAAAGGTAAAAAAATAATAATTTCAAAGCGTCGTTATCATGAAGCTGCACATTTTGAGTGGTGGAAGTTCAAGGTCAAGGTCATCCTTCAAGGTCAAGGTCATCCTTCAAGGTTAAAGGTCAAAAGCATAATATTTCAAAGCGGCGTTCTCATAAAGCTGCACTTCAAGGTCAAAGGTAAAAAATTTAAAAAATTCAAAGCGGCGAAATAGGGGGCATTGTGTTTCTGACAAACACACCCGCAAGGCGGTGGTCTTGTCAAATTTTGCCACAATGTTTATGAAATAAATGAAGTGCCAATCCCTGACATTGGTGATATCTGTAGAATGGTTTTACCTATGCTCATCCTAGTGTGTTACTCAAGGCAAAAAGAATAAGCCAATCAACTTTGAGAACAAACATCCAAGTAATTGGTCAAACAAGCCTTTTAAATTAAGGTTAACATTTCAGAGGTCAATTTTAGATTACACAGACTTGCAAAATGAAGCTGTTTCCACCCTAAATAGTATACAATTTTATGTATGATAATATCAAGAAGTATGCTTGTTTAAATATAAGAAAAGGAAGACCTTAGTCGATCTTGAGATCAATTAGGATTTGTAAAAATTGACATATCTGTTAAAAACTGCACATATTGACAACATGACTGCAAGGCAGGAGGACATACATGATTTTATGCCTAATGGACTTGGAGACATAAAGCATTTGAATTGTCAGACCGAGGCTTGTGTTTGGAACTTCTCTTTCACTAATGATTGGATCTCACTCTGACTTTCACTGTTGAATAACCTGAATATGCAGAAAGCTGTGAAGAAAGGAATTTTGCTTTCGAAGTTTCAGCACAATTATTGCCCCTGGTCTGTTTTTTCACATTGTGTAGCTTGTCTTTTGAATTATCTTTCATTACTGAATGGATCTTTGTCAAACTTTCACAATTCAACAGCCTTAATGTGTAAATGAATTTATTTAATAGAGTATTTGGCTGCAACAAGTTTTGTTACAATTATGTCCCTTTGTCATATTTGCCAATTAGTCCCAATCTTGTTGCTTACAACTCCTCTGTAAATATTGGGTGGATCTGGCTCAAACTTTCACAGTAGAATGACCTTAATGTGATTTTTTGCAGAATTATGGACCTATGGTCTGTTTTTCCACTCCAGAATAATTATTCAAAACATTTTGTGATTGTAATTCCTCTTCTGAGTGAATCTTGCTAAAACTTTCACAGTTAAATGACCTTGATTATTTATAAGGTCTTTTTTTTACCTCGACCAACTTTTGCTTAAATATGGCGTTTTGGCTTTTTGTCCAAAGTAGAACATGTACTGAATTTTACTATTTAATGTTGTGGGGGGCATCAATGTATGTGACACATTTCTTGTTAAAACATCTTTTGTGTTTAAATGTGCATTATAAAATTTTCTTACCTTCAGTAATTTATACATATACAATTACTTGTAATGAATAGAATGGTATAAGTGCAAGTGTGTAAACAGTTCATGATGCGTATATTTCATTTTAATGTGCAATTAATGAGCGCAGTTAACTTTAATGGGAAATTAAGAATAATGTATTGTTACCAAGAATTCATATTATGTATATCACAAAATGTGTGAAATATTAAAGGTACATATTGTTGGTTAATTCATCAGCAATAGCTACGTTTACATAGGTATCAGTAATACAAATGATTTATGTCACAGCGCTGTTCTGTGATCATAACTTGCTTAGCTGATTATTTCTTATTTCAAGAAATAAAAACAAATTGAAGTTGATGTATTTATTTACAGATCGGCAAGTCAGGGTGCGTGTAATGTTTATTGCAGTTTTTTATCAGAGAGTATATCAGTCCTGATAACATTACGCGGTGTTGTTCCATCGCAGATCGAGAAATTCCAGGAGGGATGTCGTGTTCCACCACAAGGCATATCATTTCCACCAGTACCCTAGGAGTCTGTGTTGATGATTTTGAGCGTCAAGCAATCCTGCTAATGGCTTCTACAGATTGACTTTGAAACTTTGTCTTATTTATCTTTCCCTGAAAACTTTCATTATTACTCGCTTAAAATTTTTTCATGCAAAAGCAAAAAAGTGAAGATAGACGTTTCTTTGGTGAAAGTCATATATCTTTGACGAGACTTTCATAATTTTACATCTCTCATTTTTGAGCAGCTTGAATCTTTTGTGCACCATAATGTCATATTTCAGTGCTTGGAGCATTTCATTATTTTTCACTTAAGGTTCAAAATGGGAATTACAGTTTGGATAGTTGTTACTTGGGCTGTATACCCCATGTTAGGAGCTATCTATCAAATTAAATAAATTTTAATATGCACTCTGCAGGAGCAAGATATGGATTGAAAAACACAAAATATATGAAATTGTTGCTCTATTTTGGGGTAATTTGAATCATTCATACCATGTCCACCCCCATTGAGATATTTAAATTTCTAAATAATAAGTGATAGTAACTTTCTTTGTGGTTGTCAGTAACACAACAATTGGAGGCTTTATTGGATAATGTATGATTGATTGTGCGAAATTGTATCACAGGCAAAAATATTTCATTTTCATAAATGATATTTTAACGAGGCCATGTGTCATTTCCTTTGAAATATATTTTCTCATCTAGCCGTCTGTTTGTGAGGTTATTCCTCACTAGAAGGATGTTTTGAATATATAGCTGTCATAGAGTAATGGCAGAGCTGTGATGAAGAAAACAGATATGTTTGAAAAATACTTGCAAACTGGCAGTAATTTGTCTTGGAAACAAAGATTTGACAAGAGTGTCAGAACTCTGTGTCAGGCAGTTTTTAAACATTTTGGTGAAATGCTTTGATTCATAGCAAAAATCATACATTTTTGTGTAAAAATTCCTGGTTGGTTACCATTGTAACATTTAAACAAAATAGTGGCAATATATTATAGCAAACTTAAATTGAGCATGAACTATTGTTATAATTACCAGAAATGTTTTTCTTGAAAAAGAAAATAGAAAACTTATCATGGTTGTTTGAATGTGGTTAGGTTTTGAGTGAATTTACACAAAGGCGCTTTTTTAGTTTGTTTAAGTACAGTGCATAAAATAGCTTGCACAATTTATTTATTTCAAATTTTAAACATTGTGTATGCAAGTCAAAATGTTGAATGCAGGTGTTCCGATGATTTGGTAATTTTGTCATGCTTAAAATGGTGTTTGCTGCTGTAATGTAACTTGAGAAAACATATTTGTGAAAAGTGTTTCATATTTCTTATCTAAAGGGTTGCAATTAATAATACCCTTACTCAAAAGACACAATTAATATGAAGTGTCATAAATCGCCTGATAACTGGTTCATTGTAAATATGAATGGGGCAGATTAACAGAGCCCTATGACAGGATCTTGTCATAACATACCATTTTAGTGACTGAGATATGTCTTGTAAAGCTTATAATAAACATCATTTATATTTGTTAGAATAATGAACAATTTGTGTAATGCTTGAGTGAAAGAAAAGTTGACTGAGAAATAGCTCCTTGTTAGACCCCATGTCTCTATTAGAATCTTACAGCCAGAAGTTTGAAACCTACCCCAGAAGAACCTTGTTTAAAGACGGGACACTCAAAGCCCCTGTCCACCAAAAATATATGAGCAGCACTCTCCGAAAAAAGGACTTCATACATGTGCTTAAATTGTTGTCCCTGATTAGCCTGTGCAGTCTGCACAGGATGACACTTTTTGCTTTATGGAATTTTTTATTTAGGGATGTTTCTTCTAAACGAAAATCCAGTCTAAGTGGAAAGTTGTATCACCGATAAGCCTGTGTATACTGCACAGTCTAATCTGGGAGATTCTGGGCATATGCATGAAGCCCTGTTTTCCCATTGCTCAAATCAATGTATTTCAGTAGGGCGTGTTCAGATAAAAGTAAATGACTTTTTTTTATTGAAAACAATTTCGATTGTCAGAAATTTATCAGATTGTGTAAATGTAAGAGCACTAGATGAGATAGCTTTGCACAAAAAAGTGACTTAAGTATCACTTAAAATTATGTTTCAATCTTTTATTAAAGTTAAAAGTGAAATAAAAACACATAAAGTATTAAACAGGGTCTATTTGATTTCCTAATTTACAATATATTTACCCTAACATGTATTCTAATTTCTGTCGCATAATTATGATTCCAATTGTACCGTTAAAGGGATCTTTTCACGCTTTGGTAAATTGACAAAATTGAAAAAAGTTGTTTCAGATTCGCAAATTTTCTTTTTAGTTATGATATTTGTGAGGAAACAGTAATACTGAACATTTACCATGGTCTAATATAGCCATTATATGCATCCTTTGACGATTTTAAAATCTAAAAATTATAAAGCGTTGCAACGCGAAACGATTGAATAATTTGGAGAGTTCTGTTTTTGTCGTTAAATTTTGTGAAACTACGAAGATTGCTTATATAAGGTAGAAAATACGTCCAGTATGTGTACTCGGCGGAATAGCTCAGTAGGCTTAGGCGTTTTTACTTCAGGAGTCTGGCAGGACTCCAGGGGTCACTGGTTCGAAACCTGGACCGGGCAATGTTCTTTTCCTTTTTTAAATTTTATTCTTGATTTTTTACTGGAGCTGTTACGATCCAATGTTTACATTTATCGATATAAAGCATTTAATGAATAAGTTAAAAAATGCCAAAATCTGTGAAAAGGCCCCTTTAAGCCCTAAGTGATTAAATCACCTCATAAAATGGATAAATTTGACTTGATATGGATGTCAACACTTACTAAAGTGTTCACAGTTGTTGTCAGTATTGTCAGATGAGCACATTGGATCATCTTATCATTTTCTTTGGTTTTGAACACTCAGAGAACAATCATACAAACTTGACCTTCCCATTAAGCATTTATTGTATCATTCTCATAAGTCACTAAGCACTCAGTTCTTACCATTTTACGACTCTAACAGAGTCTCAAAAAGCCTTTCTGAGCATTAAAGCTAAATTACTCGAGTTAAGATTAGTGTAAACCTTTTTAGTTTAGCTTGATTGCATGAAAATTCCCCAAGTCCATTGCTGGGTACACCCAGTACTTTGCCTCTTTAAGGAGATCTATAAGAACGCTACTTGCAGTGGGGATTAAACCAGTATCTAGGCAGACATCATATTCACTAGGCCACAGAGAGTTGAGCTTAACCGAATGATGTGGCGTCTCACCAGGGTCTGCGCTGTTTGCTAAAAGGAATTTCTGTAAGAATTATTCTAAATATAGAAATAAATATACTAGAAATCCCTATTTTTTGGAAATAAATTGATCCAATTTAGAAGGATGGAAGAGTCAACTAGGCATAAATGGGTTAATTCAAAAGGTGAAAGTGGTACAAATAGGCATGGGTTCAGATGAGTACTTGGCAGGGTTGATGGTTGATGTTACTTGGTTCCAGGCATGTCTCACCTTCTGACAGAAGCGATATTGTGCAAATATTCATTGACACTTGCATGAGATATCCAGCATTTCTGACAGGCCCGGACCATAAAACATGGCAAGGAGATGAATGACACCTATAAGGTATTAACTGTCCAAGATTTATGTATGGTTTATTCAAACAAGGTGTGCTTCGTGATAGCTGTTTTCATTGCGTTGTTTAACCCTTTTATGCCCATTGGACTCTCCCATCCTTCTAAATTTGATCAATTTATTGCCAAAATTAGGGATGTCTAGTATATTTATTTCTATATTTAAAATATTTCTTACAGAAATTTCTTTAAGCAAACAGCGCAGACCCTGATGAGACGCCGCATTATGCGGCTTCTCATCTGGGTCTACGCTGTTTGTCAAGGCCTTTTTTCTAGACGCTAGGCATTCCAGTAAATGGGTTAAGTAAGTGTTGCTATCGCAGTGTTCATTCAGAGTAATCACCAGAGTAATCATCAGAAAATGAAATGAGCTGTGTCATACGAAAAGGGGCCTTACTCCATGTGCTACCAGTGTAGCTCCAGACTAGAACCTGCACATTAGGCCCAGTCTGGCCAGGAACTACACTGGAGGCATATGGCATAAGACCTATTTTCTCATTATGCTGCTCATATAAACTAGTTTCCTGGGTAAATATTAAAATTTGAGGATGTATCTATGTTGGTAGTTTCTGTTCATTCAAGTTCAACTTGAGTGGCTTTTGATGCTCATGTTGCTATGTTGTTCTATTCCAGTATCAAACAAGAGCTGCGTTTGTGAAACACAATGCCCATACTGCGCTTTGAAGCCATATATTTGACCTTTGACCTTGAAGGATGACCTTGATCTAATTTACCACTCAAAATGTGCAGCTCCATGAGATACACATGCATGCCAAATATCAAGTTGCTATCTTCAATATTGCAAAAGTTATGAGCAAGGTTTAAGTTTTGATGTTTTACTAATGAAGTTTAATAGTAATTTGCAACAAAATAAGGTCATAACAATCTGTCAATACTAAACTATTTACTAAGGGAAGTATTACTGGATGTTCAAAGCCCGGGAAGGTACAGTTATTATCAAAGAAAAAGAAGGGATTACAGTCATAATTTAGGGTTTAATACTGCCCCTGCGAAATGTTGTTCTGCAGTTCACGAATAATTCGTGAACAGTTCATGAACTGTTCGTGAACTGAGTTCATGAATTGTTCACGAATAGTTCGTGAACAGAAAATGAGCCACGTCTGTGAAAAGTTCTTGAAATTTTAGTTCATGAACTGTTCATGAACACTAATGGAATGAAGTGTTCATGAAATATTCTTGAAACCTAATGGCATGAAGTGTTCATGAACTATTCTTGAACCCGTGTGGCATGAAGTGTTCATGAACTATTCTTGAACCATTATGGCATGAAATGTTCATGAACTATTCATGAACATCAATGGCATGAAGTGTTCTTGAACAGTTCATGAACAACACAATTCTTGAAAAATTCTTCAGGGTTTTGCTGTTCACGAACAGTTCATGAACATTTTCCTTCTATTTTTCAATGGCTCATTTTCTGTTCACGAACTGTAAGTGAACAGTTCATGAACCATAGTTCTTCAAGAGTTCATGAACTGAGGTGGCATGAAGTGTTCATGAACTATTCATGAACAAGAATTTGTCAATTTATGCAAAGGTTATCATAAGTGTTACTAAAGCTCAACAAACAGGTCAGGGTAAGAAGAAACAAGTCTTGTATTAGCACTTAACATATTGATAGCAACATATAACAATTATTTAAATATAACACTAATAACTGAGATACAAGTGGTTTGATAATACTCTTTAAATTTCATAATACAACTTTGCACTATATGTTCATGAATAATTCATGTATTGAAAAGATTATGAATAGTCTCATTTTCAGTTCAAGAATCATTTACTAATCAATGGTTTCCCTGAAATGGTTACACTTACAGTGCCAAAGAACTTGAAATGGAACCAATGGCTGATCAGTTCAGCCAGTAATTTATTAAAGACTTACATTTTCAAATATAACATAAACCATGTGCCTTCCGTTTCAACTTCCTGTGTACACAATATTCTTTCTTTGTAAAAACAGCAATGCAATGTACATTGAGTTCTTGATATCATCTTAAACTGTTCTTGAAATAGGATGTCCTTAAAACATTCTTAAACTTGTCTTTTAAGTCTTCCAAGAACAATGACAGATCCTTTTAAGAACATATTGGATTCTTAAAAAGTCCATCATACGTTCAAAAACATTGTGTAGACCTGTTTAAGAACATCAGAAGGAAACATGTTGTTCAAAAAAGTTCTTAAAGTGTTCAAGAATAGTTTAAGAATAATTCAAGAACAGGAAAGGTCCTTAAAAAGTTATTGAAGTGTTCCTGAAGGCAGTTCTTGAACAGTTCTTTTACAAATGTTCTTAAAATTCTCTAGAACAGGTCAAGAACACTAACTTACAGTGGTGAAAGCACTATGCATATTCATACTAACTTCACAGGTTTCACAAATCTACAAGATTTGTATGCTAGACATTTCAATAATACTTTCAAAAATATGTATGAAACATCTAGCACAAAGGAATTCATGAATTATTCATGATGGATCCTTAAAGTCTGTCTCAGAAAAGTCATTAGAAATACTTGTGCATGAAATGTTCATCACTAAGTATTTATGGTTAGATGAAGAACTGTTCATGAACTTTGAAATGTTCAACAATAATTCATAAACAGTTCATGAACATGTCTTAAGAACAGTTCATGTCCAAAAGTTCATGAACCAAGCTAAGGAACTTTTTCAGAACCGTTCATGAACAGTTCTTGATTGGCTTAAAGTGTTCATGAAATCATGAACAACATTTCGCCGGGGTGTTTCCTCTTCATTTCTAGTGCTTGTCCTTTTATGACAAATCTTGAAACCCTTGCCTTTTGGATTGAACACATTACCTAATTCCATGGTTGCCACCTTATTCACTGTACTTTTGCTTCCTTTTGGTAAAAGATGTTGTTCAAGTTCAATGCAGTTTGTTCTAATTTATATGCATATTTTCTGAATTCAGGCAATTTTTAGCTCATTTATTTTTTGAAAAAAAATTATGAGCTATTGTCATCACCTTGGCGTTGGCGTCGTTATGTAACTCTGACTGGCATTTGGACGGAATTATGTGCCCTTTATACTTAGTAAATTGAAAATTTGGCTAAGTTTTGTGTTTTGGTCCACTTTACCCCTAAAGTATCATAGATATTGCTTTCATACTTGGAACACTCGCAAACTATCATAAGTGTACAGTAAAGGACAAGTTGCATAACTCTGGTTGTCATTTTTACGGAATTATGGCCCTTTTTTGACTTAGTAACTTTGAATATATGGTTAAATTTTGTGTTTCGATCCACTTTTCTTCTAAAGTATCAAGGCTATTGCTTTCAAACTTCAAATACTTTCATGCTATCATGAGGTTACTGTACCTTGCAAGTTGAATTTTACCTTGACCTTTGAATGACCTTGACTCTCAATGTCAAATTATTAAATTTTACTAAAACTGCCATAACTTCTTTATTTATGATTAGATTTGATTGATACTTTGACAAAACAACTCTTACCTGACATACCACAATAGACTCCACCCAAACCATCCCCTGTGCCCTCCCCACCCCTCCCCGAATCACCCCCCTAAATATTTTTTTTTTTCTAAGATCATCTCACAAATGACCACCACACCCTCACACTATACCCCCCCACCCATCCCCCCCACTTTTTTTTGAAACAGTTAAAAAACACAAATATTTATTTTTATTATTTTATTTTTGAAATACCGTGCAACCATCGCACCCAAGAATGCCCAACCCCCCACCCACCCCCCCCACCCCGATTTATTTTATTTTTTCATTTTTTTTTCCGCATTTTTGGAAGATTATGTAATAAATGTCCACACCCCCACACTATACACCCCTCTTCACTCCACCCCTCCCTCCTTTGTGATTGAAATTGAAAGTCCCTTCACCTTTAAAAAGAAAATAGATGAGCTGTCTGCACCCGCAAGGCGGTGCTCTTGTTTTTAAAGTTTCTACGCTAATTTTAGGAGAAATTATTTGAAGTCATTTCTATTTCTAAAAGAACTACCATTCATCTGAAACTGATCCTGTTTATCTGGAAATAATATTACAATGAATAAAGCATTGTTTTGTAGAATTGGTACTTGTTAGCATGACAGACATTAAAACACAATACATATTTGTTATCTTAAGTTTATAGGAAAACAGATGGAGCTATACAACCTTGTGAGATGCCACATCATTTAATTAATTGTGTATTACAACATAAATCTTGTATATCTGTCCAAACGGTACAAAATTTCAATAATTTTGCCATTTAAAGCCCCTAATGGCCATTATTTAGCTTTAATCAGTCAACTTAATGTTTGAAGGTAAGATTTTGAATGTAAGAATAATTACTTATGTCCAAATGATTTGAAAGCTGTAGCAGTGTAGACAGTTAAATGGCAATGGCGGTGACTATCTTTGGTTTTAATGAGCATGGATTGAGAATTACATACATCATATAAAAATTAATTAATGCTGTATTTTGCTATTTTGTCTCATTCTGTTTTAATATAAACATGAATATGTAATGATAGTTGAGTTGCTGTCTTTGTTTTTCTTGTGTTGTCCATGCAGGAAATGCAAAGAGCACTGAACAGTGGAAAAATATGTGTATATTATCTTTACTTTTGTTACAGGTTTAATATATTTTCATCTATTCAAAGAAATTAGCGGGTTAAGTTTCAGTAATTTGAGTATTTGGGCAATTATGTTTGTCTTATTGGTAGTTTTTATGTTGTTTTTGCCCTGTCTGTTGGTTGGTTGGTCTGTTGGTTGTTTGCGCCAACTTTAACATTTTGCAATAACTTTTGCTATATTGAAGATAGCAACTTCATATTTGGCATGCATGTGTATCTCATGAAGCTGCACATTTTGAGTGGTGAAAGGTCAAGGTCATCCTTCAAGGTCAGAGGTCAAATATATGTGGCCAAAATCGCTCATTTTATGAATACTTTTGAAATATTGGAGATAGAAACTTGATATTTGGCATGCATGTGTATCTCATGGAGCTGCACATTTTGAGTGGTGAAAGGTCAAGGTCAAGGTCATCCTTCAAGGTCAGAGGTCAAATATATGTGGCCAAAATCGCTCATTTTATAAATACTTTTGCAATATTGAAGATAGCAACTTGATATTTGGCATGCATGTGTATCTCATGGAGCTGCACATTTTGAGTGGTGAAAGGTCAAGGTAAGGGTCATCCTTCAAGGTCAGAGGTCAAATATATGTGGCCCAAATCGCTTATTTTATGAATACTTTTGCAATATCGAAGATAGCAACTTGATATTTGGCATGCATGTGTATCTCATGGAGCTGCACATTTTGAGTGGTGAAAAGTCAAGGTCATCCTTCAAGGTCAAATAGATGGGTCAAAATTGCTCATGTAATGTCACATCTGCAATATTGAAGCTAGCAATTTTATATTTGAAATGCGTGTGTATCTCAAGGAGCTGCACATTTTGAGTGGTGAAGGGTCAGGGTCAAGGTCAAGGTCATCCTTCAAGGTCAAACGTCATATAGGGGGACATTGTGTTTCACAAACACATCTTGTTCAACTTATTATAATCTTCAAAGGTGAAGGTCACTATTGAAGGTCAACAGTTAATTTGTTTTCAGTCCTCACCTTGGCTTTTAAATGTCTGTTATACTTTTAAATGTCTGTTATACTTTTAAAATAACCTTGGAATATTAACCCACATGGTAAGATGGTATGTCACTTTCATATTTCATGCTTTAAAATGTTAAAGGTCGCATTTCAAGAGAAATTTTAGAATATTATTTATGTGTATAATTTTTTGTTGTACTTTTCCCTCTGCATTTCAATAACAGTTTCCTTTTATGCAGGTAGTTTTCCAGTCAGTTAATTGTTCTTGCTTCAAAACTATATATGTATGTGAAGACAACAAATCCGAACATTTATGTAGCTAAGCTTTATATTTATGTCAAAGCAACTAAAAGCTCAACATTTATGTTAAAGCCACTAAGCTTTACTTTTATATGAAAGCCACAAAGTTTTACATTACTGTACAGTCGATTGGTGTATAACGGATAGCTAAGGACTTCGAGTCTCATTTCAACGTAAACACCATGCATTCATTAATTAAACCATTAAACCTAGATAGACACATGTCTTTCCTATTGAAACATGCCAGCGGTTTTAAATTTCCGAAAAAAGTTATTTGTTTACAGCACGAATTTCTTGGTACACTGATTCAGCCATTACCTGATCGCTTAGGTCTTTATCGGATTACATTTGTATCGTGTTATTTCTTGAAATTTGACACAGCATTTGTCAATTATAATTGCAATATATGTACATTTCCAGAAAGGAAATTCATTTCTGCATTTAATAAGACCAATTTCATGGAAATCGCTGCACAATTGATGAATTAATGGCTGTTCAAAGCGATGCACCATATATTCGGGTCATTTTGAGTTGAATACCTTGTTATATATATAGATTTAATAGTGAAAAATATGTTTTCAGATAAATCGATTTCTCGTTATTATTTGATTATTTTTCATAAAAAATGATGTTTTCACTATATAATAGCATAGCCACACGCTAACCACATGTGTATCGGACAACTTCAATTGAGTTTATATTTATTTTGAGACAATCCCCACATTCCTGAATATGGGTCATCACATGTCCGTTATTCACTAAATCCCGAGTTGCAACTTTCATGCTTATTTTATATGGTACGCATCAATTTGGTTTCTGAGCATTCTTACTTTTGTAAAGGACACATAATACTAAACTATTACATCAATGAACATTATGTTTACCAAACAAAATCTGCAAAATTCAAGAAACCATTCGTCTGCACTTTTTCTGTCGTCACAAAAATGGTGCGTACATAACGTGACCTTGTTTTGCTTTCGAAAAAAGAAACAGGTGTAAACATTGCAAAAAACGTTTAACCTATCCGTTACTCACTAAAATCCGCTATACACCAATCGACTGTATGTGAAAGCAATTTAGATTTACTTTTATGCCACAGAAAGTAGGCTTAACGTTTATGTCACAGAAACTATAAGCTTAACATTTATGTCACAGAAACTATAAGCTTAACATTTATGTCACAGAAACTAAGCTTTACATTTATGTCACAGAAAATAAGCTTTACATTTATGTCACAGAAAATAAGCTTTAAATTTATGTCACAGAAACTAAGCTTTACATTTATGTCACAGAAAATAAGCTTTACATTTATGTCACAGAAACTAAGCTTTACATTTATGTCACAGAAAATAAGCTTTACATTTATGTCCTAAAAGCCAGTAAGATCTACATTTAATGTCACAGCAATATGTAAGGATATAATTATATCACATGTAGTTTAGGAATTATTTTGTAAGAACTGTCTTTAAAAATGAGTTAATGGTCAAGTGTTAGGTTCAACCACATCAATATTGTTTTCCCCGAGACCCAAACTCTGCTGAGAAGCCTCCAACACTCTGCAGGAGTTGAACAAGATAAATGCATAAGTTGGTCTTTGTTTGTCAGAGGCTTGTATCCACGTTGCTTCAGTGCCCATTCAAAATACATTCATAGCACACCTAATGTATTTAGTAATGTAAATTTAATGTTAAACACTCACAAGATAATATCATGATATATTCCGCTTGTCAGCTAGACTAGGCACTTCAGAACACAGGAATTCAACCAAAGGTATTCTGTGTTGTGTCTCCTATTACAGGGCCATAATTCATAAGCGCCAAAAGCAGAGTTGCAAAGATGATGAATAATTGCTAGGTACAGTTTGTTGACAATTTACATCAATTTTGATTTAAATATTTCTTATTCTGTTTTATTAGGAGTTGTTTTGATTTATTTAATATTTAAACATATTGAAATGTTGACATATTGCAATGCTGCCGGTTTGGCTTCATGGAATTGTTTAAACAAACATAAATATAATGTGTCTAATGTTAGATTTATTCAGTAATGTGTCATGTAAATACTCTAGGAAACAATTTACTTAAAGAATTGTTTATTTAATAAATTTACAAAATAAAGGAAAGAGGATACCCCATGAAAAATTATCTATTTGTCATTGCTTTTTATTAGTCTCTACTTAGATTGACTAATATGTTTGCCCTCAGTTTATCTTGTCTGTCTGTTGGTCAATCAATCAGTTCATCCACCAAACTTATTTGTAAAAAAGTATTGAAGCCAACAGGATGAAACTTGGTATTCTAAAACCAATGTGCAGATTATGCACTACCTTAGTGTTTGCTAAATATTGGTTATTATTCTTGTTGTGATTAACCACTACATGATTATTATCTGCTACAATTGTTATTGTTTCATTTGTGCATTGGTATGTTCAAACATTTAAAGTGGACATCTTATAAAATGTGTTGTTGCTGTTTTGCAGACCTGGTTATATATTTATGACACAATAAAACTTAACCAGATTGGCTAGCTCAGTTGGTAAAGCACTGGACCACAAATAGGAATTGCAGTTTTAATTCCTGAACCGACTATATATTTTCTGTTGTGATTGCTCGTGAAGATAAACAAAACTGTACTGGTGATAAAATGTGTTTAAACTTCTACTTGTTGGTCATTTCAATCACATAGACTTGTAAAAAGTGTCCAACTAGTATCAACCAAAGCACCACTGATCATGGGGAGGATAAATCCTTAGATTGCACATTAAATTGTAGCAACGAGCTGAAGCTCTGTTTTCTAGAGCTTCCTTAAAGGGTAGCAACTAGCTGAGGCTCTGTTTGCTAGAGCTTTCTTAAAGGGTAGCAACTAGCTGAGGCTCTGTTTGCTAGAGCTTTCTTAAAGGGTAGCAACTAGCTGAGGCTCTGTTTGCTAGAGCTTTCTTAAAGGGTAGCAACTAGCTGAGGCTCTGTTTGCTAGAGCTTCCTTAAAGGGTAGCAACTAGCTGAGGCTCTGTTTGCTAGAGCTTTCTTAAAGGGTAGCAACTAGCTGAGGCTCTGTTTGCTAGAGCTTTCTTAAAGGGTAGCAACTAGCTGAGGCTCTGTTTGCTAGAGCTTCCATAAATTGTAGCAACGAGCTGAAGCTCTGTTTGCTAGATCTTCCTTAAAGGGTAGCAAATAGCTGAGGCTCTGTTTGCTAGAGCTTTCTTAAAGGGTAGCAACTAGCTGAGGCTCTGTTTGCTAGAGCTTCCATAAATTGTAGCAACGAGCTGAAGCGCTGTTTGCTAGAGCTTCCTTAAAGGGTAGCAACTAGCTGAGGCTCTGTTTGCTAGAGCTTTCTTAAAGGGTAGCAACTAGCTGAGGCTCTGTTTGCTTGAGCTTCCTTAAAGTGTAGAAATTAGCTGAGGCTCGGTTTGCTAGAGCTTCCTTAGAGTGTAGCAACTAGCTGAGGTTTTGTTTGCTAGAGCTTCCTTAGAGTGTAGCAACTAGCTGAGGCTCTGTTTGCTAGAGCTTCCATAAAGTGTAGCAACTAGCTGAGGCTCTGTTTGCTAGAGCTCCTTAAAGTGTAGCAACTAGCTAAGGCTCTGTTTGCTAGAGCTTCCTTAAAGAGTAGCAACTAGATGAGGATCTGTTTGCTAGAGCTTCCTTAAAGTGTAGCAATTAGCTGAGGCTCTGTTTGCTAGAGCTTTCTTAAAGGGTAGCAACTAGCTGAGGCTCTGTTTGCTTGAGCTTCCTTAAAGTGTAGCAATAAGCTGAGGCTCTGTTTGCTAGAGCTTCCTTAGAGTGTAGCAACTAGCTGAGGCTCTGTTTGCTAGAGCTTCCATAAAGTGTAGCAACTAGCTGAGGCTCTGTTTGCTAGAGCTCCCTTAAAGTGTAGCAACTAGCTGAGGCTCTGTTTGCTAGAGCTTCCTTAAAGTTAAGCAACTAGCTGAGGTTTTGTTTGCTAGAGCTTCCTTAGGTGTAGCAACTATCTGAGGCTCTGTTTGCTATCTAGAGCTCCCTTAAAGTATAGCAAATAGCAGAGGTTCTGTTTGCTAGAGCTCCCTTAGAGTGCAGCAAATAGCTGAAGCTCTTTTTGCTAGAGCTCCCTGAAAGTGCAGAGACTAGCTGAGGCTCTGTTTGTTATAACTCCCTTAAAGTGTAGCAATAAGCTGCGGCTCTGTTTGCTTGAGCTTCCTTAAAGTGTAGCAACTTGCTAAGGCTCTGTGTGCTTAGTTTGAGCTTCCTTAAAGTGAAGCAACTAGCTGAAGCTCTGTTTGCTAGAGCTTCTTTAAAGTTAAGCAACTAGCTGAGGCTCTGTTTGCTAGAGCTCCCTTAGAGTGTAGCAACTACTGAGGCTCTGTTTGCTTGAGCTCCCTTAAATTGTAGCAACTAGCTGAGGCTCTGTTTGCTAGAGCTTCCTTAAAGTGTAGCAACTAGCTGAGGTTTTGTTTGCTAGAGCTTCCTTATGTGTAGCAACTATCTGAGGCTCTGTTTGCTATCTAGAGCTTCCTTAAAGTGAAGCAAATAGCAGAGGTTCTGTTTTCTAGAGCTCCCTTAGAGTGCAGCAAATAGCTGAAGCTCTTTTTGCTAGAGCTCCCTTAAAGTGCAGCAACTAGCTGAAGCTCTGTTTTTTAGAGCTCCCTTAAAGTGTAGCAATTAGCTGCGGCTGTTTGCTTGAGCTTCCTTAAAGTGTAGCAACAAGCTGAGGCTCTGTGTGCTTAGTCTGAGCTTCCTTAAAGTGAAGCAACTAGCTGAAGCTCTTTTTGCTAGAGCTCCCTTAAAGTGCAGCAACTAGCTGAGGCTCTGTTTGTTAGAGCTCCCTTAAAGTGAAGCAATTAGCTGAGGCTCTGTTTGCTAGAGCTTCCTTAAAGTGAAGCAACTTTCTGAGGCTCTGTTTTCTAGAGCTTCCATAAAGTGTAGCAACTAGCTGAGGCTCTGTTTGCTAGAGTTTCCTTAATGTGAAGCAACTGGGTGAGGCTCTGTTTGCTAGAGCTTCCTTAAAGTGTAGCAACTGGCTTAGGCTCTATTGGCTAGAGCTTCCTTAAAGTGAAGCAACTGGCTGAGGCTCTGTTTGCTAGAGCTTCCTTAAAGTGTAGCAACTGGCTGAGGCTTTGTTTGCTAGAGCTTCCTTAAAGTGAAGCAACTAGCTGAGGCTCTGTTTGCTAGAGCTTCCATAAAGAGTAGCAACTAGCTTAGGTTCTGTTTGCTAGAGCTTCCTTAGGTGTAGTAACTATCTGAGGCTCTGTTTGCTAGAGCTCCATTAAAGTGTAGCAAATAGCTGAGGCTCTGTTTGCTAAGGCTCCCTTAAAGTGAAGCAACTGGCTGAGGCTCTGTTTGCTAAAGCTTCCTTAGAGCGCAGCAAATAGCTGAAGCTATGTTTGCTAGAGCTCCCATAATGTGTAGCAACTAGCTGAGGCTCTTTTTGCCAGAGCTCCCTTAAAGTGTAGCAACTCTAAGCTGAGGCTCTGTTTGCTAGAGCTCCCTTAGAGTGCAGCAAATAGCTGAAGCTCTGTTTGCTAAAGCTCCCTTCAAGTGTAGCAAATAGCTGAAGCTCTGTTTGCTAAAGCTCCCTTCAAGTGTAGCAAATAGCCGAGGCTCTGTTTGCTAGAGCCTTATTAGAGTGTAGCAAATAGCTGAGGCTCTGTTTGCTAGAGCTCCCTTAAAGAGTAGCAACTAGCTTAGGCTCTGTTTGCTAGAGCTTCATTAGGTGCAGTAACTATCTGAGGCTCTGTTTGCTAGAGCTCCCTTAAAGTGTAGCAAATAGCTGAGGCTCTGTTTGCTAGAGCTCCCTTAAAGTGTAGCAAATAGCTCAGGCTCTGTTTGCTAGAGCTCCCTTAAAGTGTAGCAAATAGCTGAGGCTTTGTTTGCTAGATCTCCCTTAAAGTGTAGCAAATAGCTGAAGCTCTGTTAGCTATAGCTCCCTTAAAGTGTAGCAAATAGCTGAGGCTCTGTTTGCTAGAGCTCCCTTAAAGTGTAGCAAATAGCTGAGGCTCTGTTTGCCAGAGCTCCCTTAAAGTGTACCAATTAGCGCAGGCTCTGTCTTAAAGTGTAGCAATTAGCTGAGGCTCTGTTTGCTAGAGCTCCCATAAAGTGTAGCAATTAGCTGAGGCTCTGTCTTATAGTATAGCAATTAGCTGAGGCCCTGTTTGCTAGAGCTCCCATAATGTGTAGCAATTAGCTGAGGCTCTGTCGTAAAGTGTAGCAATTAGCTGAGGCTCTGTCTTAAAGTGTAGCAATTAGCTGAGGCTCTGTTTGCTAGAGCTCCCATAAAGTGTAGCAATTAGCTAAAGCTCTGTTTGCTAGAGCTCCCTTAAAGTGTAGCAATTAGCTGAGGCTCTGTTTGCTAGAGCTCCCATAAAGTGTAGCAATTAGCTAAAGCTCTGTTTGCTAGAGCTCCCTTAAAGTGTAGCAATTAGCTGAGGATCTGTTTGCTAGATTGCTAGATTGATGATTTAATGTTTCAACATTTGTTAATGGATTCAATTTGTAATTTGTACTATTAATATTACTTTATCTGTTATGCCAAGTGATAATATGAAACATAAATAAATTATAAATAATAAAATTAATCAGTTATGTCAATAAATAAATTTGTATCTGTGTATATTCTAAATGAAGTGTTTTTCACGTGCAAAACATATGCTTACAGCTGTTACAAGTTTAAATAAAAACCCATACATAATCTGCTTGCAAACTATGAAGTATTTTAGAATGTGATAATCATTATCTGATGTTAAAATGCCATTAATTTCTCATCAAGCCCTAAGTGATCCACTTTGCAATACTGTGTGCTAAACACAGCCAATCTCTATTAGTCTGTCCTTGCCATCTTCCATGAAACACTTATTGCTCAAAGAGGGCTGCACTAATTAACATCATAGACCAGAGCCGCAAAAGTGTGGACCCCTATATTACATGTACAATATAGCTCAATGCTGTGATAAATGTTAACTAATATTACCTAATTTGCTATTTAAATTTAAATGACACAATGTAATTTGTTGAGACAAGTCAGCAACATTTTGTGTTATTATATGGTTTTCATTTGTTTTATTTCCCTCATGAGAATTCAAATTACACAGATTGTTCACTAAGTATCATTAAGATTATTACTGTTATAATTTCTATTAGTAGTATATATATTTATTTTTTAAATTACAACTTAATACTGTTTATTGTCCTCTACCGGTGAAACTAGAGGTGACTTGTGGTTTGCGCTCTGTCTGTCTGTCGGTCGGTCAGTAGGGTCGGGGCCGGGCCGGGTCTGGTCCGGTCCGTCCCTCCGTCACACTTTTCTGGATCCTGCGATAACTTTTTATAAGTTCTTCATATTTTTTCATGCAACTTGAAACATGGACATATGGCAATATGGAGATTATGCACGTCAATTAATTTTGTTCCTACGTCAAGAATTCTGGTTGCTATGACAACAAAAATAAATAAAATTACTGACAATGGTGGAGTTTCACCGGAAGAGGACCATATTGCTTGGCAATCTCTTGTTTTTTATGTAAGTATGTCATAAATCATATATTATATTGTCATTTGGGAACAGTTTGTCAAATTATGTATCTTGGCATTAAGGCCATTTTTTTGTATTTTTGTAATATTCACCTTGGCCTCATGACCTTGATAAACAGTTCCAAATGTTTTGCTTCCAACTTCGGAACTACAAGTTTACTCTCCCCAAATTAAAAAAAAAAGTTTTGTATAGTTTTACTAAATGTAAGTGAATTAGCTTTGACAATATAATCAATAGTAAATTTCTGATGTACTTTTGATTTTGCTCACAGCTCAATGTGTAGATGATGGTTATGGAAGGAATGTTGACTGTAACAAGGTTTTGTTCTTTGTTTTTTTTGTGCCTTGCATACTATATAGCAGATTTGTCTGTGTCCAAACATGCATTTAAGAGGCGTCCTTGTCTGTGACATATTCTGAACATTTGTTCTCACGATTTCGCCAACAAGTGAGATACAGTTACTGTCCATTGAAAAACATGGCATTTATTAGGCGGGGGCATTTTTCTTTATGTGGTTGTAGTAAAACCATTTCAACCCTCTAGAAGTCACTTTTTAAACACTCGGCATGAAACTAGCTTAGTTGGCGCCTTAAGAGCCTGTTGCTCTCATGTGTATGCTTCCAAATTGGTTGTGAAAAGAAATTGAGCCTCACTCTGTGAAAAGGGGGTTAAATGCATGAGCCTAAAGCGTCGTCCCTTATTAGCCTTTGCAGTCCACACAGGCTAATCAGGGACAACACTTTCTGCCTAAACTGGATTTTTGCAAAGAAGATACTTCCTTTAAACAAAATTTAAGCGGAAAGTGTCGTCCCTGATTAGCCTGTGAAAGTTTTCAGGCAGTTATTGCCCCTTGAATAATAATGTGAGACTTGCTTATGAATTTTAAGTTTCTGTGTCAGACTACAGGACCTCATGAACTGAATTGGATGAGACTTTATAGGCACTATCCCTAACAGGTGGAGATCCGCATGTCATGTCATTTTGCACCAATTATTTTTCAGAGAGTTATTGCCCCTTAAATGGTAAAACATTTCTAATCGATTAACCCATATATCAACATTTTGAATCATCAGTTTTTATTAATATTCTTGTTTAACATTGAATGTTTTTTTAATAACTAAAGTAGTTTACAGAAATAATATATCACATGCTATAATGTGTTTGAGTAATGAAGATATGGATTTTAAATGATAATGTGTTGTACATTTTAATGATAACTTGTCTCCAAAATCTCATAAAAATCTGTCATCTAAATGTGTTTTCTGACATTATGCATTTACAGAGATATGTTTTTCCGGTAGAATTTGCAAATGCTTATTTTATTATGCGAATCTAATAGAGAATTTGCTTTTAGCAAGGCAAATGTTCTTTATAATAAATTCATCACATGTTTATCTTTTGCTGGATAATAACTGACTAAATAATATTATATTTGTTAGGTTAAATGTTGGCATTTTAAATAGCTGTTTGAAATGTGTACGTGTTATGATAGGAGCTTTCCCCTAAAAGTTTATGAACTCACATCCTTAGGATGTCATGTTTAAGAAATGAATCATGAACTTTAGTTCATGAACCTAATTTGATTAATGTGATAATGGTTTATGAGTTCATGAACTGTCATGAATTATTACTTGAAATCATGGACAGTTCATGACTTTAAATGGTTCATTAACAGTTTGTGAACTCTAAATATGACTTATTTAGTTAAAAAAGTTAGGCTTCAACAAACACATTCCAGAATGTTACAGAAAATACCCAAAAGACATACTTAGAACTAATTAAGGTCAACATGCACTATTTTGCATGTCTCCCATTAAGGTGCCACCTAAGAGCGATCCTATAACAGGGTCAAGGAGAGTAGGAGAGTAGATAATCAATTATATAAATTATCTGTGCAGTTTTTAGCTGCATCACAGGCAAATCAATTATGGTGTGTTGCGCTACATTATTCCCGGCTTATTTTGCGTTATTAGATATAATTATTCCCCACCATAGGCGAAGGGATATTGTTTTGGCGTTGTCCGTCCGTCGTTCTTTCTGTCCGTCCTTCCGTCCGTCCGGCACTTTTGTGTCCGGAGCCATATCTTGGAAATGCTTTGGCAGATTTCATGTAAACTTGGTTTGAGTATGTACTGTGAAACCATTAATTTTCGTCAGCACGAAATTTTGTCCTTTTTAAAAAAATGACTATTTCTTCAGCACTTAAATTCGTTCATTTCTGGTTTTGAAAAAAAAAGCGTCCGATTTTTTCGTAATGTTTGTAATACATGTAATACGCGGTTGCGAAAAATTCGTGCTGCGGAAAGAGGGTTGACACTTGGTAGTCACTTGCAGGAGGTGGGCCTTGTTTGGCATATGCCAATTAACAAGTCTGTTATTTCAGGTGATAGTAACTGTCCCTTATATTTTTAATAGTATTGTCTTTAATCCGGATTCGCCACGTGTTGGCTGTTTAATCTGCAACACCCCTGAAAAACACAATATACCCAATGGGTAATAAAGTTGTTAACAATTAGCGCTAATCAACACTATTCTACCTAAACGAAGTCGAATGCATTCGATACAGCCTTATTGCATTGGCGTTTTACAGGAAATGTCAGTTGTCAGTACACTGTATAATGTACACCCCTTTGTGTCAAAACCGGATTTAACTTGAGTGTGAATAGTGGACTGTTTCGTGTTCTTTGTATCAATACCATCCGGGTATCTGTACTATAAATATACCCGTCTACAAACAAGGTGCGCGCTTCCGCATATGGGTATTCGGACGTTAAAAAAATTGACCTACGGTTTAGCGTTCATGCCGTCGAACGCATTAAGCAATATAACTCTTTTTTTTTCACTATTTCTTTACTTGCAAAAAATACTAGTGGCTTAAAACTTACCTTGCAATCTTTTTTTACTCGCATTTTGCGGGTGTGCGAGTGTTAATTCAAGCCCTGTGTATATGCGTGGATTACGCTGGATTTAAATGCCTCATGCCTACGGTAATTCAGTCTTATTTGTTTCAAATATGGGACATGATTGTTCGTTAGGATCTTGAATTCGTCCATCGGTCGAAGGACGAAAAAGACGAAAATTAATGTCTGACGAATAATAATGGTTTCACAGTATATGGATAAGAGGATGATGCATGCCAATGGCATTGTACACCATCTGTTAATAACGGAGTTATGGCCCTTTGTATCTTGAAAAAATGCTTTTTAATATAAGCTTAGAGCTTTATTTCCTTTAACACATGAGCCAGAGCCATGAAACTTGCCATAGTTGTTCTCAATCATCTGAGGGTGCTTCCCATTCAACACCAATAACCCTAGGGGCTAAGGTCATGGCCCTTTGTATCTTGAAAAAATGCTTTTTGTTATAAGCTTAGAGCTTTATCTCCATTAACACATGAGCCAGAGCCATGAAACTTGCCATAGTTGTTCTCAATCATCTGGGGATGCTTCACATTCAACACCCATATTCCTAGGGGCTAAGGTCATGGCCCATTGTATCTTCAAAAAAAATCTTTTTAATACAAGTTTTAATACAAGCTTAGAGCTTTATATCCATTAACACATGAGCAAGAGCCATGAAACTTGCCATAGTTGTTCTCAATCATCTGGAGATGCTTCACATTCAACACCTATAATCTTAGGGGCTAAGGTCAAGGTCACACATTGAGGTCAAAGGTCACAAATTTCATGAATTATTCATTATTTAGTCATTCCTTCATTATACATCGAGGGATTCTGTAATAACTGTCATTTTTTCCAGAATTATATATACATCTTTGTACTTAGAAATGACAGGTAAGAGATTGTGTGCTCCAACAAGGGAGAGCATATAGTCGCTGACTTGTATGTCCTTCCTTCTCTCATAATTTTATCCAGAGGAGGATATTGTTTTGGCGTTGTCCATGCGTACTTTTAGCTGGATTAGAATGTTTTGGCATTGTCTGTCCATCCAGAAAACTTTTGTGTCCAGAAGCATTTTGTGGAACTGCTGTCGTGCATTTCAATGAAACTTGGTGTGAGTGTATATATAGATAAGCGAATGAGGCACACCAACTTTTGTTGCACACCACCTTTTAATGCAGAATAATCACCCTTTGTTTCTTGAAAGACTTTTTTTCTGAGCTTTTTTTCAATACTGTTTAGATATATTGAATTAAATCTAGGATATTTTTTGGCGTTGTCTATCTGTTCTTCCATCCAGAACACTTTTGTGTCCAGAAGCATTTATTTGGCAGGGGATATCAATTCAACGAATTTGCTTGTTGATCATAGTATATCTTGAAATTGGATTGGATTCCAAAAGAATAATGGAAATGAAATAAAAACATAAGAAGAAATAAAAACATAAAAGTAAACGGCCAAACGCGAATCATCCATACATATTTGAAGTGTATAATCTGGACCAAACTGGATTTAGGAATGTATGTTGAATTATACAGAAAGTTGCGGTGTATGAAAAAAAAGGGGGTCCACAGTCAACTTGCAATATATTTGACGCTGCGATAAAAGGACCGCGATATAACAGAGTTGTGGTGTACATCTCTTGAAGCTCTTCATTTATACAGATGTTTGATGGTCATCTGCCAAAATTGTGCCGATGATATCCCTGAGGTCTAAATTGGTCACCTTCTACAATAGTTATATTAAACAGAAACAATTACCACCAGGAGGTTAGGCATTTTTCCCAACATGACTATAGAACCTTTTGAGCAAGTAATATTTTTATCAATCATTATGAAACTTCCTCAAAACATAAATTTTTGTAGTAATTATATTTTGGCTGATTTCTAGTAGTGTTACAGATGTGTCACAAAAGGTGTGAATCAAGTTCATTTCTTGAGTCTCATGTGAGCGACCTTCAACCTTTAAGGTCCTCTTGTAATTAAAGCCTTAGGATTTAATATTGACCCAATAATTTGAATCTGGTTAAGTGAATTAATATTTACCAATAGCAGGGATCTTACCATTAAAGAGCTTTTAAGCCATATTAAACAAGAAATATCTTTAAAAAAGATATACGGCATTGATTGTGGTCGGTGTTTATGAATGCTCAAAAGTTTTATCTATGAGATCAAAAATAGCAAATGACTTTTTTCTGCGCAGGTCTTAGGTGCATCACATTCAAATCAATTAAGGGGTGTTGCGCCATACTTCGTGGCTTCTGAACACACATTTATCGTCAAGATTGGGCAGAAATTTAGAGTTTTTGTAAGTAATATACTGACTGTTGAGTATATAGAAAAGGTGTAATGTGATCGTTTTAGGTGTCCCGCTTTTTAGTAAAATGTCCAGACAATTTTATATGGAAAGTCCCGATTTGGACCTGAAAAATTCTGGCATGTATGATTATTACTCAGATATTTATATTTACAGAATAGAGAAACACAGGAAGCATGAACATAAATGAAAGCATATAGGTAAGCCGCCGCAACACTTGAATCTTATTTGATTCCATTATTAATAGTATCATGAATCATCATGCTCTTGCTTAACAAATTGGTCTAAATGGATAAATATTTCTAATTAAATTAATCAAAATTGGTCCTTATCATGCAATTGTTGAAAACACATTACAAATCTATGATTGACATACCATAATAATATCGCAAAATATCTTTATTTAGTATCTTTCTGATCAAAATAAACTTCAAGTGCTCATAGTTTACGTTATAGCGTTTATATAACGATTTCTGAACTGACCTTGATACCTTGCAGGTTGGAATGCAATTCATTAAAGTGAGGTAAAAATTCCACTGCTCGAACAACAGCTTGTTTAAAGCTTTGGACATATACGTGCTTAAGGTCAATTTCGAGAACAATTTTAAATATTTTCGTCAAAGCGTGTATTAGGTTACTGAACAACAATTTTATATGATCTAAAATGTATGAGTGCACAGAATGCAATATCATAGTAATTACCAAATGTGAGTACAGAGCCTTTAAGTACAAACGCTCTGGCGCTGACATTCTTCTAAATATAAAGGGGCACACACTCTGTATTGATGTCGAGAATTTAATGTGAACTGCTCTATCTCTCAAACCTCATCATTAGAGATACAATATTGTTTCATGCTGAATATGCAGTTAACATTGTTGCTAAACAAACTGTACTATCCCTTTTCATACCCTATACTTCCCAAAAATAGAAAGGCGATGGAATAACATATTAAAGTTAATTTGAAAACTGTTTGTAGATTGCACGTTTTCTACTGCGAAAAGTTTCAGGCCTACCGGCGGGAAATTTTATATTCTAATTGATTGGTCGCTTCCAAAGGTCAGGCTTAGGTGAAAAGCTGGCGTTTACAGATATGCTGAAAAAGATGCTGGTTTAAACATTAGCTCTGTGCTGTTCAAGAAATGCGCAAATGTTATTGTCCCTTAATTTAATAATTTAATGGCAAGAATAAATGCTTGGTTGTGAAGAAATGATTAAATTCTTGTTATTCAAATTTGAAAACAACTTAATGGAATTTCAATGTATTAAATGTCTGAATCATTCTGTTATTGAAACACCAACACTTTACGGCCCAGTCTTTGATGTAAGACTAATGAATGCCCATGTCACAAAGTTTATGGTCATAAAAATGTTTTTCAGTGACAAATTACTGAAGTATAGTCATTGTGCATGTTATATTAATCATTAAATAATAAGTCTGTGTTGCAAAGTCTGGTTCTTAGATAACTAATGATGTAATAATTGCATGTCGCCACATATCCATTACAAGATAATTGCGGCCATTGCAGGGTCTGCCTATAAGGAATTGCGCATGCCTTCAAATAGCAATAAATCAGGAGACCCACTATTAGAAGGATGTACTTGCATTGTGATGTGGAAATTGATGGGTTTCTAAACTCAATTGCAGCTTGAGCGTTGACCCAGAATTTGTATTGGTTGACATGTTCAGGACAATGTTCATTGAATAGGTGGGTAGATGTAAGAGTTTCCCTTAGTGGTTGGAACAGAACTCCAAATAGTTTTTGATTTATCAGGGACTATGATTGATTAATCAGAGACAATGATTGATTATTAAAAGAAATGTTCATTTGAAATGTAGGTAGATGTAAGGGTTTTCATCAGTGCTTGAACTGAGAATTCAAAATAGTTGGTGATGAATCTGAGACAAAAGATAACTGATAAATCAATTAATAATTACAGTCTAAACTGACCTAACGGTCATTTGAGAATAACAGTCCACTGCAGACAACGGTCAGTTTGGGTGCGCCTCGACAAAAACCACTCTATATTACACTTGAGAATAACACTCAATCTTCCATAACGGCCAATGGCCAGTATATTCCACCCCACAAGTCATGTTTGAACTGAAAAACAGTCACACGTCACTCGTTACGACAATCGTGATACATTGGCTAACTCCGGACTCCTATTATGCAATAAATTGTCTGCTGATCCTGAGTGTCATTTCGAGTCGCGAAAAGTAAAAACACATCACATCATTTGTCCGTCTATTTTGCGGGTAAAGCATCTGATAGCGGTAATTGCCTTTGATAAAAGTGCGAGTAAACAAATACAAGGGTTTTGAGAAGGTTTGCTTTCCGGGGAAAATAATTGGGGTATCTTCAAATGAAATATGTCAGAGTTTGTCTCACCATTATTATTTATTTTTATGCCCCCAAAGGAGGGCATATAATGATCGCACTGTCCGTTCATCCGTCCATCTGTCTGTCCGTCACACTTTGCGTTCAGGTTTCGAAAAATGCTCATAACTTCTATGTCGCTTCAGATGTAACCTTCATATTTGGTATGCATGTGTATATGGACAAGGCCTCTCCATACGCTCACAAATTTTGACCCCTTTGATCTTGACCTTGAACTAAGGGTCCGCGTTTAGGTTTCAAGATCTGCGTTTAAGTTTCGAAAAATGCTCATAACTTCTTTGTCGCTTCAGATGTAACCTTCATATTTGGTATGCATGTGTATATGGACAAGGCCTTTTCATACGCTCACAAATTTTGACCCCTTTGATCTTGACCTTGAACTTAGGGTCCGCGTTTAGGTTTCGAAATCTGCGTTTAAGTTTCGAAAAATGCTCATAACTTCAATCAAAGCGTTTATCGGGGGCATTTGTCATCCTTTGGATACAGCTCTTGTTTTTTGCATTTTTGATTGCATGAACAGGTGAAATTAACAATATCAATGTGTATGAATAGCAATTATCGGCTGCAGGCAAAGCGCATGAGCAGGTGACAAAGTCAATTGATCTTTAATGCTGAAAAAGTGTTAAAACAACATTAAGCCGGCGAGTGTTTTTATAAGAAGGCGATAAAAAGATTAATGATCGTCTATAAAGGCAAAGCATACACTGAATTGCAACCTTTATAACAAACTTTAGGCATTTATGAACGATGATTTCTTCAAGTTTGCATTTTGTATGAGGTAGTTTGAATGAAAATGCTGGTTGTGTGATGTTTGCGTACAAATAAATTTTTACAACAATGTGGCGTCTTTTTCTTTGGATGAGAACTATATATGCCTATAGACAAACCTTGTTAACATTCTAGAGGTCACACGTGTTTGCCGATCTTCATGAAACTTGGTAATCAGATTTTTCCGATGAAATCTTGGACGATTTTGAAAATTATTCCAGTTGGTTGAAAGACATGTCCGCTAGAGGGTGGGGCATTTTTCCTTATTTGGCTATAGTAAAAACTTGTAAACACTTGGTCAGAACCTTTGTTCTTATATCTGGTATGAGTTTGAAACTGTTGGTCAGAACATTTGTTCTAATGATGTCTTGAGCTGCACAGAACAGGTCAGTTCTTTTGTATCTCTTGTGTCGAGCAACTTTCGGACTTAAAAGCCTTCTTGTTTATAATTGTGGGTTTTTATCTACAAAGTTTACTTAGTGTTAATGGTTAAAAGCAGGTACAAATATAGTTTTTTTCTTATACAGTAGAATTGCAATAACTCGAGCTGGCGATTTCTCGAAAACTGGCGATAAATTGAGCATTTAAGGAAGTCCCTAACATTTTCCTTTTATTTCTATATAAAAATACCCGCAATAACTCAAACATGCGATTTTCGATAACTCGAGGATGTGTGCTGGTCCCTGAAAGGAATTTCACACCTAATTAACTGGCAATTATTCGAAGACACTTTCTCGACTGGTCGGTGATAAAAATAATCGAGTTGTGAAAACAGCGCAATCCAGCAGACAAAAAAAGCTTGATTAGGTGTGAACTTAGTCGCAGTTTGAGAAACACTGCAAATTGTCATACTTTGAGATGCAGATAAAAGCTACACAGTATGAATGATAATTAAATAATTACCAGCAATCGCTAAATATGATAAAATGTATGGTATAAAAGAGAGCGTAGCAGATAATACATCAGAATCTCTTAGCTGAATTCCGTCAAATCATTTGCACTGCATCATGGCAACACAGAAAGAAAATAGTCTTACAAATTGTCAAACTCCTGAGCAATCTAGTCAAAGACCCACTTGTGGGCGGATAGCTAGATCAGGAAAGCTTCTGTATATTAAAAACAAACTGTGTAGTGATCATATTCAGGGGACAAAATTTCCACTCGTCCGCTCGTATTGACGAGTGAAATCTTGAAAGGACGAGTGAAATTCCCAAAAGCTCTAGTCCTACAGGACGAGTGAAAAAAAGCTGATGTTAAAATATGTATTTTCTGACCAGTAAGACTCTTTTTCATTGAATAAAATCATTTTCTTAACGCATATCTATACCGAAAGTAGCACGCGAATGAACATGAAATTGTAATTGTAAATTTCATACAGCAGGGGCGTGTTGTTATGCAAGACTGTGGCCAGAGTAAATATTGGGCTTTTGGTGTAAACGTAAACTTTGTTGTACTGTTTTAGCTGGTGATCAGCTGGCATGAATAGCTGAGTAAGTAGCATTTTAGCGCTGCAGTGATGTAGGAAACTTTATTAGCCATATCAGCCTTATGCAATCTTTATTTCACACGTATTTGAAGGACGAGTGCATGTGTTTGCAGGACAAGTGAAAATTGTTTTTTTCATACGCATGTACGTACCGTGTGTGCTATTTTAAATATGCTACATTTACATTGAATATTGTTTGAATATTTTTGATTATATATGTGTAATGTGTGTATGTTGATTAAATTATATGAATGAACGATCATTATTATTGTTGAGTTTAGTATACTGTAACCTTAAGAGATTTTTACAAAGCCTTTTCTTTTCCAAGCACCGTCTTACATGTTAATAAAGCGTTTGTAGTAAGAATTTAAGCATTGCCAACCGAAACAATAAAAACAAATAATACCACAGATTACTCGAAACCTACATTTACTCGAGCATCGAGGTCAGTCCCGTGCTACCTCGAGTTATCGCAGTTTTACTGTAGTTATTTTTGTTGAAACAAAGCAAAATGTTCTAGAATATCATTTATACAATTTTGCTATTGTTTTCATGTTGCATATTAAAATTAAATTACTTAGCAAAGAACAAATTAAAAGTAAAGCTATTGTTTCTGAAATAATTAGAAAATGAACACAGTCAAAACTGAGAACAGTGGTCAGTCAAGGGAAATGGCCAAGATAAACCATTGTCGACAGGTGACCGTTGTACTCATATCACCACTTTTTAGATGGTTGGTCAGTTGGTAGTATTGCTACGTTGTTACCCCCAACCAGTTGTTAGTACAAAGTGTAAAACAAAGGCTCATTGGCAATAACTAAGCATAAAAACATAAGTAACTTCTATTGAATAATACAGAATAATATCTTATACAATGATTTAATTTCATACCCATTTTAAGCTCATCTTTTTTTTTTGAAAAAAAAAAATGAGCTATTGTCATCACCTTTGCGTGGACGTCGGTGTCGGCTTCCGGTTAAGTTTTGCGTTTAGGTCCACTTTTCTCATAAAGTATCAATGCTATTGCATTCAAACTTGGTACACTTACTTACTATCATGAGGGGACTGGGCAGGCATAGTAAGATAACTCTGGCTTGCATTTTGACAGAATTATGTGCCCTTTTATACTTAGAAAATTGAAAATTTTGGTCAAGTTTTGTGTTTAGGTCCATTTTATTCCTTAAGTATCAAAGCTATTGCTTTCATACTTGCAACACTTACTAACTATCATTAGGGGACTGTGCAGGCAAAGTTATGTAACTCTGACTGGCATTTTGACAGAATTATGTGCCCTTTTTATACTTAGAAAATTGAAAATTTGGTTAAGTTTTGTGTTTAGGTCCACTTTTTTCCTAAAGTATGAAAGCTATTGTTTTCATACTTGCAACACTTACTAAGTATCGTAAGGGGACTGTGCAGGCAAAGTTATGTAACTCTGACTGGCATTTAGACGGAATTATGGGCCCTTTATACTTGAAATTTTGGTTGAGTTTTGTGTTTTGGTCCACTTTACCCTTAAAGTATCATAGATATTGCTTTCATACTTGGAACACTCGCAAACTATTATAAGGGGACAGTAAAGGACAAGTTGCATAACTCTGGTTGTCATTTTTACGGAATTATGGCCCTTTTTTGACTTAGTAACTTTGAATATATGGTTACATTTTGCGTTTAGATCCACTTTACTTCTAAAGTATCAAGGCTATTGCTTTCAAGCTTCAAATACTTTCATGCTATTATGAGGGTACTGTTCCTGGCAAGTTGAATTTTACCTTGACCTTTGAATGACCTTGACTCATTTGATTGAAATCCCCCCCCCCCCAAATCTCTCCTCCATCCCCCCCCATTTTTTTAAAGATCATCTAATAAATGACCACCACACCCTCACACTATTCCCCCCCCCCCCCCACCCCAAAAAAATAATTTTTATTCCCCCGGTAGGGTGGCATATAGCAGTTGAACTGTGCGTCAGTATGTCAGTCTGTCCGTCCGTCCGAAAAAAACTTTAACATTGGCCATAATTTTTTCACTATTGAAGATAGCAACTTGATATTTGGCATGCATGTGTATCTCATGGAGCTGCACATTTTGAGTGGTGAAAGGTCAAGGTCATCCTTCAAGGTCAAATGTCAAATTTATGGTGTCTGTCCGTTCAAAAACTATAACATTGACCATAACTTTTTCAATATTGAAGATAGCAACTTGATATTTGGCATGCATGTGTATCTCATGGAGCTGAACATTTTGAGTGATGAAAGGTGAAGGTCAAGGTCATCCTTCAAGGTCAAATGTCAAATATATGGCATCTCTCCGTCCGAAAACTTTAACATTGGCCATAACTTTTTTAATATTGAAGATGGCAACTTGATATTTGGCATGCATGTGTATCTCATGAAGCTGCACATTTTGAGTGGTGGAAGTTCAAGGTCAAGGTCATTCTTCAAGGTAAAAAAAAATTAAAAAATTCAAAGCAGCATTCTCATGAAGCTTCACATGAGTGGTGGAAGTTCAAGATCATCCTTCATATCAAGGTCATCCTTCAAGGTCAAAGGTCTTCTTTCTTCTTTTTTTTCAAAGCTGTGTTCTCATGAAGCTGCACATTTTGAGTGGTGGAAGTTCAAGGTCAAGGTCATTCTTCAAGGTCATGGTCATCCTTCAAGGTCAAAGGAAAAAAAAATAAATTCAAAGCGGCGTTATCATGAAGCTGCATATTTTGAGTGGTGGAAGTTCAAGGTCAAGGTCATCCTTCAAGGTAAAAAAAAATTGTTTTTTTCAAAGTGGCGTTTTCATGAAGCTGCACATTTTGAGTGGTGGAAGTTCAAGGTCAAGATCATCCTTCAAGGTCAAGGTCATCCTTCAAGGTCAAAGGTAAAAAATTTGACAAAATTTCAAAGCGGCATTCCCATGAAGCTGCACATTTTAAGTGGTGGTAGTTCAAGGTCAAGGTTATTCTTCAAGGTTAAGGTCGTCCTTTAAGGTCAAAGGTAAAAAATAATAATTTCAAAGCGACGTTATCATGAAACTGCCCATTTTGAGTGGTGGAAGTTCAAGGTCAAGGTCATCCTTCAAGGTCAAAGGTCAAAAAAAAAAATTCAAAGCGGCGTTCTTATAAAGCTGCGCATTTTGAGTGGTGGAAGTTCAAGGTCAAGGTCATCCTTTAAGGTCAAAGGTAAAAAAATAAATAAAAAATTTCAAAGCGGCGCAATAGGGGGCATTGTGTTTCTGACGAACACATCTCTTGTTTTTTTCAAACATGGTTAAAAAACACAAATATTTATTTTTATTATTTATTTTTGAAATACCGTCCAACCATCCCACCCAAGAATCCCCCCCCCCCCCAAAAAAAAATATTTGTATTTGCATTTTTTTTGCTTTTTTGGACGATAATGTAATAAATGACCACACCCCAACACTATACACCCCTCTCCACTCCACCTCTCCCTCCTTTGTGATTGAAATTGAGATAGGTCCCTACACCTTTAAAAAGACAAATAGATGAGCAGTCTGCACACGCAAGGATGTGCTCTTGTTAAACTTAATCTATGACTTTATCAAGGATTATAAGTATTGTTGTTTACTCAAGACCATGCATCTTGTTCATTCAGTAAATAAGACAGTTAAAATTGCAATCATTGGGAGATATTTTGAAATAAAGGTTGTCACATGTCGATTGACGTCACGTCCCAACGAGTACAAAAAGCGAAAAATTGTTTCCGATCAATTACTTGTCAACATATTGACTGACTTGCTTGATACTTCACATGTGCATTGACCTTGGACAGTAGATAACCCCTATTGGAATTCGGGCCGCAAGTTCAAAGGTCAAGGTCACTGTGTCAAGGCTCTGTTTTGGGGGTATCAGTCTCTGACTGCTGCGGAGCTCTTGTTGTTTTTGTTTTTGTTTTTTATAGTTACACTAATTGGTTTATTTTTTATTACACATGAAAGCTTCAGTGTGCAACTCCTCACATTTTTGCATGCCATTTTTATCAGACTTTTACATAAGAACTCTCTCCAAGTGGCTCTGTGCTCATTTTCAAGGTTACATGTTTGCATTATTTTCTAGAAATTATTGTCTTTTGTTTTAAATAACAAAAAACAAGGATATTGTCATTGCAGATTGTTTTTTCCTAACGTCGTTTGCAAGTACTAACTGTACTCTTTTTCGAACAATGCACAGTAGGAAAGGAATACACAGTGGCAGCTTCTTGTTTGTGTTTGATTATATCGTTTGTAAGGAAATAAATGGACCTTGTCGTCTTGAATAACCAAATTTCAAATTTATGATAGATACCAAGTCATCTTTATTGACGAATGCTTGTGAATAGCAAATATGACTGTTAAAGGTTAATGTATTACATGCTTTAAAAGCACTCAGCGAATTCTATCTTTTCTTTAAGGGGTTTGTTTGCTAATGTTCACAGCTTAATTCATCCAGTTTTTTACCTCATTGAAAGGTTCAAATGAAACAATGAATAAAGCTCTGAAAAACTGCATAAGGACATGAGTAATTATTCGGAAGGGTGTTAAGTAAATTTGTTTAGGTGTTATACTCCACTGGTACAGACCAGTATCCTTTCATTGTGTTTATAATGGTTCATTTCCAATTTTAGAGAAGTAATTTTCTTTCACAATAGATACCTTTGATTTGAATTTTCTGTCACCAGATATTCTGAAATGAAAGACTCGGGTTTTGCTTTGTTCTGCCAAGTTACAACACCGGCAAATAAGCAAATACCATTCCACTTCCATATCGAAGCTTTTATGTCAAATTTTTGGATTTCAAATTCCCCCATTTAAGTCAAATTTGAACAACAAAGCAAGTAGTTTTTTGTTTTGATTTCTTTGGTTGTGTAAACACCATTTTAGTCCTGCACCTTTTGATTTCTTGTGTACTGAATCTTTGCATGAAAACACACTTTCATGACACGTGTTAAAGAGGTTTTCCACAACATTAGCTCAAAATATTGAGTTTATGTTTGATTTACTAGTAAGCAGATGTTATACTATTAACAATGTATCCTTAAATATAAACATTTTATGAAATTTCTTGCTTCATCACAGTAACAATTTGTAGCTTACTCAGCAAGAGTATCTTAGTAACATAGAACAAATGTGTGTTAGTTTGTTTAGTTGGATTTTCCTCCAAATTCACATGTTATTCAATCATATCCATGAGGTCAGTTTACCATGTCAACCTTTACCTGGGTTTACTGGTTTAAGTTAAGTTTACCATGTCAACCTTTACCGGGGTTTACTGGTTTAAGTTCAGTTTACCATGTCAACCTTTACCTGGGTTTACTGGTTTAATGTCAGTTTACATAGTCAACCTTTACCTGGGTTTACTGGTTTAAGGTCAGTTCACCATGTCAACCTTTTCCTGGGTTCGCTGGTATAAGGTCAGTTTACCATGTCAACCTTTTTCCTGGGTTCGCTGGTTTAAGGTCAGTTTAGCATGTCACCCTTTTCCAGGGTTCGCTGGTTTAAGGTCAGTTTACCATACCAACCTTTTCCTGGGTTTGCTGTTTTAAGGTCAGTTTACAATGTCAACCTTTTCCTGGGTTTGCTGGATTAAGGTAAATTTATCATGTCAACCTTTTCCTGGGTTAGCTGGTTTAAGGTCAGTTTACCATGTCAACCTTTTCCTGGGTTCGCTAGTTTAAGGTCAGTTTACCATGTCAACCTTTTCCGGTGTTTAGCTGGTTTAAGGTCAGTTTACCATATCAACCTTTTCCTGGGTTCGCTGGTTTTAGGTCAGTTTACCATGTCAATCTTTTCCTGGGTTTGCTGGTTTAAGGTCAGCCTTGGCAAAATGTTGTTCATGATTTTATGAACACTTCAAGCCAATCAGGATTGTTCATGAACCATTCTAAAAAAGTTCCTGATCTTGGTTCATGAACTTTTGGACATGAACTGTTCTTAAGACACGTTCATGAACAGTTTATGAATTTTTGTTGAACACTTCAAAGTTCATGAACAGTTCTTCATCTAACCATAAATACTTAGTAATGAACATTTCATGAACAATTATTTCTGATGACTTTTCTGAGACAGACTTTGAGGATCCATCATGAATAATTCATGAATTCCTTTGTGCTAGATGTTTCATAAATATTTTTGAAAGTAATATTGAAATGTCTAGCATACTAATCTTGTAGATTTGTGAAACCTGTGAAGTTAGTATGAATATGCATAGTATTTTCACCACTGTAAGTAAGAGTTCTTGACCTGTTCTAGAGAATTTTAAGAACATTTGTACAAGAACTGTTCAAGAACTGCCTTCAGGAACAGTTCAATAACTTTTTAAGGACCTTTCCTGTTCTTGAATTATTCTTAAACTATTCTTGAACACTTTAAGAACTTTTTTGAACAACATGTTTCCTTCTGATGTTCTTAAACAGGTCTACACAATGTTTTTGAACATATGATGGACTTTTTAAGAATCCAATATGTTCTTAAAAGGATCTGTCATTGTTCTTGGAAGACTTAAAAGACAAGTTTAAGAACGTTTTAAGGACATTTTATTTCAAGAACAGTTTAAGATGATATCAAGAACTCAGATATGTACATATCATTGCTGTTTTTACAAAGGAAGAATATTGTGTGCACAGGAAGTTGAAACGGAAGGCACATGGTTTATGTTATATTTGAAAATGTAAGTCTTTAATAAATTACCGGCTGAACTGATCAACCATTGGTTCCATTTCAAGTTCTTTGGCACTGTAAGTGTAACCATTTCAGGGAAACCATTGATTAGTAAATGATTCTTGAACTGAAAATGAGACTATTCATAATCTTTTCAATACATGAATTATTCATGAACATATAGTGCAAAGTTGTATTATGAAATTTAAAGAGTATTATCAAACCACTTGTATCTCAGTTATTAGTGTTATATTTAAATTATTGTTATATGTTGCTATCAATATGTTAAGTGCTAATACGAGACTTGTTTCTTCTTACCCTGACCTGTTTTTTGAGTAACCTTTGCATAAATTGACAAATTCTTGTTCATGAATAGTTCATGAACACTTCATGCCACCTCAGTTCATGAACTCTTGAAGAACTATGGTTCATGAACTATTCACTGACAACCCGTGAACAGAAAATGAGCCATTGAAAAATAGAAGAAAAATGTTCATGAACTGTTCATGAACAGCAAAACCCTGAAGAATTGTTCAAGAATTGTGTTGTTCATGAACTGTTCAAGAACACTTCATGCAATTGGTGTTCATGAATAGTTCATGAACATTTCATGCCATAATGGTTCAAGAATAGTTCATGAACACTTCATGTCATAAGGGTTCAAGAATAGTTCATGAACACTTCATGCCATTAGGTTTCAAGAATATTTCATGAACACTTCATGCCATTAGTGTTCATGAACAGTTCATGAACTATACTTTCAAGAACATTTCACAGACGTGGCTCATTTTCTGTTCACTGACTATTCGTGAACAATTCATGAACTCAGTTCACAAACAGTTCATGAACAGTTCATGAATTATTCGTGAACTGCAGAACAACATTTCGCAGGGGAGTTTACCATGTCAACCTTTTCCTGGGTTTGCTGGTTAAAGCTCAGTTTACCATGTCGACCTTTTCCTGGTTTTGCTGGTTTAAGGTCAGTTTACCATGTCAACCTTTTCCTGGGTTTGCTGGTTTAAGGTCAGTTTACCATGTCAACCTTTTCCTGGATTCGCTGGTGTAAGGTCAGTTTACGATGTCAACCTTTTCCTGGGTTCGCTGGTTTACCAGTACTAAGTGCACATACGAATGCCAGTAACTGACAACTGTCCAACTGGAATCAGGGGTAGGAAAAGATGGCCATAGAAAAGATTTCATTACCAATCACCAAACAAAATATTTTTCCAAGCTGGGGATCAAACCGTCACACTTATGACTTGTCCATCTCTCCAGCAACTAGGCAAGCTGATCAAACCGTCAAACTTCTGACTTGTTGTCCATCTCCCCAGCAACCAGGCTAGCTGATCAAACTGTCACACTTCTGATTTGTTGTCCATCTCCCCAGCAACTAGGACAGCTGATCAAACTGTCACACTTCTGACTTGTTGTCCATCTCTATAGCAACTAGACCAGCTGATCAAACTGTCAAACTTCTGACTTGTTGTCCATCTCTCCAGCAACTAGGCAAGCTGATCAAACAGTCACTCTTCTGACTTGTTGTCCATCTCTCCAGCAACTAGGCCAGCTGATCAAACTGTCAAACTTCTGACTTGTTTTCCATCTCTCCAGCAACTAGGTAAGCTGATCAAACTGTCACACTTCTAACTTGTTGTCCATCTCTCCAGGAACTAGGCAAGCTGATCAAACTGCCAATCTTCTAACATGTTGTCCATCTCTCCAGCAACTAGGCAAGCTGATCAAACTGTCACACTTCTGACTTGCTGTCCATCTGTCCAGCATTTAGGCAAGCTGATCAAACCGTCACACTTCTGACTTGTTGTCCATCTCTCCAGCAACTAGGCAAGCTGATCAAACTGTCACACTTCTGACTTGTCCATCTCTCCAGCAACTAGGTAAGCTGATCAAACTGTCAAACTTCTGACTTGTTGTCCATCTCTCAAGCAACTAGGCAAGCTGATCAAACCGTCAAACTTCTGACTTTTTGTCCATCTATCCAGCAACTAGGTAAGCTGATCAAACTGTCAAACTTCTGACATGTTGTCCATCTCTCCAGCAACTAGGCAAGCTGATCAAACCGTCAAACTTCTGACTTGTTGTCCATCTCTCCAGCACCTAGGCAAGCTGATCAAACCGTCACACAACTGATTTGCTGTCCATCTTTCTAGCAACTTTGCAAGCTGAGTTATTAAACAAACTTAAATAATAACAATAATAATAGAGGTAAAAGATCTCTACAAGGATTTAATATTGAGTGCTGTGCTAGATATACACATCCATACATATACGTCTATTTTAATTGTGTGCTAGTTTTAATTATTTATAAAATGAACTGTACTTTTTAATCTAATGTGAACAATTTATTTTTTAGGAACATGCTGTTTACTTTGTTCAGAATTATCAATTTAAAAAAGTTATAGAGCCTCATGTTGTTAAAAAATTAGTACATTATAAAAGGATCATAAAAAACAACCAGTAACAATTGATAGCCTTTTCCTGGTCATTTTGCGGAAAATGCGATACCAGGATTGGGAATTTCACGCAAAAAGTGCACTGATTTAAATTATATAAAAAAAACACATATCAATTGTAGTTATAGATTTTGTAAGATTCAATTGGAATTAAATTGATAAATTATCATTAGATACTTCTTGAAAACAAAACACAATTTTTCAAATTGAGAATGTTGTTTTCAAATTGGGATTTTTTTTTACCATTTTCTTTTGAAATGATTCTATTCAACAGACCCGAAGATATGGCATGAAAAGTCCTGATTGATGTCCTAGACATGTTTTTCTTTCTTTTACTCTCTAACTTGACAATTTACTATTATAAAGATTGTCAGCTCTAATCGCAAAGAATAGAGGGCTTTTACATAAAAATATTATTTTATTAAGTGCATAATGTGATAAAGATCACAAAGATGATAGTACTTAAATTAGTGGTGTGCTTTCCTACATTGTTTCTGATTGAAAATTGAATAGATTGATCAAGTGTTACAATTTTTATTATTTTTGAAAACATCAACAAACACAGTTTTTTTTTAAAGTTATTTTTCTGAACGAAAAAAAATAAAAATACTATTTATTATTGCCCATAAATGTCATTATTTTTAATGCTTGATGTCACTTTAAATTTCACTGCTATGACACATTTGAAATGCGCTCAGAACATTTATTTCCCAATTTAACTTTAAATGTCAAATGAGACCTATTTGAATTAAAAACACATCAGCCAAAATAATGTTCAGACAATTTAATGTTACAAAATGTTTGCACAGTGATTAAGCCTGGAACTGGAAAAAACACACACAAGGGAAATGATGTGAGAGAGAAAATAGAACTCCAGACTCTAAGTCTCTTTAGTTCACCAGAGACCTGTAAACTAGTCGACAAGTAAATCCATTTATTTCCCTTCAAATGAACGGCCCAGTACAGTAGGGTTTCAGCCACATCCCAACTTTTGAAATTAGTAAATATCTACTGGCCCATTTTAAACCTCCGCACACTGAAATGGGCTCCTCTCGAATGCCTATGCAACCATGATAAATCTGTTTTCACCACTTTTCCATTATTTATGTTTTGGCAGGGGTAAGGCTCATTTCCCACAAAGGTAGGTTGGAGTGTCATTAAATCATCTATTCTTGCATGAAGTACACAGCCACTTGGTATACTGATGTTGATGTTATACTTTATACATCAAGTTAACTTAAATACTTCTGGTTAAAATTTACATTATCAGAAAGTTTTAAGATTCTGCTTGGGAAAACAGTCAGACTTTCTTATTTTTGTCTTATTTCATATTTGGTTAGTGAGCTACAAGAATGGTCGCAGCTGAAGCCTGGATGTAAGCATGCCTCCCTTCCAAGTGAATCGCTCCATCACATTACGGCTAAGCTCCGCCTGTTTTACTCTGAAGGCAGGTTGTTAAGTGTTGGGAGTAAGAGATCTTGTAACTGTTCGATAGATGCAGAGCTGCTTCATATTGTTTATGGCCGTCTGTTGAATTTATGTTACTTTTACTATACGTAATTTGGTTTATGACATAACAGACTTTTGTTAGAAGAATTTAATATTTCTGTGCTTCGTTTGGGGACATTTGGATTTTTTATGAACACTTTTGTGTGGATTTAATTGTTTTTTATTCCTAGGTTCAGGTATGTGAAAAGTTTATTTGTTATATCACAGTCATTGATGTTTATTTTATTGTGGGTGTGATTTTTTATTTACTGTATTTTAAAACAATTTACATAGCAAGTACACAATTTTAAGTTATCAAAATATTGCTAAATTCAGGTGCTATCTGTTGCTTATTTAGTGTTTTATTTGTGCTTTAAATATCCCCATGTCCAGCCTTTATTAATCTACACTTTAAACATTTAATGAAATAATATCAACTAACTAAGATTGAGTTTCTGTAGTGAACAAACACCTATAAACCAAGTTGAAATTGTTGTGTGCATATTATTTATATTATTATTTTGTTAAATAATTTTAATAAGTTTTGGATAAGATAAATGGAATATTTAAGTTATGAGTTCATACGTTTTAATAAGTGTTGGATAAGATAAATGGAATTAGTTATGAATTCATACATAAAAATCTTTCCTTGTCATCTGATGATCTGATATTTAAAATCCCTTAATAATGTTTAAGGCAAATAATAGTACATTTATTATAAATTTAATTTTCAGTGCATTGAAAAGGCTGAGATTAAAACGTTTTCATTGCATTTTGTAAACAACAAAGAATAATAATTATTATTATTTTATTTTAATAATGATCCATGATACAATAAGAATTATGATTATTATTGTATGTGTTCAACTTATGAAACAATCGGACATGTAATGTCAAATCATTTAATTTTCATATAACAGTTTGCCTAAAAGTTTAAAAATATGCTCATAGTTTAAACGTCTATTTAAATAATTGATTTATCATTATGCATGTAGTACATTTGGAGAGTCTTGCAATTATTTTCTATAAATATTATTGTTGTCACATAAGGGGGAAGAGATAAACCCAACATTTCACTGTCATTAGCAGATTTCAATTAAACAATTAAAGTAAAACTGAAGGTTTAATATTTATCATATTGAAGAGTCATTGTTTCTTAAATGTACCGCACTTTAAACATCAGTTATGACATCATTGTGCATGCTAAAATATAAATAAAATATTTATAACACTTCCTTTTATCATTGTGTTATCAAATATTAAATAATAAGTTATTATTATTATTATTATTATTATTATTATTATTATATAACTATAAGCATATTATGATGATTTTTTTTTTGCTTTAAAATTCATCCTTAAATATTCAATATTCAAAATCCAATTTAATATAAAAATATTTCTGAAAGTATTTGTCAGCCTAATTGTTAGTTATATTTGGCGCTTATTAAACTCCTTGTTCACACATACTATAATAAAACCATCCAAATTGTTCATAAGAAAATGTGTATAATTGTCGCTTATTTATCATTCATAGAATGTGTTTTGATACAAGTGAGTAGAGCATCTGCTTATAAACAAATGTAATGTGCAATAAAAGTGAAATTTATACGCTATTTATGTCACTTAACAACGTCTTTTTTTTGTTTTTCAGCCTTAATATGTCTTCTTAGGTTTATGTCAAGTAATTAAAGGCATAAAGTTAATTAAATGTATTGTATTTTTGAATTTATATATCTAGTGTTTTTAAATATATATGTTCAGATCTAAATTTATTACACTGTTGTTTTTTTAACTTGTAACAAATAAACAAGTGTTTTAAGACATGAAACACATTAGCACTCAAGTCATAGATAACTGTGAAGATGAACCATCCCATTCTTTAAACATATTGTATTTATGACTAATACAAAATTATATTGTAAAAAAATAAATGGGTAATTTCATTATGTAAAAAACTTCACAGGTTGATTAGGAAATATTTAATTTCTAAAATATTCATTGGTATACAAATGTTCATGATGATGTTTTTATAATATTATTTAAACACATTTAAGTTTATCAATGAAAATTGCACAGCTTTTAACACAATTGTCTATAATGTACAACTTTTTTTTATAAAATTTAAAAAACTCTTAATATTGAAAAACAAAAACCTTCAATATCTATGATATTTTAGAAGCTTAAAATAGGAACACAAAAGAATTAAAGGTTTTTCATACGACTGAATCCTTATTGTTAATTTACCAGACTTTGGCGAAACTTCTGATTATTTTGTTAATGTTCCATTTTGATGGTCACATATGGGATTTATTTAACACGTTCCACATGCAAAGAAAATTTAAAGGTAAAAAATGCTCGTTCACCCGACAAGTTTATGTGTCAATCACCATTTTGTCCAGCTTTATGTTAGGAAAGAAAGCAACATTTCATCTATGAAAACTGTATGAAAATTGGATTGCAGATTTTGCGTTGAAGTTTGTTTGACGATTTATAATTTTATTCATGCCTTCAATGAGGCTTGCCTAATCCGAGCCCTTGACAAAATGAAAACCAAAATGAATTTGAAAAGATTTAAAATCTTTCCTCGGGATATCCCTTTTAAGGCAGAAATTGCTCGTCTTCTTTTGAAATAATTTTTTCTCCCAACTTTTCAATAAATATGGAGCAAATGTTGTTTTCGACATAAAATGTTTAATGAATAATTTTGCTACCAATACGTTTCAAAGGCTTTGCCAATTTTGTATTCCAATCATTGTAACATGAGAAAAAGTTCAACATGTCAGATTGCAAATTCTTAAATTGCAATAAACTCGAACAATGCTTTAGAAATGTCACTAATAACTTTAAATTTGTGAACTTATCTTTAGAATGAGACAAGTAGAAAGGTGTTGATGGGAAATTTTGTATAATATGGCTATAGATTCCATTTTCATTGGTTTAGGATTGTATTATGATATTATTAAATCATTATTTGACTATAACAAAAGTTTGAGAAGCCTGGCATAATTTTAGGAGTGTGTTTTTTTTTTTAAATAAAATGTACATAATACAATATTGTAGACACTTACAATTTAAATATTTAAGTATTTGTTGGCAAAACAACAACAACACCAATTTTGGAAATTAAGTCAAAACAAGGCTATTTTTCCCCAATTTAAGACAGCTGATATATTCAGAATTAACATTAAATATTGAAAAAAAATGTATAAGTGAACAGTTTTAAAGATACCCCTGCGAAATGTTGTTTTGCAGTTCATGAATAATTCATGAATAGTTCATGAACTGTTCATGAACTGAGTTCATGAATTGTTCATGAATAGTTCGTGAACAGAAAAAGAACCACGTCTGTGAAAAGTTCTTGAAATTTTAGTTCATGAACTGTTCATGAACACTAATGGCATGAAGTGTTCATGAAATATTCTTGAAACCTAATGGCATGAAGTGTTCATGAACTATTCTTGAACCCGTGTGGCATGAAGTGTTCATGAACTATTCTTGAACCATTATGGCATGAAGTGTTCATGAACTATTCATGAACATCAATTGCATGAAGTGTTCTTGAACAGATCATGACCAACACAATTCTTGAAAAATTCTTCAGGGTTTTGCTGTTCACGAACTGTTCATGAACATTTTCCTTCAATTTTTCAATGGCTCATTTTCTGTTCACGAACTGTAAGTGAATAGTTCATGAACCATAGTTCTTCAAGAGTTCATGAACTGAGGTGGCATGAAGTGTTTATGAACTATTCATGAACAAGAATTTGTCAATTTATGCAAAGGTTATCATAAGTGTTACTAAAGCTCAACAAACAGGTCAGGGTAAGAAGAAACAAGTCTTGTATTAGCACTTAACATATTGATAGCAACATATAACAATAATTTAAATATAACACTAATAAATGAGATACAAGTGGTTTGATAATAGTCTTTAAATTTCATACGACAACTTTGCACTATATGTTCATGAATAATTCATGTATTGAAAAGATTATGAATAGTCTCATTTTCAGTTCAAGAATCATTTACTAATCAATGGTTTCCCTGTAATGGTTACACTTACAGTGCCAAAGAACTTGAAATGGAACCAATGGCTGATCAGTTCAGCCGGTAATTTATTAAAGACTTACATTTTCAAATATAACATAAACCATGTGCCTTCCGTTTCAACTTCCTGTGCACACAATATTCTTTCTTTGTAAAAACAGCAATGCAATGTACATTGAGTTCTTGATATCATCTTAAACTGTTCTTGAAATAAGATGTCCTTAAAACGTTCTTAAACTTGTCTTTTAAGTCTTCCAAGAACAATGACAGATCCTTTTAAGAACATATTGGATTCTTAAAAAGTCCATCATACGTTCAAAAACATTGTGTAGACCTGTTTAAGAACATCAGAAGGAAACATGTTGTTCAAAAAAGTTCTTAAAGTGTTCAAGAATAGTTTAAGAATAATTCAAGAACAGGAAAGGTCCTTAAAAAGTTATTGAAGTGTTCCTGAAGGCAGTTCTTGAACAGTTCTTTTACAAATGTTCTTAAAATTCTCTAGAACAGGTCAAGAACACTAACTTACAGTGGTGAAAGTACTATGCATATTCATACTAACTTCACAGGTTTCACAAATCTACAAGATTTGTATGCTAGACATTTCAATATTACTTTCAAAAATATGTATGAAACATCTAGCACAAAGGAATTCATGAATTATTCATGATGGATCCTTAAAGTCTGTCTCAGAAAAGTCATTAGAAATACTTGTGCATGAAATGTTCATCACTAAGTATTTATGGTTAGATGAAGAACTGTTCATGAACTTTGAAATGTTCAACAATAATTCATAAACAGTTCATGAACATGTCTTAAGAACAGTTCATGTCCAAAAGTTCATGAAAAAAGCTATTAAGGAACTTTTTCAGAACCATTCATGAACAGTTCTTGATTGGCTTGAAGTGTTCATGAAATCATGAACAACATTTCGCCGGGGTAAAGTGACTCTGTGCTTGACATTGTACATTTCTACTTATTTTGTTTTTATTTATATAGTATTTTCTGTTTGAAGAGCATTTTGCAAAACATACAAGGATGTTCCTGCAATATGTTTGCATAAAATAATGAGGGAACATCAGTATAATATTTAAAAAAAATTGTTATGAATCTTAAATTTAGAGAAATATAAAGATATGTATTAATTTCAGATATATTTTCATGTATACCCTCTGCATCCAAATTTCAGTAAAGTATATAAAATCATTCAATCTCAACATTTAAGTTTAAAAAATGTGATAATATTTTAAGGATAAATAATGGCCATTTACAAGTACAGCAATTCAGTCTATAGGCAACTGAAAGTAATGTGGTAGCAAGAAGAAACTATGAAATGCTATATTCCATTCACAAATAAATCCTTTTTGCTTCGATTTTGCGAGTGAGTGTTCGTCAATGAAATAAGCCATTAAATATGATAGGAAAACATTAGGTACCCTTAGTCAGCCCTAATGGGCCAACTCTCAGTTGTCTATTGCCATTATGAATTCCGCTTTTTCCATCCTAATGGGTAAAATGTGCTAATTTCGTGAGCACAAATGCCTTCTTGTATAAGGGTTGAAGATTCGTCTTGAAATAGGGAGTGTTATGTTACCAGCATTTAAATCAGTTTTAAAATCAGCTTGTTAGACTATCTTTGTGTTTTTTTTGCAACTTGATAGAAACATGCTGGCCTTGTTTTAATTCTGTTGGTTAAACCTGATAAAAGTGGTTGAAAACATCAGGCTTGCAGATTGTATATTTTAAAATAAACAAGAAATTCTTCTGCACAACTGGCAATGCTTGGCTTTAAATTGTTCATGATGAAGGGTGGGAACACAATTGTTTTTAATAATATGAAAAAGAGGCATTATACTGTGATGATCTGGACATAACATTTTTTTCCATACACAAGAAATTAAATTCTGATAAAGGTTTAGACATTTTTAACAACAATTTTATAGCCGTCAATAAAGCATGTTTAATATAATATAATGGAATGTATTCATTCATTTGTAACTATAAGGGCTATATTGTAAGCAATTGTGTCATCAGATATTCTGACAAAAATGTGTACTGAATTGAAACTAAGTGTCATTTATACACTGTGAAATAATTACATATACAGCCATAAAAATAAAGACCTTGGAAAAATTCAGACAAAATAATAAACCAGGCGTTTTTATTTTTGTGACGTTTAATTGATTATAATAAAAATTACTATAAACACATTAACTACAGACTTAAATCTTTACAACATAAGGCACACATTTATCTTAGGCCAAATTTTAAATAAACCAACAAACACAAAAATTGTCAAATATAATTAAATGCAAAATCTCCTTGAAAAAAAAGGAATATTGTGTGTCAATAATGGATTAGCAAATCAAATCCTTTTTACAATATAATGCACTTGATTGTAGTAAGGCTAAATGTGATGATAGTAAACAAATTTGTCCTTTAACTATAGAGTAAGTGATTTTATGACTTGGAAAGTGGTTGATAATGACGTTTATGTGAAATTTATTGCAGCTTTTCTTCCATTCATCAAGCCTATGTAATGATATCTGCTTGTAGACTCTGCTTGCCTCAGTAACTGGGGAAATGGTCTTTACATACATTTTAAGTTAGGTATTCCATCATGTTGTTGTTAACTATTCTAAAGAAAAATGAAGTTATGTGAGCAGCAAAGCACTCCTCACGTTTCCTTGTTTGTTAAAAAATGTTTTGAAGTTATGTTGGAACAGTTTTCTATGTTGACCCCTAAAAATGATGAATTTACAGATCAACTTATTATGTCTTTCTAAGAGACACCATTGATAAACGGAAGAATATTCTTATTTGTAGGTTCATACTTTGTCTGCTGGTGATATTGACCAATTAAAATGCTTGTGATATCTCTACATCATGTGAAAATGGGTCTAATACCATATGCTGCACGAGCGTAGCTTCTGACTAGCCTTCCCATTCTGGCAGTTGGATCAGGAGCCACTCTCTCTGGTATATAAAATCCAGCAAAATTTCTCAATGTCATTAGCTAACAGGTTTATATCATAAGCTCCTGAGCAGATTGTGCTAGTGCACAGGCTGGTCTGGAGCTATATTGTTCCCATATTACATTAGAGCCATTTTCACATGACTCCCCTCAACTATGTTAATTGGTCAAATTAGACTTGGGGTTCTTTGTAGCTATGGTTTCTTACACTATGAAATGATGTTTTTCTGGAGAAGAATTCGGTGGTCTTAGTTGTTCACAAATGAAATGCATCTTACAGAGAAATGAAATGAAATTTTGCATGTCAACAAAGAATGACTCGGCTGTTGGTTTTTTACCTTTTGTGGGTTTGGCTGGAAACCTTTCAGTTTAAGTGGGGAAGTGTCTTACAAAATAGGGATATGCTAGGATGTTACCCTAAAGCAATTATTAAAATTTAATGATATACTGGTTGTTTAATTATTGGACATGCTACTGTGTTCTTGCAGGCTGTTTTAATGGTCTCTATTCTTCGTATTTTGTCTGATCTTTACCTTGATTATAAAAATGCATATACAATACACTCTGAAGTGACAGTTGTGTTAACATAATTAGAGCATATAGCAGGGCCCATGGTTTAGCACCTGAATGAAGTCGTTAACTTGTGACTGAATGTGGCACATATTATGGTGGTGTTTCATTAAATAAGCATAAAAAAGTTTTTACACCTGCATATTTTCCATTTGTATTGACAGATGTATTTAACAAGTTTTTATATATAGATCTAAATATAATATTATATTATTTGTTAATTTGTATGTGAATTTGAAAGCATGGTGTTGGAAATAAACATATGTTTTAGACACTGTATGAGCTAAATAAGTAATAACATACATATAAGGTTAGAAAATTAAACATGGAACATAATTTTGTTAACTCTTATCATGTTGTAGCTGTTATACAATTATTAACCATTTTTCTCTCCTTGGTTTTCTTTGAGGTTGCTCATTTTTCCTCTTCTAATGGTAATAGCCTTGGTATAAGCATAGTATCTCCTGTTGTTTGGAAAATGCTCCCTCAGAAATCAAAACACATGGTACAAATTAAGAGAGAATGATTTCTCAGCTTTCCACATTGAAACTTTATCTGTTTTTCTTTTATATGCTGGAGTCTGGCTGAATCATTTTGTAGACGGGTTTTCTTCGAATGGGTATCCCAGAATCCCTCTGATTCAAGCTACGGGATCTAGATGGAATTCTCATTTTCGTACTGGTTTTATTCCCTTAAGAACTCTAAGGAGTTCAATTGCAAAGTTTTATTTCATACACCCTGCAGGTTATGGTGGTTTTCATGTGTATCATGAGAAATTTCGTAGCATTTTTGAAACTGTTTTATTTATTGCAATTATTGAGCATGTTTTGCACTTTATGGAATTTGAGAATTATTGGATTTGTTGATACATTAGTTTAGATTACATGCTTTCATCATGATGAATTACATCATGGTTCATGCATGTACAATACCAGTAAATGTATTATTTAAATTGTTTTATTTATTGTAACCAATAATATATCACAGGAAAAAAACTTTCTAAAATATTGTAATTGTATCTGCATCTTGTGTCTGAAGTGTAAGAATTGACTAACATTTGAAAATATGTCAGTCATCAAAGGTATTTAGTTTTTGCAAGATGGCCACTACAGTTGCATATAATCCACATTATGCGAAAAAGGGTATTATGCCATAATGTGTAGCTCTTACAAACAGTCTGGTGAGGAGCTACACTGTTTTCCATAAGGTCACCCAAGGTTTTTGTAGTCTCATTAGCAGACAGGGAAGCACCTGACCAGATTGTGTGACTGCACAGGTTGTTCTGGAGCTATGCTGGCTCATCATGGCTTGCTTAAAGGCTCTATAAAGGTGAAGATCAATAATTATTTACCGATTTTTAAATATTTTTTTCATATTTGATTTATAAAGGTTATCAAAGAACAATATATATATGCTATTGGACATTACAATAAAAAATAAGCAATACAACTTGTTTTGAGCTCAAAATAAAGTGTCCTCCAAGTCAATTGTGTTTACTAACAATCAGTTTATTTACATCGCTGTTTACTCGGAAAAGAGAAAGTGAGAGTGACTCAGGTCACCAAAAATATAACGATGATTTTTAACATTTTCCGGTATCACCCACAAAGTAGGTCTCTTCTAAATGGTTAAAACATTTGTAGTGATCTAATAAGTTACTTTCTGCTGGTTAAAAAATGTTTAAAATAGAATTAAAATTGAATTTTCTTTCGACCGCTCTGAGGCTACACATCACGTTAGTTGCAAAAATGTAAACATTTCGTCCAATTATGAAACAGGTTTATCTTCCATTATTCTTGTCAACGTTGTACCTAAGCTGTTTTATAAGCAGTTTTTATGCAAGAGTAACTGAAATCCGGTAAAAATCAGACCAGTTGATATGCATAATAATTGGATTTGTCACCTTTATAGAGCCTTTAATGTAACACATATATGCCATAGAAGCATCTGTCAATATATGACCAAGACATGTAGGGACCAATTCTTAGAATGTTTTCATTGGTTTGATATTTTCAATAAATGTACATGTTTTCATATTGTCCTCTGTATTAACCTGCATTTAAGACCATCTTTATACATAGTGAATATCCCAGATGAGAGTGCTACTGATAGAAGTAAACATTGCATAAAGACCTTGCACAATCTTTTACGAATGGACACCTTTCTAGTAAAAACACCAACTTTTAACTGAAAAATTGTTCACATTATATTTAAAGCTGCTGATGCTTAGAATTTGAAAAATTAAAAGTTGAAATTTTGGAAATGTATGAACTTGAAATAACTGTGCATTTACATTGGAATTGAGCCTATGTTTAAGTGTAGTAATCTATACAAATAACAGTGAATTAAAATACAATCAAATGTTATTTTAAAAATGTATACAAACCCAGCTTTCAGATGAGTGTGAAAAAATAGCCACAGATGTGTACTTGAAACATTGTTTGAAAGAGATGCCCTATTTTTATTCCCCCTGCGAAATGTTGTTCTGCAGTTCATGAATAATTCATGAACTGTTCATGAACTGTTCGTGAACTGAGTTCATGAACTGTTCACGAATAGTTCGTGAACAGAAAATGAGCCACGTCTGTGAAAAGTTCTTGAAATTTAAGTTCATGAACTGTTCATGAACACTAATGGCATGAAGTGTTCATGAAATATTCTTGAAACCTAATGGCATGAAGTGTTCATGAACTATTCTTGAACCCTTATGGCATGAAGTGTTCATGAACTATTCTTGAACCCGTGTGGCATGAAGTGTTCATGAACTATTCTTGAACCATTATGGCATTAAATGTTCATGAACTATTCATGAACATCAATGGCATGAAGTGTTCTTGAACAGTTCATGAACAACAGCTTTCTTGAAAAATTCTTCAGGGTGTTGCTGTTCACGAACAGTTCATGAACATTTTCCTTCTATTTTTCAATGGCTCATTTTCTGTTCACGAACTGTAAGTGAATAGTTCATGAACCATAGTTCTTCAAGAGTTCATGAACTGAGGTGGCATGAAGTGTTCATGAACTATTCATGAACAAGAATTTGTCAATTTATGCAAAGGTTATCATAAGTGTTACTAAAGCTCAACAAACAGGTCAGGGTAAGAAGAAACAAGTCTTGTATTAGCACTTAACATATTGAAAGCAACATATAACAATAATTTAAATATAACACTAATAACTGAGATACAAGTGGTTTGATAATACTCTTTAAATTTCATAATACAACTTTGCACTATATGTTCATGAATAATTCATGTATTGAAAAGATTATGAATAGTCTCATTTTCAGTTCAAGAATCATTTACTAATCAATGGTTTCCCTGAAATGGTTACACTTACAGTGCCAAAGAACTTGAAGTGGAACCAATGGCTGATCAGTTCAGCCGGTAATTTATTAAAGACTTACATTTTCAAATATAACATAAACCATGTGCCTTCCGTTTCAACTTCCTGTGCACACAATATTCTTTCTTTGTAAAAACAGCAATGCAATGTACATTGAGTTCTTGATATCATCTTAAACTGTTCTTGAAATAAGATGTCCTTAAAACGTTCTTAAACTTGTCTTTTAAGTCTTCCAAGAACAATGACAGATCCTTTTAAGAACATATTGGATTCTTAAAAAGTCCATCATACTTTCAAAAACATTGTGTAGACCTGTTTAAGAACATCAGAAGGAAACATGTTGTTCAAAAAAGTTCTTAAAGTGTTCAAGAATAGTTTAAGAATAATTCAAGAACAGGAAAGGTCCTTAAAAAGTTTTTGAAGTGTTCCTGAAGGCAGTTCTTGAACAGTTCTTGTACAAATGTTCTTAAAATTCTCTAGAACAGGTCAAGAACTCTAATTTACAGTGGTGAAAGTACTATGCATATTCATACTAACTTCACAGGTTTCACAAATCTACAAGATTTGTATGCTAGACATTTCAATATTACTTTCAAAAATATGTATGAAACATCTAGCACAAAGGAATTCATGAATTATTCATGATGGATCCTTAAAGTCTGTCTCAGAAAAGTCATTAGAAATACTTGTGCATGAAATGTTCATCACTAAGTATTAATGGTTAGATGAAGAACTGTTCATGAACTTTGAAATGTTCAACAATAATTCATAAACAGTTCATGAACATGTCTTAAGAACAGTTCATGTCCAAAAGTTCATGAACCAAGCTCAGGAACTTTTTCAGAACCATTCATGAACAGTTCTTGATTGGCTTGAAGTGTTCATGAAATCATGAACAACATTTCGCTGGGGTCATAACAAAGTCTCCTTCTGTAATCTCGGACATCTCACTCCCTCATTCAGCATCTGTTATTCTTTCCCATTTCATTCCTTATTGATTGTCCTTTTAAATGTTGATGGCTGCCATTTGAAGAGCCATTTATATTTTTCAAGTGTTAAGTGTGCCAATGCGTTTTCTTGTCTATTGTTAAGATAAGGGTGCACTTCCTGTTGATCAGTTTTTGGTCTTAAGTCGTTTCCTTGAAGGAATATAGAGGTTCAAACACCTGTTTGATTCTCTATTCTAGGGACAAATTGGGATTTGAAAATGTTACTGCTGAAGTGCTGCTGAGTAGGGAAAAGCTAAACTTATTTCTTTTATTGCTGTGGTAATAATGTGTTAATTTATATCCGCATTCACACACATGGAAGATGGAACTCATGGAAATAAGAAGGCTGATGATGTCGTTTCTGTCATAAAAAATTTTAATAAAATTATTTTACTATTCGCTACTTTTCTCCTACATTGTTCCCTGTATACAGTCTTGCCATCCTGAAGGATTTGTGACTTAAGGTAAAGGGAACAGGATTTGTCTTCTTTTATATTTCCAATATGGTTTCAGTGGATGATTTTCAGGGAATTAAATAACTAGCCCGTGGTTTGGTGGAACTTCCCCCAATGGTTTGTTTATCGTTTTTGTTTGTTTTTCCTTTTATTTATTAAAATTTTTACTAAAAAGCATGTAAGGATATCAAATGGAATTATTATGTAAATATATATAATATATTACATTTTTGGACCTGGCCTATTCATTGGATTATGAATAAGGACTTAATTTTTATTTTATCTCCACACAAATTGTTGTTATTTTTGGAACAAATTGATCTGGAATCACACATGGGACAACTTGGTTTAAAAGCCTCAACTTATACCATGGTGTTTGGAAATTAATTGTGTCTGTCATTTTAGTGGGAAGTGTTTGTCTGTGAACAAGTCCTTATTGATGTGATATGAAACCAAGATATGGAGTGGGCCTCAGGTTTCATTCATGATGGGGCTATTTAAAGTTCATGTTGAGGTTTCAAAGGGCATGTATTTCATCTCTGTCATGCAGTGAAATGGTGTCAAGTCAAACATTTCAGCCATCATGATCATCATGAAGCCTGTGACATGTCAACCTCTACAGGAGGACTTCAATTTGAGTTCTCACCTGGGTATCCTTAATGAATTGTTAGTTCCTTTAGGTGGTGGCAGCAAGCTTAATGATTGCTTTTAAACTGGAACAATCTAGACTAGTATTGATGGGAGCTTAGATTTTACAAGAGACCTTTGTGTGGTGTTCCATCTTTAATTATTACTCATTGTGAGCAAAAATGGTCTCTTATTGACAGGGGGAGGGTTAATTGAACATTAGCTAATACTTAGGCCGAAAGGCTCTTGGTCCCTTTTTAAAGTCATGAACACTTGAAGTGACTGAATAATGGAAAAGATGTCAGTTGTCAATTGCGGTCATCTCCTGTAGAACAAAATACCATTGGCTTCACTGGAAATCAGAATTTCAATCAACAGCATCTGGGCTGAAGGTTTCAGCATGCCATCACTAAAGTATGTAGCCAGTTTTCAATTACCTTTCACTTCTGTGACAATCACCCTACAATGTTTTTTGTCAAAGCTAGGAAAGAGAAGTGTTACACGTGACAATAGATACAATCTGATCTCTCTTCTGCATTGTAAAACGATGTGGAAAAGTAGCTTTTAATTGGGAAAGTTTTGAGTGTTCTGCCTCCAAACAAGGGCACAGGAATGCATGTGTCTGAAACAGTTTGAAGGATTAGAGGTGGTCGATGTTGTTTTGTTGCTTTAAAACCTTCTTTGTTTAACATGATGGGAGTACTTTGATCATTGGATCTTTCTAGCTATGGGCTGTCAATGAGTGGTTTGTTGACAGAGTCTGATTTGGTACTTGACATGACAACGAAATTAAATTCAGTTTTTGACAAATGGGCCGGTTAGTATTCAATCAAAAAGTGCTTTTTGTTCGTGAAATAGGGATTTGTTGTCTGACAACACTGATGTTTTTTTATTTGAATTGCATTTAATCAATTATTTTCTGCTTAAGCTCGGCTCTATGGATCATCGCCTAAAAGCAATGGCAAATTAATGGCCGGGCCATGAAATTAAGAGGTGATATATAAAACCAAGTTTAATGAAGCATAAGTTATACCCATTGAGTAAAAAGGGGACAGCCACAGGTTAGATCCTTTTCAGCACCTGTATGGCTTTACTGCCTTTGAAAGCTTAATGATCAAAAAAACAAATGAGAGTTTTTAAGGTCATTAACTTCAAAAAGGGTCATTTTCACCTGTGAGAATAATTTACGGAGATTTTTTTCCTGCAATTAATGTTTAAAAGACATTTAGTCACCTCAAGTTCACTTTCAGCTTTTCTTTAAAAGAAAAAAAATCATCCAATGATTGTTGTTTTGTGGTAGAAATAGCTGCCCTCTAAGGGTTTTGGTGATTTTCATGTTAATCTAATTAGATTGGGTGACCAGATGCAGATTGTAAATCATTCTTCAGGTCCAGGCAATTCTGTTTTAGTCTCACATTTTAATTGAGAGGTAATCTAGTGGAAGGTCCAAATTATAGATGAAACGTGATCGGCTTTAGTAGCATAAAATACCTTTAAGGATTTGATAGCGCCCTGCTGTTTAAATATGTTAGAACATTCAGTAAAAATAGAATAATATTCAGTTTTTAAAGTGGTGTAAAATAACATTTATACAGCACAGAAAGTTTTTGCAATAATGAGAGAGCATGTATTTTTAAAACTTTAATACAGTGGCTGAGTATCTCTCCCAAACCTCTGCTTATAAAGTGGCTGAGTATCTCTTCCAAATCTCTGCTTATAAAGTGGCTGAGTATCTCTTCCAAACCTCTGCTTATAAAGTGACTGAGTATCTCTTCCAAACCTCTGCTTATAAAGTGGCTGAGTATTTCTTCCAAACATCTGCTTATAAAGTGGCTGAGTATCTCTTCCAAACCTCTGCTTATAAAGTGACTGAGTATCTCTTCCAAACCTCTGCTTATAAAGTGACTGAGTATCTCTTCCAAACCTCTGCTTATAAAGTGACTGAGTATCTCTTCCAAACCTCTGCTTATAAAGTGACTGAGTATCTCTTCCAAACCTCTGCTTATAAAGTGGCTGAGTTTCTCTTCCAAACCTCTGCTTATAAAGTGGCTGAGTATCTCTTCCAAACCTCTGCTTATAAAGTGACTTGAGTATCTCTTCCAAACCTCTACTTATAAAGTGGCTGAGTATCTCTTCCAAACCTCTGCTTATAAAGAAACTGAGTTAAACTCTTCAAAACCTCTGCTTATAAAGTGGCTGAGTATCTCTTCCAAACCTCTACTTATAAAGTGGCTGAGTATCTCTCCCAAACATCTGCTTATTAAGTGGCTGAGTATTTCTTCCAAACCTCTGCTTTAACTGGTACATCATTTGTCAATTCATACAATCAGAAAAAGTTGGTTAATGTAGGTTTGTCATTCATGAAGGTTATAATTTTAAAAATATTTCAATTGTTTTCTGGATTATTTTCTGACTTTTTTTACTGAATAGAAGTAAGGAAAAAACAAAAGATGGCAGTTACTGTGAGTGACATACTTCCAGATAGATTGTCAATAATACATACATGTTCTGAAACTTAAAGATCTAAACACATTTTAATGAGATGTTTGATAATGTTTGGGCCATTGTGTCTGCTGTTGTTTCAGATATCTGTGATGTTGATGGATGGGCAAATAAAGCGGTCTTGACGTTAAAAATGACATATTGCGTCTTAACACGGCCATAAATGCCATTGCCTTTGCTGATATGTTATATGTAATACCTGATGACATTAATATCTTGTAGTGTTTTTTGTACATAATGTGCAATTACTGCAAAAATGTCTTGGTTTATGTCTTGGTGTTTGTTCGTCAAAGTTTTTCATCTTGCACTTAATTTTTTAAGGTTGAGTTAAAATGTTATAATGAATTTTTTAAAAAGATAAAACAATTGGGAATAGTGACCAAAAAGCATGAATGTCATTTAATAAAATAAGTATCTTTTTATTAAGGCTAATTATAGTCTTGAAAAATATTACTATAATTGCTGTTTCGGGAGACAGTATATACTCGTGTCGGAGTTGAACAAAGTTAATCAAAGGGGAAACTGTTGTCCCTCATTTGCCCTTGCAGAGTGCACAGTCTGATCTGGTAGCATACTTAATGCACATGCAATTGTAGCATGGTTCTCCTTAAGAGACAACTCAATTACTTTACTTGAACCAGTATGATATGCTAAATTATATTGCTATAAATAAGACAGTTTCTCCGGTATTATTAGAATGCTGTTTGTTGAAGTTATAGTGTCCGACTTAGTAGGAGAATCAACAACACAGGGACGCTTGCTTGATTGACATACTAAGCAGGTTTTTGACAGGATTGAACCCTTTATATGAGTGAACTGTTAGAAATTCTGTTACTCAATTATGCCTTTAATATATCCCTTAATAAAGTTTCAAATACAAGTTTCAAATTGCTAGTTCATATAATTTTCAATAAAGATAAAAACACATGTTAATTTATATTAAATAATGTAGAGTTTTTGCCATGCATCAGATCTGTGCATTCAAAAGTCCACTCACCTACATAAACTATTGGTTAAACAAAAACAACCAACAGGTCTTAACCAATTAGCATTGAGCATGATTGCAGAGAGTTGCTCATTTTAATGCAAACAGATCTGTCTCTTTTATAGTGGTTAAAGTGAAGATAAACACATTATGTCTGACATTAACAGTTCTGAATCGCACCTATTTGGTTTCAGTTTTGCCCATCATTTAACAGCTATTCTGGCTGAGGATTGATTTTAATAGTAGTAAGGATTTATTAAATCTTGACTTTTGTGGCCATTAAACTCAAGATATTTCTCGTTTTATGCTGCCCTTTACCAGACTTAATACAATCATTAACTTTACTGCCAGTTATTTTTACTGTCAGGCAAATAAAATTGTTATCCACACTTTTCTGACATTGGCTGTTAGACTGGTGGAGAGAAATAATAAACGCTAATTATGACTAGAGTGGTTGAATATGATATGTCTGTTATTTAATTTATTGTCGATATTGTTATGAAGCCTAATTGATGACAAATTGCTGAATTATTTTACTATGTATGAAGAGTTATTATGTTATGCTGCACTGAAATTTGGTATGTTAGTAGCCTTTCAGTTCAATTAATTCTTGTTGTTGTCGGTGAATCTATAATTTCGCATTGGATGATAAAAATTAACAGAAATTTGTGTTGTAGATTTATAGTTGCGATTGAAATCTGAGGAGAATGATATGATTTATAATCAAGAATTTAATTTTGGATAAGATACTGTAATGAAATTATGTCAGGTCTTCTATAAATAAAGATCTGTATTGCGATAGATGCTGATAATTGTGATGATGATGATGATAATGATGATGATGATGATGATGATGATGATGATGATGATGATGATGATGATGATGATGATGATGATGATGATGATGGCCAGTTACACGGATTGTGGGTAGGATCTTCAACTCGGCCACATAACTTGTGTGGGGATTGGTGTTGAAACCCTTTCTTTGGCCCCCCCCCCCCCCCGACCATTGACTCCTTGGGTAGTTGTAAGTGAGTGGTTTAAGTATCTGCAATTAGTAATGGTTAAGCAGCTAATCCATGGAAAAGTGTATGTTATTTAACTGTCTTACAGTGATATGACTGATATATCATTGAAAACAGCAATTAAAAAAACATTAAAAAATCAATCAAGAACATGCATAACCTTCCTTGATCATCCATGTATATGTTGACTGACGTACATGTTTATTAAAGCAAAGCATTGTATAGGCTTATTACGCATTAAGAGATCATTCATCATTAAATGAAGAGCAATAGAGTCGATTGATTGCTGTGATTTATTATGTTTCCCACACGTGTTAGAGAAGTTATTGAGAATAATGACTTAAATGATGAGTTGCAAAGCTTTAAAAAACAAAATAGCTGAGGCTGTGAATTTTTGTTTATGGTACAGTTTGATGTTAGCTTATGTTTTTGAAATGAAATCATTATCTCTATCCATAAAACATGAGTATTCAATAAAAAATGTTTCTATATTAAGTTTACTGAAATTAATCTTATTATGCAAGTGACTTTTTGTGAAATTGTCAAGGAAAAGAAACTGAAAGTTAAAATACAAAATCAGATGAAAACAAATCAAAAGTTAAATATATAATATTGAGTAAACATTAGTTCTGCGAATTGATAGTATTATTTTATTAAATTTTAGTCAATACATTGTATCAACTTATTAACATGTCAAATATGTTATGAAATGAAACTTTCAGACTCCTGGAACTGTTGTTTATGTTGTTCATTTTTCAGGGAAAGAATGTGAACGGAGACATAAGGTTTTTATTAAGAGAAGAACAATCAAAACACATTATTTTTAGATAATCATTTGATTTCAAAATAATTAAACACTTCAAGCATTTGTCCTTCAGGTAGACAGGTCAAAATAGTTGAACTTGCCATTATTTGTTTTTTATTTGGGCTTGAAGGCAAGTGGTTACATGAGGGGCATTCTGGGAAACCAGGCTTAATGCATTGTTCGCACTGGTTTATCTTGAACAACACATTTAAAGCACATGCATTTAAGACCACTTTTTGTAGAACAGCTGTCTCTTTCTTAGTTCTGAGTCCGCAAATACTTGTCGATTGAGCATCAGGTAAGGTCACCAAAAATAAAACTTAAGAAGGGCATTTGCTTCAGAAGTGTTTATACATGATTTGTATGATGTTTAAGCATTTTCAACTCTGCTTGCTTGGGCCAACTTGTCTGTATCTAATACAATACTGCCATGCATGGCCGATCCGACATCATGCACATATAAAATTTTAATATCAGAGATGAGATGAAATGTGATACAGGGCTGAATGAATGACTTATATACTCAGCTTTCAAGATACATAGTTTAGATGTAACCTTGTAAATTAAGAAAATCTTTATGACAGAGACGCACTGCAAAACGTTTCTTTGTTACTTTTATGCACACAGATTTAGAACTTCAAGAGAAAAACAAACAAAGGTGTTATGATTTGTGTGTATGATAATTGTGCTATTTAAATGTTTGATGTTTGTAGGTGCTTATGCCGCAACTGTTTAATACAGAGATTCACAGTGATTGTTTAGGAATTCTTAAATTTCACGTTTGCACGCTGCTGTTTAACAGTAACAAACCAAAATCTTGAAAGGTTTTGGCATGAATGTGTGAAGTGTGTGTTTAGAATGGGCCAGCGTTAAATGGAAGCTGATATGCTATAAAGCTGATATCGAAGTGTATTAAACATAAATAAAAGTGTTTGTCAGAGATGCTGATAAGGTAATAAACTTATAATATAACTTGAGAAGATAATCACAGTTTTCACTCTAGTTTGTGTAAGATTAAGGCCTGTAGAAGTAAAACAAAACTGTTGCAGGTGTATGACTGTTTGGCTTTCTAAAGTCATGAACATGCACAGTTTTGTTCAAACTATTTATTACATATCGTAATTGTGTAATGTTTATTTTAAAGAATTATGCTTTATTCATGTATTTGTTGACATTATCATTAAATTCAATGAAGAAATGGTCAAACTATTGTGATAAATTTCATTGAAATGTATCAATGTCTTTTAACTTCTTACTTGAGACCTATTTTAGAATTTGAACTGTTTGTTTCCATATTAAATATGTGATCAATTTTCATACATTTTTTCCAATCGTAGCCAACATGGCACCAATCTTAATTGAAATTTGAATAATGAGTTTGCACAAGAAATTTTACATTATACATAATAAATTTTTATAGTTAATGTTAAAAGATTCTATAATAAGTACTAGTGAATTGTCTTAAACACACTATGTGAACTTCAAATACGACATCACTCTTGGAATTAACTGTGTTTTTAGCTCACCTGAGCACAACATGCTCATGGTGAGATTTTGTGATCGCTTTTTGTCCGTCATGCGTCGTGCGCCGTCAACGTTTGCCTTGTTAACTCTCTAAAGGCCACATTTATTGTCCAATCTTCATGAAACTTGGTCAGAAGATTCATCCCAATAATATCTTGGACAAGTTCGAAAATGATGCCAGTTGGTTGAAAAACATGGCCGCCAGGGGGCAGGGCATTTTTCCTTATATGGCTATAGTAAAACCTTGTTAACACTCTAGAGGCCACATTTATTTTCCGATCTTCATAATACTTGGTCAGAAGATTTGTCACAATGATATCTTGGATGAGTTTGAAAATGGTAATCTTTGCTTGAAAATCATGGCTGCCAAGGGGCGGGGCATTTTTCCTAATATGGCTATATATGGCTATAGTAAAATATTGTTAACACTCTAGAGGCCACATTTACTTCCAATCTTCATAAAACTTGGTCAGAAGATTCATCTTAATAATATCTTGGAAGAGTTCAAAAATGATGCTGGTTGGTTGAAAAACATGGCTGCCAGGGGCGGGGCATTTTTCCTTATATGGCTATAGTAAAACCTTGTTAACACTCTAGAGGCCACATTTTTTCTCCGATCTTCATGAAACTTGGTCAGAAGATTTGTTCCAATTATATCTTATTTTATCCTGTCACATGCCTTAAAATCAGCCAGATAACCAGGTAACCTAAATAACCCGAAAGATGTGAGGCTAGTTGACCACGTGACCTCGAATATCCGTCAGTTGCTCTTCGCGCATGCGCATGCCTTTACTATTTTCTATTAATAAAATATATGTTTTTTTCTATTAAAAAAAATCCAAATACATGTTAAGTACTGTTTGTTAAAACACTATTATTTAAAAAGCATAATTTCGTGTGTGTGTATTGAATTAATAACGAGTTACTTGATTTTTGTATTGTTTAACAAGATGGAAGCTAGCCTAAGCGCTTTGCACGATGTGACGTCACAATGATTTTGTTTGCGCGTGTTTTTCCCATATTAAATATTTAAACACAAAATACTCGAAAACTATATATTTTAGAAACATTTCAACAAATGTTGTAAATGTGACAGGATAAATAGAATAATAGGTTGGTGACGTGGTTGGAGAATGGTTATCTGGCTCGTCGGAGAATCTTATCCGGTTCGCCTTCGGCTCACCCGATAAATTCCTCCGACTTGCCAGATAACAGATCTCAGGTGAGCGACTTTGGGCCTTTCAGGCCCTCTTGTTTCAATAATGCATTATCATTCTGCGGTTTCCATTTTGTGTTGATTTATGTTGAAAATTCATCAGTAAAATAGACAAGTGCATATATAACTGCAGCATTAAAATGATTTTATTACGCAACTGGATATTGCATGCATGGACACGGTTTCATTTTTTTAGGATTGAAAAAGGTCTTTGTTCCATCTTGAGTTATGTCCCTTAACTAATGGAATATTGTTGTTTTTTTCGCAGTTTTTGTTCCATATGTCGAATCTTCCTCATGCATGAAATGTTTTAGATTCCATTCAGTTACCTAGATGGTAAATGTTGTACAAACATGTCTTCTCCAAAACATAACTGAAATGGTCAGCAGGTGATATTACTGGTGCAAGTGGTCATAAAGGCAAATACTGACAAGACAATCATTTACTCCTAAATAATACAGATCCAATCAGAATCACTGACAAAAACCACACACATTTAGTGTCTCACAGATTTGTTCGTAATATACTCACTGGCAAAAATGATGAAGTGGGGCCAATTGTTTATTTTTTTGAATGCCTGGTTTTGATCCTGCAACCTTGTCATAGTACAAACAACATTTTGAGCAACATTGGAACATAAATAATTTCATACTTATTTGGTCAATTTAAAGAACACTTACATAATTAATACCTGAACTAGGGTAAGCACATTTTTCTAGAAAATAGACAAGATTAAATTAGTGACGTTTCCTCTAATGTTGTGTGTAAACATTCTAGACAATAAATTACAAAGACTTGTTGACAGCAACATAACATTAAAACTGATGCTTCTGTGCTCAACGTTAAGTATGTAATTATGTTGAAATGAGAGGGCCTAGTCCCCATATTGTAAAGCTTAATGAACAAACTTGTTTCCGCAAACAGACAAGTTTGGTGGACATGTTTTGGATGTTGGCAAAGGTTTAACAATTGTTTTAATCGGGAAGCCATGGTTGTTAATTACTGTTTAATGTACAAAATATATGGTGCACTCACATGACTTGCAGACTCATCATTTCCTGTTCCACAATGTCATAAACATGTTCACAAGTTCACTAACCCATTTTCAACAGATTTAACCTCTTCCTAAAAGAATAGTAACATCAGAAACTAGATTGTTTTTTTTTACATTTTCTTATTGACAATTAAAATGTATTTCTAGCTGAAATTGTGAATTTTGTCTTATTGCATCAGTGTAGTGTGGTCTGTAGCTACACTGTCTGCATATGTGATGTACAGTGTGGTCTGGAGCTACACTGTCTTCATATGTGATCTGCAGTCTGGACTGGGGCTACACTGTCTGCATATGAGATGTGCAGTCTGGTCTGGAGCTACACTGTCTGCATATGAGATGTGCAGTCTGGTCTGGAGCTACACTGTCTGCATATGAGATGTGCAGTCTGGACTGGAGCTACACTGTCTGCATATGAGATGTGCAGTCTGGACTGGAGCTACACTGTCTGCATATGAGATGTCTGGTCTGGAGCTACACTGTCTTCATATAAGATGTGCAGTCTGGTCTGGAGCTACACAGTCTTCATATGAGATGTGCAGTCTGGCTGGAGCTACACTGTCTGCATATGAGATGTGCAGTCTGGTCTTGAGCTACACTGTCTGCATATGAGATGTGCAGTGTGGTCTGGAGCTACACTGTCTACATATGTGATGTGCAGTGTGGTCTGGAGCTACACTGTCTTCATATGTGATGTGCAGTCTGGACTGGAGCTACACTGTCTACATATGAGATGTGCAGTCTGGTCTGGAGCTACACTTTCTACATATGAGATGTGCAGTCTGGTCTGGAGCTACACTGTCTACATATGAGATGTACAGTCTGGACTGGAGCTACTTTGTCTGCATATGAGATGTACAGTTTGGACTAGTGGACTAGAGCTACACTGTCTACATATGAGATGTACAGTCTGGACTGGAGCTACACTGTCTACATATGAGATGTGCAGTCTGGTCTGTAGCTACACTTTCTACATATGAGATGTACAGTCTGGACTGGAGCTACACTGTCTGCATATGTACAGTCTGGACTGGAGCTACACTGTCTACATATGAGATGTGCAGTCTGGACTGGAGCTACACTGTCTGCATATGAGATGTGCAGTCTGGACTGGAGCTACACTGTCTGCATATGTGATGTACAGTCTGGTCTGGATCTACACTGTCTACATATGTGATGTGCAGTCTGGTCTGGAGCTACACTGTCTGCATATGAGATGTGCAGTCTGGACTGGAGCTACACTGTCTGCATATGAGATGTACAGTCTGGCCTGGAGCTACACTGTCTACATATGTGATGTGCAGTCTGGACTGGAGCTACACTGTCTGCATATGAGATGTACAGTCTGGTCTGAAGCTACACTGTCTGCATATGAGATGTGCAGTCTGGACTGGAGCTACACTGTCTACATATGAGATGTGCAGTCTGGTCTGGATCTACACTTTCTACATATGAGATGTACAGTCTGGACTGGAGCTACACTGTCTGCATATGAGATGTACAGTCTGGACTGGAGCTACACTGTCTACATATGTGATGTACAGTCTGGACTGGAGCTACACTGTCTACATATGAGATGTGCAGTCTGGTCTGGAGCTACACTTTCTACATATGAGATGTACAGTCTGGACTGGAGCTACACTGTCTGCATATGAGATGTACAGTCTGGACTGGAGCTACACTGTCTGCATATGAGATGTACAGTCTGGTCTGGAGCTACACTAACTGCATATGAGATGTGCAGTCTGGACTGGAGCTACACTGTCTTCATATGAGATGTGCCTTCTGTTCTGTAGCTACACTGTTTGCATATGAGATGTACAGTCTGGACTGGAGCTACACTGTCTGCATATGAGTTGTCTGGTCTGGAGCAACACTGTCTGCATATGAGATGTACAGTCTGGACGGAAGCTCTACTGTCTGCATATGAGATGTGCAGTGTGGTCTGGAGCTACACTGTCTGCATATGTGATGTACAGTCTGGACTGGAGCTACACTGTCTGCATATGAGATGTGCAGTGTGGTCTGGAGCTACACTGTCTTCATATGTGATGTGCAGGCTGTACTGGAGCTACACTGTCTACATATGAGATGTTCAGTCTGGTCTGGAGCTACACTGTCTGCATATGAAATGTCTGGTCTAGACTACACTGTCTACGTATGAGATGTGCAGTCTGGATTGGAGCTACACTGTCTTCATATGAGATGTGCAGTCTGGACTGGAGCTTTACTGTCTGCATATGAGATGTGCAGTCTGGTCTGGAGCTACACTGTCTACATATGAGATGTGCAGTCTGGACTGGAGCTCTACTGTCTGCATATGAGATGTGCAGTCTGGACTGGAGCTATACTGTCTGCATATGAGATGTCTGGTCTGGACTGGAGCTCTACTGTCTGCATATATGAGATGTACAGTATGGACTGGAGCTACACTGTCTACATATGAGATGTACAGTCTGGTCTGGAGCTACACTGTCTTCATATGAGATGTACAGTCTGGACTGGAGCTACACTGTCTACATATGAGATTTGCAGTCGGGTCTTGAGCTACACTGTCTGCATATGATATGTGCAGTCTGGACTGGAGCTACACTGTCTGCATATGAGATTTGCAGTCTGGTCTGGAGCTACACTGTCTGCATATGAGATGTACAGTCTGGACTGGAGCTACACTGTCTACATATGTGATGTGCAGTCTGGTCTTGAGCTACACTGTCTACATATGTGATGTGCAGTGTGGTCTGGAGCTACACTGTCTGCATATGAGATGTGCAGTCTGGTCTGGAGCTACACTGTCTGCATATGAGATGTGCAGTCTGGTCTGGAGCTACACTGTCTGCATATGAGATGTATATTCTGGACTGGAGCTACACTGTCTGCATATGAGATGTCTGAACGGGAGCTCTACTGTCTGCATATGAGATGTGCAGTCTGGTCTGGAACTACACTGTCTGCATATGAGATGTCTGAACGGGAGCTCTACAGTCTGCATATGAGATGTGCAGTCTGGTCTGGAGCTACACTGTCTGCATATGAGATGTGCAGTCTGGTCTGGAGCTACACTGTCTGCATATGAGATGTACATTCTTGACTGGAGCTACACTGTCTGCATATGAGATGTCTGAACGGGAGCTCTACTGTCTGCATATGAGATGTGCAGTCTGGCTGGAGCTACACTGTCTGCATATGAGATGTGCAGTCTGGTCTGGAGCTACACTGTGTACATATGAGATGTGCAGTCTGGTCGTGAGCTCTACTGTCTGTATATGAGATGTGCAGTCTGGTCTGGAGCTCTACTGTCTGCATATGAGATGTGCAGTCTGGCTGGAGCTAAACTGTCTGCATATGAGATGTACAGTCTGGACTGGAGCTCTACTGTCTGTATATGAGATGTACAGTCTGGACTGGAGCTACACTGTCTTCAAATGAGATGTGCAGTCTGCTCTGGAGCTACACTGTCTACATATGAGATGTGCAGTCTGCTCTGGAGCTACACTGTCTGCATATGAGATGTGCAGTCTGCTCTTGAGCTACACTGTCTGCATATGAGATGTGCAGTCTGGACTGTAGCTACACTGTCTGCATATGTGATGTGCAGTCTGGTCTGTAGCTACACTGTCTGCATATGTGATGTGCAGTCTGGTCTAGACTACACTCTCTGCATATGAGATGTGCAGTCTGGTCTGGAGCTACACTGTCTGCATATGTGATGTGCAGTCTGGTCTGGAGCTTCACTGTCTACATATGAGATGTGCAGTCTGCTCTGGAGCTACACTGTCTGCATATGAGATGTGCAGTCTGGTCTGGAGCTACACTGTCTGCATATGAGATGTTCAGTCTGGACTGGAGCTCTACTGTCTGCATATGAGATGTGCAGTCTGGACTGGAGCTACACTGTCTGCATATGAGATGTGCAGTCTGGACTGGAGCTCTACTGTCTGCATATGAGATGTGCAGTCTGGACTGGAGCTACACTGTCTGCATATGAGATGTGCAGTCTTGACTGGAGCTACACTGTCTGCATATGAGATGTGCAGTCTGGACTGGAGCTACACTGTCTGCATATGAGATGTGCAGTCTGGCTGGAGCTGCACACTAACCCAGGCTGGTCTGCAGCTCTCCTGGCAGATTAGGGTACAAGACCCATTTTTTCATATGACACACCTCATTATAGGTTTCAATTCAACCGAAAGGTACACAAGTACACCAAACAGTGATTCCATCTGAAAAAAATTAAACATGTAAAAGTGTTACTAAATTGCTTAGGTGTTGTTTTTTTGTTGTAAATAAAACTAAATAATTATTTTGTTTACAGAGTATTACAGTGGAAGAGCCATACAATGATAAGGACTAGGAAGAGCTTTAGAAAGCAGGAGGCTTTGCCCTGCTCCTTTTTGGTTACACCTCCTGCCCCGTTTGATTTGTCTGAAACAAATATGTTAAATTCTTTTAAAATTAAAAATAGTTTTTGCAAATATTCCATTGCATTTTTTTTTTATTGAGTACAAGTGTGTGAATAAGGAATTCCCGTGATTTATGAAATTATTAGAAAATGCCTTCATACTGACGCCTGCATTAAGCAGCACCCTCAACTTTTTGTGATCATAAATCTTGCCTTGCATTTCATCACATTAAATTTTAAATTATCATTGATCCTACAAAAAGACAAATATTTCTACCGGTACTTCATTGCTATTACTGTTTTGTTTAATCACATCTATCTCTAGCTTAACATACAAGAAAATCGAATGGTACTTGCAACCCATTTTGAGTAACCTATTATTGCCATGTAACCCAATCCTATTGCATTCCAACAAATTATTGTATATTGTTACTCACCAATAATCTTACAAAATTGGTATTGTGTATAAATTTTGTTCTGCTATTTTTGCAGTACATTTTTTTCTGTGCACTTTGCCAACTATTTAGTTTATGAAAGGGGGCAAGATGGTTTGAAATTCACACACCTTTGTTCATGTGTAATCTATGTAGAAGTTCCCAAGTCTGCCTGTCAGACTGACTGTCACATTGATTCACAGGTAATTTAATCAAAATCTAAAAAAAACTTGAAGTTCTGTAATCTAATTGTCAACTGTGACATTGTGTTACCAGTGAGGCAGAAATTTGGATGTTTTCTGAAAGGGAATGGGGGCTGTGTGTGAATAGCTTGAATAATAATCATTACTACAGTGATGGTCAAGACGGTCTGGACTTTGTTTGGTTGCCAGGTCAGCACGACTGAAAACGTAATATTTTAGCAACTATCCCAAAAAGGGTCTTTCTAAATGCGTGGAAGAGCTCTGTTGGGTCATTGTTTGGTGGATAAAAGTCACAGATGACAAATCAAAGTCAGTCAGAATTGATTTTAGCTTTTCTTTCATCTTGACTTTGGGTTTCTTTACTTTATAGTAACTCAAGGCTGCTTACAAAATTATTTTAATAAACATCGCAGTAATAATTAACTGTTATCCATACCTTATGCATCGCGACTCCAAACCATTGGTTATTGCTGCAATAATAAACACTTAGCTGTAAATTTTTTTATTTTTTTTTTAAACCACACACAATATAATGTTATGGTAACCATTGTTTATCTAATACTTAAATGTCTAGCATTTGCCTCTGTTTGCACATTTAAAATAAAGCTTAAACAGAAAAAAACTACACAAAGAACAGCGCATATTTTGTTTGCAGTCTGCAGGGTATGAAGTAAACAGCTTGACTTTTAACAGTGAATTTGCGAGAAAACAAAACCAAAGGCCAGAAGTGTTTAACCAGTTGAAAAGCATATTTTCAAGCATCCACACTGTTTCTTAGCAACAAGACACTGGTCTAGAGTGACAACTCACTCATTAAAACGGCCTTTTGTATCCCTACAAAGACTAGATACAAATTGTAGTTTCACTCCCTGATAGGGAGGTGTAGTTGAAAGAGGCAAATATCTTATTATGTCATTTTTATGACCGTTTAAATCATTGCTTTAAGATTGTCTTGGAAGGTGGATGTCTTATTTTGGGGAATGATAGTTTTTTCATGAGGATGGATTAGGGTTTCTGTAATTTTTTGGATACATTCTGGAATTGCCAAACTAGTACTGGTACGTTGTATTCGATCAATTTGATTATTATTAATTATCATAATAAATAATGCATGATTGTGCTTATTTGTTTTTGTTTAAGGGTGTTTTTTTTCATCTCGTCATAATATTTAGGAAATAATAATTAAATAGATTACATAGATTTATGTTGAACTTGACATTGTTCTACAAATTTCATATTTTGCTTTAATTTATAATTAAAATTGGGTTTAATTTTTGCTATGACTAATGCATTCATCATGTTTATTATAATTTATACAAAGACAACAATTTTGTTTTGAAAACAATAGCATTTAAGTACTACTGTGTTTGTTCATATAGAACAGTGTAATTATTTGGTTGCCTAGTTGCACCATTAAGAAAGTGATATTTGTTGACTTGATTGTGGTCATGCATTTTTTAAACTATTTTTCTGACATCTACAATCTCAAATTTATAATTTATTACATGGCTCAATCTAAAACTATAATGGTGGATAATATTTCACTGTGAAAATCAAAATTTCATTTTCTTTAGAAAAAAATCCTGTAAAGTGTGATACCCATTTCAGTCCATTATAGGCGTGAAACGTGTGTGCATTCATCTGATGTTGAGGTTTCGTGTTTCGCGCTCATTGATTTGCCTGGACTCTGTCAATCGAATCTAATTACTACAATAACCAGCGGTTATCTCAGTCCTATGTGCCGCAGTTTGAAGTTAGTCCCGTCCGAATGTACCTTGTAATTTTGTAAATCATTGAAAAACAAGTTGGATCGTTTAGAGGAGAATTTTGTTAGTATGTGTGGTGGATGATGGACAAGTTCTGAAGAATATTTGAATGTGCTAATTTAGTGTTTTTAAACCATCTGCATGGAACATTTTTGTTTGTTTTTAAAGTAAGTGTAATTGTGTTGTACATGTATGGTATTTTGTTCAATGGGATTTTTAGCAACATTAGGTACTTGTTTGTATGTTAAAAAGTGAATATGTAAATAAAACATATACATAATAAACAACACAATTCTGTTCTTGCATAAGCTAGGAATTAATGTGTAAGTCTTTATAATCATTCTATCCCTGTGAACATTTATAGAATAATTCTATATTTATTCATGAACCTTTTTAGAAACAGATAGTTATTATTGTGATGTACAGACTTTGTTCATTCTAAAATACCTATAATCATGAACACATCACACAGTTTGGACAATTTCATGATTGTTATAATTTGTTTGTCCATTCTTCCTTTTTACAAAAAAATGGAGCTTTGAGCGTTTTTTTTCAATGTTCTCAAAAAGCTTAAAATTTATTCTTCAAAATGCATTTTGTTCAACAGTCAGCATTTATAATAATTGCCAAAATGCTTTGAATAGATTGCAAACACAGCCAAGCAATTCAGAATATTTTCTTTGATTTTTTTTTCAAATGCTCCATTTTTTGTAAGGTAGTTGAAATATAATATTCATTCACCTTCAAAAGCGTTTAAGTAATATCAGTTGTTAAACTACTTTGGGATCCGTCGACATTAAATGTAATTAATAAGGGTAAAAATATGAGGGGAAATTATTATTAAGACTGTAATTCATCGGTTTGTTATTAAGTAAATTATAATCAGCCATCAAATTATGTTACATAAAGGATTATCTTGCAATTATGCCATACAGCCGTAACTGTTATTTATGGATTTTAATACGGAAATGTAGTATCATGCATTTTCTAAAATAAAAAAATACCTTTTAAATTAATAAAGCAATTTTTAATGTTGAAAAATATATTTTAAATGAAAACATGATAAACTATTTTATTTTTTACATGACCACTTTACATTATAATTTGTTTTAAAACATTTTGTTCCGAAAACGTGTTAAATATTGTTTTTGTGGGATTCTGCAAACCATTAAAACTTTGTGACTTTTACATTCTCGACTTTTTTAGGAGGGGCTGCTGCCTCAATTCTACTTGTATCGGTGTCAGCATTGGCGTCTAGATTAAAGTTGTTTCTACCAGCTAATTTCTTTATTGAATTTTTCAATAAAAGGAAGTCTCCTCTATACAGTAATATAGTGTATAATGCTGAAAGTGTTGTCCCTTGTTAGCCTGTGGGCACATGCATTAAGCCCAGTTTTCCCAGAATGAGGCTGACATATGCCTAATATGTTCTGATCCCAATGATGTAATGTATGTATATGGTGTCTTCCTTGCCAGCAAGGATTTCTCAGTTTGATTATTTCCTTCTGGGAAAGATGAAAAATAGATACTGATTAAAATAAGGCATAGGTTCTAAGGAAGGCGTGTGCAACCAAAGGTCTTCATGGTGAGAAATTGTGAATCAGTTTCTTATAAATTTGACTGTCAGACTGGTGATAAATTTACAAAATGAAGGGTTCTGTTACATACAAGTACTAAATAGAACTCAATAAGCAGTGTTTTACTGCCAAATCTTGGTGTGATTTAGTAAAATCAGGGTGCCCCACATGAGGTACGCTAATGTTTTGGGCTAATGCGATTTTGATGTGTACAATAGCAGTGGCAGACTTTTTTGTAATTTGGTGTATACATTTAGATTTTGAAGGCAGTCTCTAACTTTATTGAAGAAATATGGTAAGAGTTCAGCTATCAGGCTGCCATAGGATAGTCTCCTCTCCCAACTCCTATGGGTACTTGGATGCATTCAGAGGGCGATGAGGGGGGGGGGGGAGTGTAGGGAAAGGGGGTTGTTAGCTGATGTTAAGCAATAACTGTTATGATAATGTTTTTTTTTTTATGAACTGTAATAATTTTTGTGATATTAGCTGGACTGTTTTCAGAGAAAACCCGAGGTATTGTCATAGCCAGCTCGCCGTCGGCCGTCTGCTGTTAGCGTCTGCCATCCACGTCGTGCTAAAACCTTTACATTTGTCTCTAAAATCAAAGTGCTTCCACATACAAATTTGAAACTTCATATGTAGACGCACCTTAATCATTTCTACACGCCACACTCATTTTTGGGTCACTAGGTCAAAGGTCAAGGTCACTGTGACCTCTAAAAAACAAATAATAAAAAAATACTGACAATCTTTAATTTATTCAAAACTGCACCCGCAGCCGAGCGTTGGCACTCGTTATGCGGTGCTCTTGTTTGTGTTTGAATTGCTGTTTTATTTATTTAAATATTTGTTTGGTTTTATGAGATTTTTTGTTCTGCATTTTATAGTCATTATTTGTTTGTTTAGAGCATAGTTGTATTAGTTACCTAATTTTTTTTCATTACAGACGACTTTCTGTTCTGTATTCAGCGTTAGTTATGCTGTTTAGAAGGTTACAGCCTCTGTTATGTAAATAATATTATTATGAAACTGTATTTACAATACATTTCTACTATGCTGGTGTTTTGTCGTTTCTAATTATATACTGTTGTTATATAATTCACAAACGTTGTAAATTTGTCAATTAGACAGTCTGTGAACACGCAAGTCTCACTGCACGTATACAAAGAGTTTGTGGTGTATATTATTACAAGCTATGAATGAGCATAATAAATACTTTCATAAAACCATTTACACTTTCCTCCCCACTGATTCTTATATAAAATCAAAAAAATACATCAGTAAGTATAAAGTTACCATGTAACATGTAAAGTTAAATAATTTGTAATGGTATAATTGGTTGCTTTGTTAACGTTTTTATTTTTGTGACCTATTTATACTTGCTTACCATTGTATATTAAATATAAGTCATTAATACACTATAAGGTCTGTGTGGGATTGTCAGAGTGTTAGCACAATAAGTGTAGTAAACAGTGTATTATATCTATAAAGATATTTCTCTTTGGTCTTTGTTGGTATCAGATCTATATAGCCAGCCAATTGAAAAAACAGACTTTTATGAAAGGTGAAAAACTTAATGAGCCTATTCTGTTGCGATATTATGTATTCCATGTGCCGGTAAAGGATAAGTGGTTTCCTGAATATCAAGTATTATGAATTAACAAGCCTCTAGCAGACTTTGATTAAAGGATTCTGACGATATCTGTGTTTTTTGGCAGTCTTTCACACTTAACTCTGAAACAACACTTTCAGAGGCTCCCTGCTTCATGTCATGTTGTTAACCTCTGATCTTTAAAGCATTGTTCATGTTTTCCTTCTTGAAACACTGCAGAAAACCCGTCACCCTAAGTGTCCCTTTACCTCTCAGATATCCAGTTTGACCCATTTGTAGTCCCTTAAAAAATATAATTCATTTAAAGATCTTTCTTTGTAGATTCAATTTTTAAAGGCTTAATTTCCTTTACAAGCCCTAAGACACAGACAAGTCTCAGGTTGGTCTGGTTCTGTGCTGGTTGCATATGGCCATTTTCATTTTGCTTCCGAGTGGGAAAGGTCCAGGAAGGTCATGAACATTCTTTCATTTTGCTTCTGAGTGAGAAAGGTCCAGAAAGTTCATGAACATGCTTTCATATTGCCTCTGAGTGTGAATGATTCAGGAACTTAATGAACATTCTTTCATTTTGCTTCTAAGTTGGAAAGGTTCAGAAAGTTAATGAACATGCTTTCATTTTGCCTTTGAGTGGGAAAGGTCCAGAAAGTTCTTGAACATTCTTCCATAATGCCTCCCAAGTGGGAAACGTCCAGGAAGGTTATGAACATGCTTTCATATTGCTTCTGAGTGGGAAGAACATGCTTTTATTTTACTTCTGATTAGGATAGGTCCAGGAAGTTTATGAACATGCTTTCATTTTGCTTCTTAGCAGGAAAGGTCCAGGAAGTTCATGAATATGCTTTCATATTCCCTTTGAGTGGGGAAGGTCCAGGAAATTCATGAACATGCTTTCATATTGCTTCTGAATGGGAAAGGTCCAGGAAGTTCACAAACAGGCTTTCACATTGCCTCTGAGTGGGAAAGGTCCAGGAAGTTCATAACCATGCTTTCATAATTGCTTCTGAGTGGGAAGAACATGCTTTTATTTTACTTCTGAGTAGGATAGATCCTGGAAATTCATGAACATGCTTTCATTTTGCTTCTGAGCAGGAAAGGTCCAGGAAGATCATGAATATGATTTCATATTGCCTCTGAGTGGGAAAGGTCCAGGCAATTCATGAATATGCTTTCATATTGCTCTTGACCGGGAAAGCTCCAGGAAGTTCATGAACATGCTTTCATATTTCTTCTGAGTGGGAAAGATCCAGGAAGGTTATGAACATGCTTTAATATTACCTCTGAGTGGGAAAGGTCCAGGAAGGTTATGAACATGCTTTCCTATTGCTTCTGAGTGGGAAGAACATGCTTTTATTTAACTTTTTATTAGGATAGGTCCGGGAAGTTCATGAACATGCTTTCAGTTTGCTTCTTAGCAGGAAAGGTCCAGGAAGTTCATGAATATGCTTTCATATTTCAACTGAGTGGGAAAGGTCCAGGAAGTTCATGAACATGCTTTCATATTGCCTCTGAGTTGGAAAGTTCCAGGAAGTTCATAAACATGCTTTCACATTGTATATGAGTGGGAAAGGTCCAGGAAGTTCATGGACATACTTTCATATTGCTTCTGAGTGGGAAAGGTCCAAGAAGTTCACAAACATGCTTTTATTTTACTTCTGAGTAGGATAGGTCGATGATATTCATGAAAATGCTTTCATTTTGCTTCTGAGCAGGAAAGGTCCAGGAAGTTCATGAATATGGTTTCGATTTGCTTCTGAGTGGGAAAGGTCCAGGAAGTTCATGAACATGCTTTCATTTTGCTTCTGAGTGGGAAAGGTCCAGGAAGTTCATGAATATGCTTTCAAATTGCTTCTGAGCGGGAAAGGTCCATAAAGTTCATGAACTTGCTTTCATTTTGCTTCTGAGTGGGAAAGGTCCAGGAAATTCATGAACCAGCTTTCATTTTGCTTCTGAGCAGGAAAGGTCCAGGAAGGTTATGAACATGCTTTAATATTACCTCTGAGCGGGAAAGGTCCAGGAAGGTTATGAACATGCTTTCATATTGCTTCTGAGTGGGATGAACATGCTTTTACTTTACTTCTTATTAGGATAGGTCCAGGAAGTTCATGCACATGCTTTCATTTTGCTTCTTAGCAGGAAAGGACTAGGAAGTTCATGAACATGCCTGCACATGGCACAAATCTCTAAATAAGTTTAATCATGTTTACAGTAAATTCTCCATCATAAGTCTATCCTCTAATAAAGCCATATGGAGGGGGGGGGGGGGTTACATATTTGTTTATTAAGTTCATGGACAAATTAATTGTCAATATTGTCCAGGAACATCCACAATGATTGTTACACATGTATATTGCTAATTATTAAAAACGTGTAACTTTCTCTGACAATTGATTTTTAAAGATTTTTAATATCATGTGTTATCACTGCTTTAGTGTTTATTGTGCATTATGAAGTAAAATTAAGTATTTTATAATGTTGGACTGCTACAAATGTTCCAAAGTTCCATTTCTCTTCAATTTTATATTTATTTTATTATTTATTTTTTAGTATATTTTTCTTGTATATTATTATTTTCTTCAATTTCTTTACAAAAGAGGCTATGATTATTTTAGCTTTAATTGTTGTTGTTTGTGAACAATATGAATATCTTGCAGCTTTATGTTTTAAATGCGAAAAAAGCACATTAAGGACATTATAAAAAGAATAAATTATTATTTGTGTGTATTGTATCCAGAAGTGTTTACTCCATGATACATCTCTATCCTGCTTTACAACAGAAAGGCACGTGAAAATCAAATGACAATAAACTAAATTGCCGAGTGTATAATTAAGGAACATAAAAACAATCTTAAAATGTACTAGAATTTGAAAAGGAAAACATCTGGACGATTTTGGTTTCAAACAGGGGTAAAATATTAAAACTGTACCGGCTTCAGTTGAAATGTACTTTAACTGGGTGAACTTATCAACTTGGCCTCTAAATTATCGGTAATATTCAAGGGTTTCACAATGTGACAGGTCTGATATAAACTCAACTGGCATTTTGGTGCCATGGCCCCTAACTAAGTCTATAAAACAAGTTTTATTGCCTTTCTTTATATTATTCTTAACGGCATTTTAATATCTCTTTAATCTTCTGGGCTGACTCCCTAGGTCCTGAAGTTTTCTGTACTGTTGGAAGCATCCTGTTCATAATATCGTTTTGGCCTCCTCCTTCTTTTAACCCTTTGCATGCTGGGTAATTTGTTGTCTGCTAAAATGTCGTCTGCTGAATTTCTAAAATTAGCATTTTCTTCGATTTTTTTTCAAAGAATACTATCAGAATAGCAAACAGTTTGGATCCTGATGAGATGCCACGTTCTGTGGCGTCTCATCTGGATCCAAACTGTTTGCAAAGGCCTTCAAAATTCGGTTCCAGCACTAAAAAAGTTAAGAATGTTAAGGTTGTAAAGTTGTATTAAGGTCGCAACAGGTGATTGATGGACAACTTTAAACAACGTCATTAAGAAGTCATAAATATTTTTGTCATGCACCTTCACTTGGTTAAAATATACTTGTGAGCTAACTGCTATCTCATATTAATAAAAAGCAATAAAACATGTTACTTGTTTTTAATTTTAGCATCTTCATTAACCAAGACTGACTGTTTATTTTTCAATAAAATAGTAAATCATTTGAACAAAAGTAGCAAGGATTGAATCATTATAAAATTATGTAAGCATATTAAACAAAATTATTAAAAACAGTACATGAAAAATGATGTATAATCCAAATATGTATAATGTGAAAATTGCTCTAGTCACTCTGGAACACATTTCATAGAAAGAAATAATTATGGTTAAATCTATGCAACACTAATTCAACAGCCAATACAGTTGAAAGCACTGAACAGTCTCTTATTTGGTAACACAATTAAAAGTTTGAATGTTGTGAATGTTCAAGACAATATTTTTAATCAGAGAAGTCTCCACAAAATTGAATTTTTTGTGATGATAGAGATTTTTGGATTCAAAACCAAAAAATTAATTTTGTTCATAATCACACTGTAGAGGTTAAGAACTGTGGCAATTTTTTTTGTTTGTAAATTACACCTGTATTTTGACAATTTGAACTGGCTAAAAATTGTTTTTTTATAAGCCTTTATTATGCTTCCCCCAAAATTTTGGGGGGGAGCATATAGTCGCCGCTTCGTCTGTCCGTGTGTCCGTCCGTGCACAATTTTTGTCCGGGCTATTTCTCAGCAATTAATGACCGGAATTCAATGAAACTTTATGGGAAGCTTCACTACCAACAGGAGATGTGCATATTATCAGCCGGTTATGGTCGGATGATTTTGCACACAGTTATGGCCCTTTGAAATTTTCTATAAACTGTACATATAGTGCAATTCTTGTCCCCCCAACTACTGACTGGAATTCAATGAAGCTTTATGGGAAGCTTAATTACCTTGAGGAGATGGGCATGTTATTTGTGGGTTCTGGTTAGATGATTTATTTAGAGAGTTATGGCCCTTTGAAATTTTTAAGTTGCTAAACCATCCATCGTATTATTTTGTCCAAAGTTATGCCCCTCAAGATGTTTCCTTTTATCTGAATATATAGTGCAATATTGTGACCAAAAAAAACTTTGGGGAGCATCACCCATCTCCGACGGTTTCTTGTTTTAATAGGTTTTTGTGTTTAGACAATTGATTTCCTTGTTTAACTGTAAACAAAAAATGCTCTTTTTGTGTGTGCTTGTTACAATATATTCCATGTGAGTTTCCGGCCATGATATCCGAACATTTATGAGTGAACGTGAGATTCCTTTTTGGCAGCATCCGAAGCACTACGTAGTTCTCACAAGCTGCCCGAAGACAATCTTGTGTTTGCTCGTAAATGTTTGGATGTCAATGTGAGAAATTCACATGGAAAATATTGTCACACAACAAATAAAAACAAGAAGTTTGCATCTCATTAAATATATGTTACCAGACCACAGCTAGCTCTGAAATTTTTGCTATTGCTACTACAAACACTATTTTCGATGGCTTAACTTTATTTTACGAAATATTCATTGATTTTGAGTAGTTATGTGGCTTTCAATGACTTACCCAATCAGAAAATGGTATTGAGAAAGGTTCATAGAGGAAATTTAATGTGCAGCTATTTTCATCAATTATTTTACAAACAGCAGCTATTTTCATCAATTATTTTACAAACAAAAAAATCAACACAGTTTTTTGCAACAGATGTATCAAATAACCCAGCTTATTATAAAAAAAAGTAGATTTATGGTTTCATTCAAAATTGGAGCCCAAAGACTTCCTATTGGGGATATTTTGTCCTAAGTAATGGCTAACCTTGGGTTACACAGTATTATTTTTGTAAAGTTGTAAGCCATTTCTGAAGGAAGAAAAGAATTGAAAGGTGTCCTGTTACTAAACATGACTTTGAGGTGTGTACTCTGTCTTATTATCCATTTGATTTCAAGTTCTTCTTGTGACAGATTTTCCTCGACTATTGTGTAAAATGAGATTAGATAATAACAGAAAATATCTTTAACGATAAGTGTCATCCGTTGTGTATAATAACATTTATCAAATAGCCTTATTAAATTTACATTAGCAGTGTATTGTATGCAGTTGAAATAACTTTATTTCTTTGTACTCCCTGTTCTCACTGAACCTGTTTTGCATTTGAATTTAAAATAACTATCTGTCTTAAACAATTTAATATTGTTGATACACGTTATGTGATATTTTCTGGTTGTCTATCCAGTAATGTTAGAAATGCACTAATGTAGAATTTAATACTCTTGATTCCTTAATATATTCTGATCTTTTCTTGTTTGATAATTTTTTGCCCATCACCAGGTCGAAGATCCACCAGTTATATACTGATTATATTTCAATTTTTATAAGATGATGACATTTATTTTTAGGAAAAAAATGCACTATTTCACTGAGTGTCTTATTGTCAGGAATGGTAATTATTCATTTGATAATTTTGACAACCCCTTGCATTTAACCCAGAGGCATCAGGTAATTCATCATTTATTAGAATTGTACAGTATTTAATGTCAATTTTATACCTTTTCATACATAATTCTATACAGTATTAAATTGACAATTGACAATTTTCAAAATAATTAATTGTCATATATTCCACAATTAATGTATTCATTATGTTTTAACTAGCAAACTAACTCTCATGACTTAGATATAATCTGGCACGAGTTGTCATATCATACCATATTTTATTAAACCAGTTCAGGAATTTTGTAAGCAAGCCTTTGGCGATCTTACTAACGAATTTCCTGGACGAGCTAGTTTAATATAATATGGTATGAAATGACAACAAGTGTCAGATCTTTTTTATCGCATGCTTTTAAATGAGCAAATTAAATAAATATTTACGCAAACATAATGATAAATCCCGAATGTTGTTTACATTTCGTGACGTCATTTGACGTTGCAACGTCATTGCAGCAAAATAACAAAATGCGCTTGGTCAATCGAACGAGAACTAAGCCAATCAAAACTCTTAAAAAGTATATTACAAATGTGTACGATAAAAATATTCGTAATGGTTATATTACATGGGAAACAGGGTATGGCATGTGATAAAAATGTTTAATTGATTGGTTCATTAACAGATAATCATCATTCGAAATTGGTAGAATAATCAAGTGGTACGCTTTTCCTCAATAATTTGGAAAATACGTTGAGTATAAGTATAGCGGTTATGTTTCGCTGTTCATCAAGTACAGCTGCGTGTCGCAGTCACTGTGATAGTTTAGCTGGCTTTTGCTTCTATAGGACCCGAGATCAAATTCAGGGGACTGCAATATTTGTCATCAACCTGTTTTTCTTGCTATTGTACTGAATTAAGACAATGAAATGCATTGAAGATTTGATAGTGAACATTTTAAAAAATAATCAAAATCTGTAAACAAGTACCTGTCAGTGTATCATTGTATGTGCTGTGGGAACACATATGGTGCATAATAAACAAACCAATAATAATATTGACATATATATATAAATATATATATATAGCCAATTGCTAACGTGACTTTGTTTATAATTAATAACTGAAATTGTTTGGACAATGGTTAATTCAATGTAGCACTGGCCTTAACATGTTTTAAAAAGTAAATTCAGGTATGTAAGCTTTGCATACTGTTTGTTTGGTGAGGAGGTTTTGCTATTTTACTTTCAATACTAAGTGAACATCTTGAAGGAAATAGCACAATTTGTGGTATTTTAAGAATTGGTTTCCTTGTTTAACCAGAAACCCAGAAAATCTGTTTATCACTTTGTCTACAGTTCTGAAAGATTGATTTATGGACAAACAGAAGAGGTTCAGATAGTCTTTCAGCTTTTGAAGTTCATGTGATTTTTAAGAGTCTAGTTCATAATGGCCACAAACTGTTTAACAGACTCTGTAATGTTTGTGTGGGTGATCACCTCAAGATATTTAAATATTGGTATGGATTTATGAAAATGTGAACTACCTCTGCAAAATGTTGTTCATGATTTCATGAACACTTCAAGCCAAGCAGGAACTGTTCATGAACAGTTCTTGAAAAGTTCCTGAGTTTGGTTCATGAACTTTTGGACATGAACACTTCATGTCATAAGGGTTCAAGAATAGTTCATGAACACTTCATGCCATAAGGGTTCAAAAATAGTTCATGAACACTTCATGCCATTAGGTTTCAAGAATATTTCGCAAACACTTCATGTCATTAGTGTTCATGAACAGTTCATGAACTAAAATTCATGAACATTTTACAGACATAGCCCATTTTCTGTTCACTGACTATTCATGAACTATTCATGAACTTGGTTCATGAACAATTCATGAATTATTCATGAACTGCAAAACAACATTTTGCAGGGGTAATCTTTTAAGATTATTCATTTCACCGTTACTGATACTGATTATTGAAGATTTGAAATTTCATTATCATTATCCAACATAGTTCTGATATTTCATAGCAGGCATCAGTGATGTTAAATTCAAATAACTGTATTTTATTATACTGTGATGTTATGGACTTTGTAAAATGCCAATTTTACATATTATTTCAATTAAAGTATGTTATATGTTACACTTTACTTTCATATTATTGTATTAGTCTTTTAAAACCTTATCACACCAATTTACAATTATTTCTGGATTATTTATCACAGCTATTATTTGAGTCAACACGTTTTACTTGGCCAAATCAGTGTCTTATGTTTGATGATTTATTTTGTTTTTTAAGTGAAATTTCATGCAATTATTGCATCAAATTGTCATTAAGGCAAGTACAAAAACATTACCCCATTGTGCAACACACTGAAAATAAGTGCAAGAATTTATTTCTCATATTTAATCCCTGATGCCATGCAAACTGAGTAATGTGATTTTAATGATGTTTGTATCTTCTATTTCCAGGTTGAATATTTTTCTCTAGAAGACTGGATGAAAGATGGATTAATATCTCAGAAAGGTAAGGTAACTATATTCATATTGGAGCCATAGCCAACGCTACTTTGAATGCTTTTTTCCATGCCCTGTCTGTATAATAATTTGCAGTTATGTTTTATAAACACATTAAATAACATGTCATTGTTCACCACAGCTATATGTTCGTGACTTTTGTCCGTCTTCAATATCGGGAATCAGCAGCTTCCAAAATGTCCATATAAAAAAACACATTCGAAAGGCCTGGATTTGAACATTGTAACCATTTTTATGTTTAAATGGTTATTCAGCCTGAACTTAATTTTAAAAGCAGTGTACAACACAATTGCTTTATTAACTTTTGTCTCAAAATTTATTGTATGCAGGGAATGGCAGAAATTGTGTCAATTACAAGGTTTTATTCTTAAATTCTAATTATAGTCTTTTTTCGCATGTGAGAGTGTATCGTTTGGAGCCCTGAATATTATGAATTCTCATCTATTTAGGTTTTGCTGGGTAATTCAAGGATATGTAATTAGGCTGAACATTCCACAGTTGACATTAATCTTGTTTATATCCAGCAGAAATCCCACTTCTGCTTTTGGGTTTAAACAATTTACTGAGTAAGATATTCTTTGGCTATTAAAAACGCTTAATAATCCAGTTATCAGTTTATTTTGAACTTTTAATTATTTTGTTACCTGTTAAGCATAGACTGCAGTTTGTATTCTCATTCTAAAATTCCCACCTGTCTCCCATAATTCATCCAAAATGACCTTAGTTTCCATAGCAACTGCATGATAAAACTTGGTAAACTTTTGTAAAGAAATCTTGATAAAGCTGGAATGAAAAGTGAGAACATTTTCTCTAAACTCATGATTTATTGTCCACAATCTGCTGCTATATGGCACCAATAGGCTTCAAAGCTTAAGGCATGAGGGGAATGTGCTAGCTGTACTTGAACAGAATTTGTTTACATTTCCATGTTAACAGGTCAGTTTGACTGATATGTTCTGTACTGATGCTGATCTTAGAAGTTGTTGTGGTATTTCTGAAATGCAGACTAATCCCGGATTCATCTTTCAAAAGATGAAGTAAATCTGTCAAACCATTCATGTCCCTTAAAGGTTGTTTTAATATTTATGTTTTATAATTCATTACACAAATATATTTTGAATTGCCAAGAAATATGGTAGAAAATTGTGTATCATTATTCTTCATTACAACTAAGTTATAGCTTAATTTTTACCATGACTCCAACATTTCTTTGATCTTTTCCATTTATGTAATTAATTTTTAAAGCAAAGTCCTTTATTTTCATTTAGGTAATTTTATAATAAAATGAAAATAAATTTGATTGGATCAAATTACTTCTTACAATTTAAGTAATTATTAAAGAATTTACACTTTGTGGTTTTGCCCATTTAGCACAGAACTTTATATTTTTGCTGAAATGTTTTGAAAATAGTTTTAAATATTTTATATGTGTGGAAAAAGTAATTTTAAAACTTCCAAGATTACTTACATCACAAACCTGCTTTTTCAACCCTAAAAAACAATTGCATACTATTTAATCACTATGGTTACCTGTTTGATGTATATGACCTGCTGACAGACTTGTTCAGGCTGCTGTTGCTCTGCTGGATCCATCACCAGTCAATGATTGACTGATAGTTCTAGCCCTGGACATCTTGATAACTGGCCCAGGGGGGTGCCTCACTAATAATGTGCTATTTTCTGGCCCAGTCTTACAGGCCTTATATTAGGCTATACTAAGACATCGGAGGGGACTTGGTAATTTTTCTTAAATAATTATAATGCTAAACATTGCACTAGTATACAAGTGCCATTTGAAGATGTACCACAGGATTCACATTTGCTATCAAGTTTTAGTTCCTCATTGAGCACAAATAATAGTCTGCCTTTAATCATTCCAAGCAGAATTACTATGTCTGGCTATTCTCGTTTGTCAAGGCAAAATTAGTTTGAAGACAGATTGTTTATAAGACCTAGTTCACAGGTCCTGAAGCCGCAGAAGTGTGAATGCTATTCTTGTAAACAAACCAATTCTCCATAGACTGACCAGTCTGGGTGGTCAGTGTTTTATGTTGATGCCAGTACCCAACATAATTCCAGTCCAGCGTAGTTTATGCTGTATTATTGAATTATTTAATTATGTTTACATGCTGTTGTTTTAGAATCTCAATACTATGGATGATAAGGGGATAAATTAGTCCATTACTGAAAATAGTGGAAATAAATTCTTAAAACTCACCTGTGAAGAATGTGCTCTGGGTGAGCGTGTGTGATCGCTTTTTGTCATTTCTGAAATTCCCATGTGAAGACTGTGGGTCAGAATTTTGAATTCAATCTTCATGAAACTTGGTCAGAATGTTCCTCATAATAACATCTTGGCGGAGTATGACATTGGGTCATGTTGGGTCAAAAACTAGGTCAATCGATAAGATATTTAAAAAAGGCTTGCGGTCATTCCATAAGCCGTTTTTTTTTGCAAAATTTTCATGTAACTTGGTCAGATGATTTGTCTCAATGATATCTCAGCTCAGATTGAAGCTGTGTTTCGAGGGATCAAAAACGAGATCACTTGTTAAAATTAAAGAAAAAGCTTGTGAGCACTCTAGAGGCCATATTTATTGCCAAATCTTTATAAAACAGAAGATTATATGTTCCATGGAAGAGTTTGAAACTTGGTCAGGTGAGGTCAAAAATTCGGTCAAAAGGTAAAATTAAAGAAAAAGCTTATATTAGTACTCTAGTTGTCACATAAGTTCTGAAGTAGTTAGGACACCCCTCAGCTGACAGTAATGATGCATGCGAATCATAAAGCGTGCAGCGTCGTTTCCTGCCAATATGTTACAGTGGAACATTCATGAAAATATATTTTAATCAAGTTCAAACAAAGGTTCTTGTCATTTGAAAAACTTGGCGGCCAGGGGGCAGGACAGCTGTCTAGTTATGGCAATAGTAAAACATTTTGAATTATATTTAAGTCACTTTTGTTTACTAAAACATCACAAAACTTGCTCATAACATTTAACTTTGTTTTCTTATCATATTTATGATGAGTTTGAAAATAAATCTTGCCCTAAATTGATATAACATGGCTCTGGCAATACTTAGTGAATATTACTGCCTTCTCAGAATGGTTTAGTTCCAGTAAGATCTTAGGTGAGCATCTTGGGGCCTGCCACCCTCTTAATGTTACGTTTACAAACAAGACTGGAGACATCTGCATTTAATTGTATGGTTCAATGGTGTGTACATACTAAGTACACATTTATCTACTGTAAAACTACATTTGCTTACCAAAACTGTTTTGTTTACAAGTGGCTGTACCTTAAGATTCTATGAGATTGTTTTTGAAAAAAAAAAGTCTTGTCATTTTGCTTGTGATCCATCAAGTGTAATACATTTCTTTTGTGTGAGGCAATTTAAACTTTGCTGGCCGTTAAAGGACACATGGTCGACTGCTTTATATTTGCTGGACTCTTGCAGAGAGAACAGAAGGAATGGTGTCTTTACTTAGTATTAAACTGGATGGTTCAAATTAAAAACTGTAATCTTGCTTGATTTTGGTAGACATTGTTGTGTTTTGGAGCAATACAGTTGTTTAAGCCATCAGCTAGGGTTATACACTAAACAGTGAAATACATGAAATCTATGCAAAATGTATTCCGAAGAATTCGGTTTTACTTTTCTATTGGTACACAATATAGTAATGTGACCCTATAGCAGACTGAAACATCAAGTCAGTATAGGAATGTAACCCCATAAAGGACTGATATACCATACTTTGACAACAACAACACTAGAAATTAGAGCTGGTACTACTATTGTTCAAACAAGCAAACAATACATTTGTGTGATACTATTTGTTGGTCTTGTACATTTTTTAATTGAATACATTTGATACTTGGAATGTTTGAAAACTTTTGTGCAATAATTCGCAAAAGTTAAAGATCACAATAGTCAAGAGTGACTTTTAGTGTACAAATAATTAGCCCAATCAACTTTTGATCAATATAGAGTTTGCCATGGTGTAAAATGAAGGACATGGAGGTTCTGGACTCAATTCCTACTGTTTGAGCGTTCTGAGGATCTTTCCAAAGAAACAAAGTATTGGTTATATTCAAGAAAATGGAAAATTAGAAGATTTGTTTAAACACAAGGCTTTTGATGTATTCAAGCTAATATAAATAGGTTACAGGAATAAAATTGTTAAATAAGCTCGGCTACACCTAGCAAATGCATATTTTGATTTTGTCATCAACCAATGCCACCACCATCACATTTGTCCAAATGCTTGTAAGCAGTCTGGAAGTCTTTAGACAACATAAATGATAAAAACTGTCTTGTGTCACATTGTTCTGCTTATAATATATATGTTATATATATATAACAATATATGCCCTTGAAGGATGACTGGAAAAATGTATCAATTTCCTATTATTTGTCATACACAATTTAATGTATTATTACAATGTCCTCATCCTATAGTAAGTAATACTCATTGGATTCTTTGCTAGTTAACAAACGTGCAATGAGTGATCGGGTAATTTGTAAGTTTTTAATGCTGTTTTTTGGACGTGAATCACCATATCGCAATATAAGAACACACCATTGTTAGCTATTTATTTAAAATACCAAGTGTTTCTTTATTTTGCTGACGATGCAAGTACAAGATTTCTTTATAACATTAAGCTAAACAAGTTTTGTACCTAATTTCTGCGCTGGCTAAGAATAGAGCATTAAATTTTTGCACACACGCTTAAGAAAAATGCAGTAGAAACAAAAATGTGAGATTGTAGCAATATTTACTTTCATCTTTCCATCAGTTTACTTTGTAAATAATGATCACTTGAGCAACAGAGTTTTACATAAACAATTTGTAATCCAGTGACACGTTCCATATGGGCACTGATTTAAGAGCTGTGGATCATCTCCCTTTGTTTAACATTTACCAGTAAGTGATTTCCCTTGTGCAAATGTTCAGTATAATCATAAGTTTCTATAGTAAATTAATTCAATTCAAATTTAACTGATATAATTTGATTTGATATAATAGTTTTATTTTGCCCGCCTTGATAATGGCAAAGGTCATATAGAGTTGCTCATGCCCCTGTGGGCGTGTATGCCAGTGAGTATGTACGGGACATTTTGTGTTTGGTTAATAACTTCGTCTCTTCATGGGATTTTGAAAAAAAAAACTAGCACAAATTTTTAATGATTATCATATCAGGACTACATGTTGCGTGTAACAACCATGTTGTTAGCTTCAAGGTCAAGTTCACAGTAGACAGTTAGCATTTTTCGCATATTCTTTATACATATTTAGTGTAATTTCATGATTGTGACGGTCCCAGAACATTGTGGTTCATCGTTGAATACCACATAATTACAAACTTCATTGAAAGCATTTCTGGTTTAAAATGTTTTATAGGCAAGGGCCCTTCATATTTAACAATTCTGCAATATTATTTATTTTTATATGAATTTTATTTCTGCATATTATTTTACATTTCTCTGGTAGGCACAATTTTGTTAAACATTTGCTATGCCTTTCAAGTTTCATTTTTCTCAGTTTACATTGCATTCACCTTTGAAGTAGGATACTTTAAAACACTCTAGAAATGAAATAAGATTCTTTTAGATGCATTATTAAATAATCCTATACCTATCAAACAAAAAGCAGTACATATCAGATAAAAATCTTGGCAGAAAGGAATGAACATTCTTTGCAGTGTGGCTTATGTATAAACTTTCAAAAAACCACCTTTAATTGGCCATACTATACATTGCTGCATTCTGTTGCAAGATGCTTGCTAGATTGTGCGAGATATTTTTTTTGTTGGAGTGAAATTGAAATTTGTGATAAATTGGCACAATTGGAAACATACACTTTCATAATGTTGGAAAAAGAAGCAAGGTGTTAAAGATAAAACTTCAAAGGCACCACATTGCCTGCTATCTGCATTTCACTGCTCTGTAATCAGTAGATATCGGACACTCTGAAAACAAGGGCAAAACATTGTATTGCCGAATTTCAGACATTTGATACAATTAAACCTGCAAAAAGAGATAAAAATTGTGTGTGTTTTTATTTTGTCATTTGTTGTGCTTGCCAATTTTTGTTTAAATAGTTATTTGATGGAATACGCAAGGATTAAAGCTGACATAAGAATGTGTTCAGTGCTGCACAATTTTGCATTTATATTGATATTTGATAAAACTAAGTAAAGATTCAAGTTGATTAACTTTTAAATATTAATATAATTAGCTTCTGAAAACTTTACTGATATCCCTTACTCCTATTCCCTTAACTGTCTTATCTATGAAATCATTTCAATATGCAGGGTACACATTTTCAATTTCAGCAGACAGTATTTGCACAGTCTTTAGTGAAAACAAGGCTGATTCTGAAAAAAGAATTGTACCAAAAAACTAAGCAGGGCAGTGCGACAATGGGTATTATGCAATAGGCTGCATGGCTAGCTCCAGATCAGCCTGTTGCAGTCTGTTCAGGAACTACCTTGTCTGCTAATGATTCTTTGGAAGCTTGAATGATTGCTGGAGTGTATAGGCTGGTGACTGAAGCTACACTGGCCCCATATGGCAAAATATCCATTTTCTCATTAGGTGACTAAAATTATGTGTTTTTATGTCCCCACTATAGTAGTGGGGGACATATTGTTTTTGCCCTGTCTGTTGGTTGGTCTGTTGGTTGGTCTGTTGGTTGGTTGGTTTGCGCCAACTTTAACATCTTGCAATAACTTTTGCTATATTGAATATAGCAACTTGATATTTGGCATGCATGTGTATCTCCTGGAGCTGCACATTTTGAGTGGTGAAAGGTCAAGGTCATCCTTCAAGGTCAGAGGTCAAATATATGTGGCAAAAATCGGTCATTTTATGAATACTTTTGCAATATTGAAGATAGCAACTTGATATTTGGCATGCATGTGTATCTCATGGAGCTGCACATTTTGAGTGGTGAAAGGGCAAGGTCAAGGTCATCCTTCAAGGTCAGAGGTCAAATATATGTGGCCCAAATCGCTTATTTTATGAATACTTTTGAAATATTGAAGATAGCAACTTGATATTTGGCATGCATGTGTATCTCATGGAGCTGCACATTTTGAGTGGTGAAAGGGCTAGGTCAAGGTCATCCTTCAAGGTCAGAGGTCAAATATATGTGGCCCAAATCGCTTATTTTATGAATACTTTTGAAATATTGAAGATAGCAACTTGATATTTGGCATGCATGTGTATCTCATGGAGCTGCACAATTTGAGTGGTGAAAGGTCAAGGTCATCCTTCAAGGTCAGAGGTCAAATATATGTGGCCAAAATCGCTCATTTTATGAATACCTTTGCAATATTGAAGATAGCAACTTGATATTTGGCATGCATGTGTATCTCATGGAGCTGCACATTTTGAGTGGTGAAAGGTCAAGGTCAAGGTCATCCTTCAAGGTAAAATATATGAGTCAAAATTGCTCATGTAATGTCACTTCTGCAATATTGAAGCTAGCAATTTTATATTTGAAATGCATGTGTATCTCATGGAGCTGCACATTTTGAGTGGTGAAGGGTCAAGGTCAAGGTTATCCTTCAAGGTCAAACGTCATTTAGGGGGACATTGTGTTTCACAAACGCATCTTGTTTTTTAATGGTATCATCTATTGTTGTTTTCTTTGTTTCTCAATGAAATTAAGCATTACTGGTGTTTGCTTTGTACCTTGTTTAATTGCCTGTCGTGCAAACCTATCCATAACAACCAATATATACCATGGCAACTAATGAGGTTTTGACATACCTTTAAGAGGACAAATTTATGGCGAAAAGAACACATTTATGTAATATTAATGGGCAAAAAGTAGATTTCGTATACAGGTGCAAAACACATTACAATTAATGTTCACAGGATAAATGTATTTTTTGCCTTTCAAATATCAAGTAGTGCTGGGATGGCAAGTAAATAGCCGCCAATTTTGAGTGATGGGATGTGAGATAAAAAATATAGGATGTTGTGTTACATATTCTCAGTAGATGGGTTTTTGTAAATTTCAGCCAATGAATTTGAGCCGTGCTCTGTAAGAAAGGAGTTTGATGCATGTGCATAAAGTTTCATTCCAAATAAGCCTGTGCAATCCACATGCTAATCAGAGACGACACTTTCCACTTTTATGATATTTTCTGTTGAAAGAAAGTCTCTTCTTAGAAAAATGCCAATATTGGTGGAAAGTGTCGTCCCTGATAAGCCTCAGATACGACACTTAACCCTTTGCATGCTGGGAAATTTCTTGTCTGCTAAAATGTCGTCTGCTGAATTTCTAAAATTTCAGAATAGCAAACAGTTTGGATCCAGATGAGACGCCACATTCTGTGGCGTCTCATCTGGATCCAAACTGTTTGAAAAGGCCTTCAAAATTCGGTTTTAGCACTGAAAAAGTTAATGCACATGCATTAAACCACCTTTTCACTGAGTGCGACTCATTTTTATGTGTCTCTACCTACTGATAGTCCAATTGATTCAATTGAGACCTATGATTATTTATTTTATTCAATCCTAATTTTGTGAACACATTTCAATCCCTAAACATGCAAATATCAATAGTAAGGTTTGTATAAGTTTTAATTCTAAACTAGAGACATCTCTGTTCTTAACTGATGTTTGAATATCACCAGAATTCTAAACAAAAGTTTGCATATCACTAAAATTCTTAACCAATGTTTGAATATCACTAGAATTCTAAACAAAAGTTTGCATATCACTAAAATTCTTAACCAATGTTTGAATATATCACTAGAATTCTTATATAAATGCTGAATACAATGTAGTTGCTTTGGAAATTGTAAGAAAGTGGGGAGAGTTTTTTTGTTTACACTGATGCAAAAAAAAGAGTAAGATTTCTCTTGTTTAAATTCTGATATGCTTGGAAAATCTTAGATTCAGTACAAGGGAGATAACTAAATTATCTTGCTTACTTTAAAAGACAAGCAGTGCGAGAGTTATCCTTGTTGATTTGCATGTATAAACTTTATAATATATTAAGATCTAAAATATTTAATCTATTTTGTTTGATAAATAAACACTTCTATTAATTTTGTAATTTTTTAAAGATATAACCCTACAATTAATTGTTATTAAAATCTTGCAATTATTGCTTGTTCATGTTTAGCTGTTACACAATAGATAATGTTCTACAGTTTAAAATCTATGTTACCAATATATTTATAATTCCTGATGGAATCATTAATACTTATTAAATTGTATTTGTATGTATATTTAATTGAATATTTGTGTGATGTTTTTTTTTAATAAAAAAATGTTACACCTTCTGAACATTAAACAGTGAAGAATTTAATAAAATTACAGTCGTAAATTCAAAAACTACAGTTTCATGAAGCACAACTTTGCCATTCTTGGTTGTGAAAAAAAAATGATAAAATAATACTCTTATCGTTGGGACACTTTTACCCTTGTCACATGACAAAATTTTTTCTTATTCCATTTTTTTCCAATTTTCTTGATTCAATAGAAAATAACAAAGGCCTATAACGTTTGGTTTAAAAATCATTAGCATATTTTATTACACAAATATCTCTCTGTATTTCGAAATAAAGGGCTTAGAAATTCTTTTTTGACGTGTTAAAGGTACTTAACTATCATTGGACGGTGTGTGTAGAGTCTCCTTAGAGTGAGTAATGTCCCATAATGTGGAGGACAGCAGATGTGTTACAATCTTGATCAGGGGCCACCGAACCGTGAAGTAACCATTTTATATTATGTTTTATACAGCGAGCAGTTTTCCGATTTAGATGAACAGTAAACACACAGTGTTCACAATGTGGCCAAAATTAAAACTGTGTCAACTTCCATGGTTATTGTGATGGTTTGGTTGTCCAAGTGTTGTGTTCATTGTGAACCAAAGGTTAACATGTTAAAATAAAGCTTTACAATGGATGTTAAAATTGTTCAAAAAAGGATGTTTGATCTAATTGCTTAAAGATGGAAATAAATTGGTGGACAGAATAGAGGTGGTTTGTTGGGTTTTAAACTCTTAATGGAATATTCTTTTGTTAAACAAAGGTGAGTTTGAGTGAATTAAGGTGTTTGGATGAGAGGGCAAATATTCATTACTGAGTTTATGTGTATAATAAGATGTACAATGGTTTAATGATGGTTTTGGGTCACAGTTACATGCATGTGAGAATTTGTTTTACATAGGAAGTAAGTAACTGTTTTACAACAATTGTAAAACAGTTGTTTATTTAACTCCACTGTGCAGTCGTGCTGTACTATTTCTTATGGATAATAACCCTGTTAAAATTTAAATTACCCGCATTATATATTCAATACAAATGATTGTGAAAGCTTAAAAATAGTTGGTTGTGTATATAAATAAAAGCTTTAACTAGTTTTTGCTTTGCAATCTACTTAACAACATATTAAACATTAATTTACTCTACATATAATCATTTTGCTGTTATGAACATAACAGACTTTGACCACCATATTTTTTCATTTCATTAAATAATATTTTACACTGTATTTAATTTAAGAAATAGTGTGAATTTGTCATTAGTAAACCAAATATTTGGTCCACTTACATGATTTGAATGTTTAAAATTCATTATAATAATCTTTGGTTCAACGACCACTTAAGGTTGTTAAATTCATTCAAGGCCTGGTATTATGGCTTGGACCATCAATTGATGGTTTTATGTGAACAATCCAGCATGGTTTCTGGAGCATGAGTCCAGGACCTCTTTTAACTTCAACACTTTACTGTTCACCTAATGCCTGTACTATAGTTGTTTTTGTTATGACCACAGCATGGTTGTATTGTTTTGTCCACACCAATGATGTTATTGTTATGTTTGTATTGCCCACACTAAGGTAGTTCTTGTAATGCACATACTATGGTTGTTCTTGTATTGCCCACACTAAGGATGTTCTTGTAATGCCCATACTATGGATGTTCTTGTATTGCCCATACTATGGTTGTTCTTGTAATGCCCATACTATGGATGTTCTTGTTATGCCCATACTATGGTTCTTCTTGTAATGCCCATATTATGGATGTTCTTGTAATGCCCATATTATGGATGTTCTTGTAATGCCCATACTATGGATGTTCTTGTAATGCCCATACTATGGATGTTCTTGTAATGCCCATACTATGGATGTTCTTGTAATGCCCATATTCTGGATGTTCTTGTAATGCCCATGCTATGGATGTTCTTGTAATGCCCATACTATGGATGTTCTTGTAATGCCCATAGTATGGATGTTCTTGTAATGCCCATACTATGGATGTTCTTGTAATGCCCATACTATGGATGTTCTTGTAATGCCCATACTATGGATGTTCTTGTAATTCCCATACTATGGATTTTCTTGTAATGCCCATATTATGGATGTTCTTGTAATGCCCATACTATGGATGTTCTTGTAATGCCCATACTATGGATGTTCTTGTAATGCCCATACTATGGTTGTTCTTGTAATGCCCATATTATGGATGTTCTTGTAATGCCCATATTATGGATGTTCTTGTATAATGCCAATACTATGAATGTTCTTGTAATGCCCATACTTATTATGGATGTTCTTGTAATGCCCATTCTATGGTTGCTCAAGTTAAAATGCATTTACAGTGGTTGTTCTTTTAATGCCTATATATGCAGGGTTCCTGATCATGTGACTTTGTGGGGTTTACAAATAAAAGTTAATGGATGAAAACACACCCCTAATTAGGGCTTTTTTTCACATAACTTTTCAAAACAATTTGTCTTAATTTTTTTAACTAGTTTAAAAAATACAGTTTTTAATGCTGCTTATGGCAATGTGAAATAAATCATATTAATTACTTTATTTAATAAGCCTGCAGTTTTCATGCAACACGCAATGTGATATTTTTTGGCTATCAAAATATCAGATGTTTACATGGATTTATTCTTAAATCTTAAGATATAGGCACAAACAGCAAGAAAAACTGTCTTTCATGCACGAACATTTTAGGCAAATGCATTTCAATAACTTGATATATTTGCAAAATAATAAGATGTTACCGGTGTGTTTACATTCTGTCCAGCCAGTGGTTACCCATGTCAACCTCATTGATCCTGCACCCTGATATTGTTCTTGTGTAATGTCTATACTGTGTCTCCTTTTTTGATGGTTGTTGTGTGGAAGATCTGACTTCATAGTTCTTCTTTATCGTCGCTGTTCTTCGAAAACCGCATAAGTCAATTTTTACAACTTTTCAATAGGCAAAAAAAACATTTTTAAAATATAATAATTTAGATAGTCTAAAAAAGGAACCAAATATTAAAGAGAAAACTGCTTAAGTCAATTTTTAGAATTAAAATGACAACTACAGGTTTTTATATTTTCATCAATAAAAAATATGCCCATTTTAATTAAGACTATCTAAATTAATATATTTTAAAACTTAAAAAAATATTAAAAAAATATTTTTTGAAAAGTTGGAAAAATTGACTTACGCAGTTTTTGCAGAAACAATTAGTGCACCAATGAGTGTTCAGGATTTTCTCACGCGTTCATAACTATGCCTTCCAATTGGATATGAAATCCAGTATTTTCGCAGAAAATGACCCGTGAACCCGCCATTCTTATAAAAACAAATAACATTTTGCGCCAAATTTGACTTGCGCGGTTTTCGAAGAACAGCGACAATATATCATTATGCTTGATGTTTTCCATTTAGAAACCGTGAGTATCTGTTTGTTTCCCAAAATACCATACTATGTAAATTTCATGTTATTTTGCTTTTCCTGTTGGTTTTGACCTATACCTTTATTGTTAAAAGGACCACATTCTGGTAAATTGCTGGTATTCTTTTGAAAATTATTAAATGTGTTTATTTAGATGCTTACACTTTTGGTCATTCAAAAATTTCCTGATGGAGTTTAATATTTAAAGGCATTCTGTGTTTACCATGTATTTTGTTTAATATACAAAATTGTTTTAAAATATGCGAGCAAAAAATGTTAAATGTTCACAGCAATCCTCCATCCCCTATTTATATGAATTATAAATGGGATTTCTTTTGAAAGCTTCTTTTCCACATCTTTGATTTATAACCATCGCTTTATACGCATTTTGATCATTGAATGAGAAACATTATTTGCAGCTCAAAGTCATTGAAAAATATTCAATTGAGGCAAAGTTCAACTTTGTCATCCATTTTAAAGTGTGCTTCAATAGGATTTTTTATTGTAAAAGGACTAAAATTCAATAATTGCTTTTATATAAACAACAACAAATGAACACAAAGTAAAATATATTTTGTATTTTAACATGAAGTATGATTGAAAATAGATAATTTTTAATGATATTTGAATAAATGAATTTTTTTTTTTTAAATCTTGTATTGTAAACACAATTTTTTAAAGACTTATTCAAAAATGTTTTCAGGGAATTATTTCAGTTACCTGAACATATTTATGCATTATAAATTGTTCATATTATCATTTCTGGTATATCTTTGCAAGCAAAGTGGATTTTGTTGAGGCACAACAAATATTTGACTGCTATGTAGATCTTGCAATCTTTTTCTTTTGTAGTTGCATACAAGTCAAAATTAAGCAATTGCTGTTCAAAGAACAACTAAACACATCTTTCATTTACAGAGGTTTTAATCTTCATTGGTGTCCATTTCACAAGGGCAAACTTGCAATTTGTTAATTATGTGCACTTTAATAAAAAAATAAATAGATTTCTTTGCTTTAAAAATTAGATACAGACAAATGAAGTTCTGAGCTAAATGTTTTGTATTGCATGTGATTTAATGTGTATCAATATCCATAACTGAAAGTATCAAAACACTTTATATTTGCAATAATGTGTAGTGTTCTTTTTGCCTTTTTTATTTCATCTTTTTTTGTAACAGTGTACTTAAAATTGGCAACATAAACTTCTTTGCCTCAAGTTTCTGGGAGAAAACTCAAAGGAACCCCTACAGTCAGAGCAAACATGAAATGTTGTGCACATTTAAATACTAAGCTTGCTGCTTATCTTTTTTAAATTGACATCCTATAAACGGGCTATGTATTTTTTTAATTACTGGACAAATAACTATAAAATATGTCCTCCACAATATTGCCATGGATGACGCACAGAGAACAATATTTTGTGCTGTTACTGTTATAATAAGATTTAAAATCAGACATACTTCAAGTTCATTCTCTTATTTCATTTGAAGCATGAAAAGAATTGTTGGGAATGAGAAGACTTGTTGAGAGAAAAAGCTTTCTCATTTGTTTTTTTATGGCAGATTGTATTATTAAATTGTGTAAGCTTTGTTTGCATTATTTGACTGTTGTATAGTTATTCTGAATCAAACTAATTATCCTCTTTCTACAATATCAGAAAATGTAATCATTTTAATTCATAACGAGTTGGGGGTGGGGGGCATTCAGTGACAAACAAGTACACAATTATGAAAAAACTTATTGAGTATTCATGAAAAAATGTATTTATCAAAAAATAGGCACACATAATGGAATAGAAGTTTCTCTTTCAATATGGTATAATAAATAAATAATAATAAATTCATTTGAAATAACAGTCATCAACTGTTGTTGGAGCTTTCAACCCAGCATATATATCCAAACATTTTTTTTTGTAATATTGATAAAAGTGAAGGGGCACACAGTAAGTAATTGACAAATAGCTAAAGTTGCTTCCATCAACCGCTGCCATTACCATGAAAATACATTGCCAAGATTTTCTGAGGTTCAAAAAGACTCTTATCTCAAGATTACATTGCATGAGTTGTATAGGATTTTATCAGAGCTAGATTTAGGTATTCTCTTAATGATACTCGTAAAAACAAAGGCATCTGAAATCAGACCCCGTGTGGGAATGCCAATTTTGAGAATATGCTAAATAACTCCGCAAAAACTGGCCAGATACGCCAGCAAGGGCAAGGATTGCTGCGCTATAAGGAAAAGTAAAATCTGTTTTGATACAATTTTATTTGGCATGGTGTTGTCTTGTTATTTCTTTTTGAAGTTGCCTTTGTTGCGATTAAAAGTCTGGAGAATTGGGTTAAACTGATGGCCTCATTGTTTCTATTATGTATATATTATTAAGATATGTTGTGTTTGAACAACAAATAAGTTTTGTCAAAGTCAAACAAAAATAATACTTGGAAATCCTGCATTTAAGGTCTCCCTAATCCACAGTCCTTGTCATATAGTTATGCCCCCTTTCGAAGAAGAGGGGGTATATTGTTTTGCACATGTCAGTCTGTCTGTCCGTCAGTCGGTCTGTCCACCAAATGGTTTCCGGATGATAACTCAAGAACGCTTACGCCTAGGATCATGAAAATTCATAGGTGCATTGATCATGACTGGCAGATGACGCCTATTGATTTTCAGATCACTAGTTTGTATAGTTTCTTCTTTGCTCTAAAATCCCAGACTGTGTTCAGGCGGGCCTCAGAATGTCCACTGCCATAACCAGATATACCTCTGAAGCTGCATTTTGTACAGCAGAATTAATACATTGACATTATAATTGCACATCAGTTGTACAATAAAATGATGGCATACTAATGTATGTGTTTAGAACACATTGAAATATTTGTTGTTTGTAATTTAATTAACTTTTTCATCTGGAATGCCTCATAATTATATGAATAAGCAGATTTAATTATCTCATATTAGTAAGTGTTCATTATTTACAATACGTATTTTTTAATATAGAAACCTTATGATATTTTTGCTGTATTCAGTAACACACCGACTGCTTCCTGATGCACATTCAATTATACCTCATGATTGATTTTCATTATTTAATTGATTTTTGAAACCACAGACTCATTATTTCAGATGAATTTAAGAATTCCAAACAGAATCGTAAGTTCTCATGAATAATTATATGAATCATCTTCATGATTGTCTGAAATACTAACAATGGTTTCAGAAAAAAGTTTCTGGGAGAGCATGCAACATTATTTGGTAATTGTGGACAAAGTTTCAAAGGAGCTGACTGCAGACATATTATGTTTATAGCTTTACACCCCCAGTATGATCACTTAAAGATAGTTTTAATTAGTGTTATAGCACTGGTGTGGAACTAGCTCAGATACTAGCTTAAGTGGACAAACAGTTGACCCCTGACCCACCTACCTGCTGGGGTCAATCCCTTTTAAATAACTGCTTTTTGGTTTTCATGGTAACCACAGCTTGAAAAATGTTCACCACATGTTTAAACTTACTTTCTGGTTTGTTATAGAAGTTTTCCATGATTTATATTCATGTTATGAAGGCTGTATTCTTTCTATAATGTAAATATTTGTGTCATGGAGGCTTGGGTTATGTCTTCTTACAAAGGTGTTAGACATTGTCCTTCACATTGTAAGAATGCATTATAGCAAACCTTGATACAAGGGTGAAAGTGTCTGTTAACCCTTTGCATGCTGGGAAATTTGTCATCTGCTAAAATGCCATCTGCTGAATTTCTAAACTTAGCATTTTCTTTGATTTTTTTCAAAGAATACTATCAGAATAGCAAACAGTTTGGATCCTGATGAGACGCGTGACATTCTGTGGCATCTCATCTGGATCCAAACTGTTTGCAAAGTCCTTCAAAATTCGGTTCCAGCACTGAGAGGGTTAACTGAGGTTGCTTTATGTTTGGACACTACAAGTAATCCACCACAAATGAGCTTTAACAAATGATGCCTGCAGCTTAGCCTACAAGTTTGTAGAACTATCTTTGTACAGCAGTTTGCCATTTTGTTGCTGTATTATTGTCCATATTCATATTAAACTGGACCCTACTAATCAAACTCATTTTACAAAAATTGCTGTTTTGATATCAAATGTATATTTTTTCCTTTAAATTCACAAGTGTAAATTGCCAAATAATATCAGTACATTACATTTTATTACCAAGATTTATTTAGGTAAACTATCTATACAATGTATTATTAAGTTCACAACATTATTTTGATTAATCAAGTAGCGTCACCCACTGGCTTTTGGTTCTTATCTTTAAATTCATTGCCTTGTTAAATTGTCATTAAGAATGTTTGGACTATTGAAACAAGTGTATGATATTCCACTAGGTATAATTGTTTAAATAGGTTTCTTTTGATGCCTCATTATCTGTTAGCAACCATGGGTAATTAGTCAATGTTAAATTAGAACCTGGGGTCTATTCCTCTTGTTGTCTAATGACTTAAATTGTTGAAGATTATCTATTCATGTCAATAGTGTTGGCAAAAAGGCAATTCAGCCAGCCCTAAGATGTTTTTAACTATATTTTAATTAAATTAAATGAGATCTTTCTCGATGAAAGTCAGGTTTAAACATTAAATCAAAGTAACCTATCTGTGCTCTACTCTTTGATGGATTAATCAGGTAGTTGCAGCTTAAAATAGTCAAAATAAAACTAACAGGAAAAGAAATATGAATATTTTCGTTGTCTTGTGGTCAAACTATCAAAATTGTTTGTTAAGGAGTAATATTTTTTTTTATTTTCACACACAGAAAATAATAAAAACAAACATTATCAGCTTAAAGGTTCTTCAACATAAATCCCTTCAGCATATTATATCTGTTTTTGATTGTTTAACTTACGATTAGTCCAAATTATATTTGTTTTTATACCAATCATTTTTTTTATTTATATTTTGTTATCCATGCATATTGTATATAATCATACAGTGTTTTAAATCCATTTGTGATTTACTGTGGAGGGATACTGACGCTTGGTGTTTGTGGTTTACTTGACAATGCACTGAATACCTATCGCTTATGGTATTGTGTGTAGCTAGCTAATTAACGAGTTTGTGAGTGTAGAGTGATCCCTATAGCAATTATTTCTTGTCATGTTTATATATTCATAGGCAGGAACCTGTTTGGGATATATTAACACACATCTGATGCAGTCTGTAAAAAATTGTCGAAGAAAATAAGCAACACAATGTATTCTTTCAGTGTACCTACATGTCAGAGAAATGTCTACTCAGTTTGATACACTTTTGGAAACACATTCACAAAGTTTTGTGAAATTCTCTATTATGTTCTGTTCTGAAGTTCTTTGTAAACACCCGAGATTTAAAACCATTATGAAGTAATTGTTGTGGACCCATACCAACTGGGGTTCAAGTGTCGGACTTGTTTAAACATCTGACAGTTGTGGAACATAAAACTTCAATAATGCTTGGCTAATTGAAGCACACCATGTTTAGCTTTCTCTTCAACAAAGTCTTTTCTCTATGTTGTTGAGGCATTGTGTAATATATTTTTGTAGATTTTATCCTGTTGACATGTTTGAATTATAATGATACTTTATTCATAAGCAGAGGCAAAATACCTGTAATGATCACCTGTCACAGAACATACATTTTCCCCCTTAATGCTTAGTGCTAATCTTTGACTTTGAATTTTATTTTCTTTCCAGTTGTTGCCAATAATAGTTGTTTCTCCGGACTTTTGATTTTGCCAGGGAGTTGCTTTTACCTGAGCTTGCACAGTTGAGATGGTTGACAACATATTTTTGAAAGGTTTAAGTAAATTTCAATCATAAATTTGATTCAAATGATATTAAAGAAGATTAATAAAATTAAATAATAATAATAACAAAATGTATTTATAGAACTTTTTTATTGCTCGATCACATTGCGTTGTGAGGTCAGTGACTAGCAAACATATTCTTATGAAGATTACATAGAAATGTTGAATTCTTATGATCGTTATCACACAATCTCCTCAGTCTTGACAACATAAAAATAGGTTAGGCTTTATCTAAAGTCCACTAATTAAATTGTCTTTTTTTTTTATTCAACTGCACCGTCAACTGTCAAAACGTCACTAATAACTTAGATAAAATAAAAATTCACACAGTCATTCTTAATCTAATTACCCGGTACATATTTCCAGTTGTGTTCAGGGCTTTTAAAAATTTAACCGCAATATAACTGTTGTTAATTATTTTTTCTTAATTGAAAAATTATTCAAATTTGTGTAGACTTACCTAATGTGACGCATTCTACTCGGATTTTATTTTACTCAAATACTTAAATAATTCATACTTTTATAATAAAACCATGTGTGAATATAATATATAATGCATGTCTACCCCCATCCAAAAAAAAAATCACCCAGCATCCCACTTTTCCTCTTTTATAAGAGCCATTAAGGCAGCTTCCCCAAGTCATTAAAATCCAGCTGTAATGAAGAAAGTATCACACTTCAACTATGAATGTGACTCCCCTGCAAAATATGAATGTTATGCAAGCGAGGAATCAGACACCAATTAAATTCTTTAGCAACAAACAACTAACAGACAAAATTATGCTCATCAACTGCAGGCAGCTTCTTTTGTTCCAAATAATAGTCTGCCCTTTATCCCATTAGAGCCATTAAAACAACAACAGAAAAAACAGAATCACAAAGAATTACAATAACAAGCTTATTACATATAGACAGTTACCTAGTGAAGTGTAATGCTATTTCTGTTACCAGGACAATTTCTTCTGGTTTTACATTCATTAATCTTAAGTGGGATATGCCTACAACATATTTATTCAGTTTCTGTTCTAATTCTTTAATGTTTCTGTTTTACAATCTGCTTTCAATTCAAGTTACCTGTTTCTGAACTTCCATGCGAAACTAAGGCTTCTGTTTTGCCAGGGCCTAGCTTTGTCTGTTCTCACAGCAATGCATTCTGGGATATAGGTTGAAGTTCATGACTGTGTTCAACGCTTATGTATATATTTTGCTGCTATTGCTTATGTGCTTGATATTTGAAATTGTTTCAATTCTGTGCTCTAAAGTGATTTTGAACGGATTAACTGTTTTCTGTATTGCCTTAATTACCCCAAATCGATTGGGTTGTTAGAAATGTGTAGCACATATGGGAAGTAATATAGGTAACCAACATGTAGAAAGCCAGTATGGCATATCAGCAGTGTGTACACTTTCAGATAGAAAACTGCCTTTGTTTTATTTCAACATGAAAACATGTGTTTTGACAGGATTAGACATTCTTTTTGGTGAAGTATGCCAGCATTTTTAGGCTGGAATTGAAGATATTGAATCTGTGAAATGCATATTGTATCTTGTTCTTTTAACAGGTAAGCCATGTAGAGTTACAGTTTTAGCATTCATAGCATAATTAGGTTAGATATGAGGAGGTACTGTTGTTTTGTGGACTCATTGTTTACTGTTGTGCAAATAATATTTATCACAGGGCTATAGTATTTTGTATTATCTGAAATGTTAAAAATTTGAAGATGTATTTTTTAAAGCAATATACACTTATGTGTTTGTTGAATTTGACATAAAGAAACTGAACATAATGAAGTCAAACAGAGATTGTACAGTACAGGCAACGTGTACTTTGACAAAAACGCGTGTCTGCGGTGTTCAATTTTCCCGATGGGTGACATTTCGCGGGGGGCGGACACGCTACTGACCGCGGTGTTCGGCGAACACCCAAAATCGCCGCGATTGCACGCTATCATTAACTGGAACACCCGTGATCACCGCAATGCCGCGTGGCCATTGATACATGTAATACCTGTCTGCGATGGTCATTCAAGAGTTTTAAATTTACATGTACAATGTACAAATGAACATAATAAATTACATGTATGTGCAAATGTATGCGTTCTTAAAGTGATATTATGGGCAACTAACAGTATTTGCAATATACAATGTAGGTGTGTATCGTAACCGTTGTTTGTTTTTTGTGTTTTCGCTCGATATACACTTGTATTTGTTAATGCAGCATCAACATAATTAAACAATATCCCGAAAAGAAAAATAATCCATTTGAATATCAACCGTACTTTCGTTTTGACAACTTACGACAGAAATGAATCGATGTACGATGCGAGTCTAAATGTAGTTTTCATGCAGATTCTTTCATACCACACAATGACACAATTTCGTTTTACGGATCATTTCAGGTTAGAGGGATGGGTGAGTCATGTAACATATCGAAAATAATATAAATTTTTTATAAACAACCGGTAACAAGATGAGTTGTAGATAATTTCAGATACCACATTCATTATAACTTATTGTTTTCACCCGTTTCTTTTCAGCTCAATTCAACAGTAACAAAATGCCCATCACTTTAAATTATCTACAACTCGTCTTGCTTCCAGTGGTTAATAAAAAAATATAATATTCGATATTTTTCATGACAGTTCAGTCCTCTAAGCCGAAATGATCCGTAAAACAAATTTGTGTCTTTGTGTCGTATGAATGAATCTGCACTAAAATGAAATTTAGGTTTACATCGTACCCCTAATCATAACGAAAGTACAATTGATATTCAAATGATTTTTTTATTTTTCCGGGATATCGTTTTAGAATGTTGATGATGCATTCATAGATATAAGTTTATGTAAAGTGACAACACCAAAAAATAACCGACGGTTGCGATAGACACCTATAAACATTGCATATATTGTTAGATGCGCATAATATTACGTTAAATACTTAAAATATCCTTCGACCAGCATGTACATAAAAATAGACTATATTTACTTGTATTCATTATCGCTTAAAGCGGGTATATACGATTTTTTATATGTGTTTAATTGTAATACATTGATAAAATATGTTACAATAACACAAAATAGGCAAGAAAAATTACACATTAAAGCCGAATTTCATAAAATGCAGCAAAGACAAATTAGCGCCCCGAGTCGATTGTGACGTACATATTTTCCTACAATAACCGAAGCATTCGTCTTTGCATTAGGATCGGAGTTAGTGTTCGTGTGTCGTATGAATAGATATCGTTGCAGGAATTCAAATAAACCGTTAAACTAAGTTTAGATTCACATCGTACATGTATGGTTTACATGCTAGCGAATTCGGCTGCACAGCCGTTTTAAATTTCAGAATTAAATATCTGGCTTATTTCGCATTTTTCGACACGTTCTTCTTAACTTTTATTTTAATTTATATTTAAATATATATATAATAAGTTTATTACACATTTTATATAAATTCATAAATATTTGACAACAACGTATATACCCGCTTTAAATGAAAGGGATCAATAATTTACGTTTATATTTAATTATTTTTTTTTTGCGAACACGATGAACACCGCCGTAGATATAATGGGTCCGCGGTGATTCGCGGTGTCCACCTTATTGAAAACGGCCCCCGCGAATATTTGATCTGAACACCCATCGCGGGGGTCGTTTGGTAAGCGAACACCGTAAAATGAACACCGCGACGAGTGGCGTTTGTCAAAGTACACGTTGCCTGTACTGTAGGTTCTCATTGTAACTGTGTATTTAAACTGTGGTAATCCACACATGGACATGTTTTTTGTTGTTTGTTTTTTTTTGGGGGGGGGGGGGGGGGGGGGGGGGGGGGGGGGGGGGGGTATTTTAACTTAATCTAATTGAATATCCAGTTTTGAAGTTAATCAATTTAATTGATGCATTTAAACATGCATGTTAATTTAACTTGGACTTTGTCAAAATGATTTAATACAACAGGTGTATGTACAATTTTATTGTTTAAAAAATGCAGTGATTTGGAGATTGATGTTAAAGTGTTTTATTCCAACTTCACATAAAAGTGGGATATTTGGCTATTTTAAAAAGTGATATATATATTAAATTCTTTCTATATATACATGTACAAAATAATTTTCTTGAGCAAAAACTATCACCGTTTATTAATGTTTCATTTAGAAACAATGATTATAACAGCTCCAACAGGATTCATATTTGTGCTTAAAATATCATATATTTTCATCAAGCATTTATCAATCTATTTTATAAGCACAAAGCATTTTTATGTGTACATTTCATTCATAGCGTTTTTTAACCCTTTGCATGCTGGGTAATTTGTCTTCTGCTAAAATGTTGACTGCTGAATTTCTAAAAATAGCATTTTCTTCGATTTTTTTGAAAGAATACTATCAGAATAGCAAAAAGTTTGGATCCTGATGAGATCCAAACTGTTTGCAAAGGCCTTTAAAATTCGGTTCCCGCACTGAAAGGGTTAATATTACTTCTGATTTGCACACACACATAATGTCCCAGGATAAGTGTTTATTATTAAAAAAATAATTCAGTTACTGATCATGCAATTAAATTTATATAAAAAAAAACTTTGTGTTCAGCAATATTCAGTAGTGTTTTTCCCAGGAGGGCAAAGGGGCATGGCGCATTTAACTTTCAAAAAGGGCATTTTAAAGTGCAGTTTAGGCAAAAAAGGGCAAAATCTTTTTGTTTTTTTCGTGAATACCTGGTTTTGGAAGAAACATTTAATAAGAGGCAGTTGTGGGAAAAACATAAAAAATATAAACAAGCACATTTTAAGGTAATTGATGTATTTAACTTACTTTAATGAATATTTATATATTTACCTTGCAATGTCCATTTAATTTCCATGATAAAAAGCAATATATGCATCTGATTATACATAGATCCACTAACATATAATTGAAACCATGTTTGTCTTATCCCATTTTGTAACGATAATCTTGTCGCCAGTAAACTGAACGCTAACAGTAACAATTTGCAAACACTCGTTTCCGTGACATACATCCACTGAGTAGATTACTAATAAATATGTTGTTGGTATCTAAAAACGTTTTATGCCTCGTTGATTATCATAGGCATTTCATTAATCCCTTCTAAATGTATGATCTCAATCGTTAAGTCGATCGTTATTTGCCATTTTTGCAGAGAGTCACAATTTATTTTCTGTTTAATTAATATACGTTACAGTAATTGTTTGAATAATTAATTATCTTAAAGACGATAACGATAAAGATACAACTTGTCTGTGTTTTTTTTATAATTATATTACTCGTAAAAATTAATGTTTCGATTTAAATGAATTTTGCATGAAATGCACAATTTCCACGAGGATTCCATCAAGGTTTTCATCATAAGTCTCCGAAGTAATTCTGTCCACAATTTTATCGTAGAGGAGTTCATATTTCGGACCGATTAGTGTGCTTGGTATAACTAAGACACTGACATTATTGATTGGTATTGGCACGGGGTTATTCACGCATGACTCATTCACAACCGTGCAAATCTTTGCTGCCTTGGGGCCATACTCAGATACAGTCGGCTTAAAAGTTTGGTCAAGGGGCAATTATCAATAAGGCCAATTGGCGGCTTTTGCCTTTGTAAAGGGCAGAATGGCGCTTAAGAAAGGCGGCGTGGCGCAGTGCCACGCAAAAAGGGCCTTGGAAAAACACTATATTGGTTTCAAAATATAATGCTGTAAACAACATTGATGTCAGGGGAGTTGAATTCCTGTGCCCAACTTAATATGCTAAATACTGAATTATTCGTATTTAGTGTATTTTGGCTTGAAAAGGCCATAGTTTTGCCAACACAATTCACTTTGTCATATGATAATAAAATTATTGTTCTTTATTCAGGTTACCAAGGAAACAACATGCAAACAAATAAATTGACCGGTAATTCATCATAAACAAAAATCCTGATTTTATTTCATTTTAAGTCAAATTTCTTTTGGCTATTAAGTGCAAACAATTTTGATCTTCAACAACAAATTAAACATGTACTTTATTAGCTCATCTGAGTACCAAGTTCTCATACTGAGCAGGGGCGTAGCTGCTATTAGGCACAGCAGGCCCGGGCCTACATTTTTTTATTTTAAAACATATTAAAACAAAATAAAATGCTTCAACTTCGAAAACACATTTAAGTGTTGACCCTGAGGGGGTAGAGATGTTAGAAATCTGCATTTCATATTGACATAATCCTCAGACAATGGATTCTAGTCTTGTTCAAAGGACATATCTTCCAATTATCAACTCTTCTTTCTATGTGCATAGATTCTAGCGCGCTACTTTTCACATGACTTGCTGTAACAAGTTTACATACCTGTAGATCTACATGTACATCTACTTGTCTTCCTTTCAACACTACAGTAAGTTGTAATCGATTTTTTGTTGGATTTTTAAGAAACATTGCGAATGATGTTTATGAACACGGAAAATTAAAATGGGGCACTTGCCCTCGTATTCCGATCCATTGACTGGATCCGGGTCGGTTCGGTCCCTTGATGCCGAACAAAAACGTGATGTTATAGACATGCAGACAGTATTAATGAAAAGAATTACCATGGTTTGACTTGTGAATTAGTGGAGTGTTAAACTTTTAAATGTTTCTCTGTTCCATATTGTTTTAAAATTTAGTTCTCATATATAAAGATAATACAGTAAAATTTAGTTCTCTGACATTGAGATAAAACAGTAAAATATCAAAGAAAAAACAGGCCAAAGTCTTATATTTTCTTATCTTATTATTTGTCTAGATATGCTTTAAATCTCACCACAGGCCTTATAGGATTTAAAAATTGTCCGGGGGAGTACCCCCGTATCCCCCTTTTTTATGTATCATACCCGGGCCTACAGCTAAAAAAATGCTAGCTAAGCCCCTGCTGAGCTATTGTTGTTTCCATATGTTGTTCATGATCAATATTTACTGGTAGCTCATTATAGTCTCTAGTGGCCACATTTGTCATTACTTTCATCTGATCTTGATTAAACTTTGACAAATATTTATCTTGGCAATATTTTGGCCAAGTTCGAATCTGCATAATGTGCATCCAAAAAATAGGTCACCAGGTCAAATCAAAGAAAACTTTTATAACCACTTTTATAATAGGCCACATTTGGTACTCAATTTTGATAAAAGCCAGAATGTTTTTCTTGTTTTTAATGCCTTTCTGGCCCCATTCAGCACAGCTTATAGGTATTTATTTTTCTATGTATAATAATTAACCTTACAATTCCTCAGGGGCTCTTAAGGTCAGTTTTATTATTTAAAAAAAAGATGAATGCATTTTTACAACAATTGACAAAGATGGCTGCATTTTTGTCAATATTCCCAGCAATTTTCATCAAACCAAGTTTTATAAAAAAAAATCTGATTAACATTTCACCCCCTTGATGCAAAAAGGTACCATGTGACATTGAAATTACATAGCAGATGGTACCTTTTTGCACTAATGGGGCGATTAATTTAATTTATTATTTTGTTGTTAGGCATTTGACTAATTTTTTTATAAACATGTAGAATTTTAAAATGTATTCAGGTTGATCAGAAAAAAAAGCCTTTTGTCATACACCTGTCATCTTATAACCCCCTGCCACCTTTCCACTAAAGGTAAAAAAAAAAAAAAAAGGTCAAGTCTCAAACAATTGTTGAATCTTGATCTCAGATGAGGGCTTTTAAGTGCCATCATGGCCCTGTTGTTTTTATGTCATTTCTTAAAATATTGGAGAGGGACTCCTGTTCTCAAATATACTTATAAATGACGTTATCATAACAATATTCTGCTTAAAGTTCTTAGATTGGGAGTTTACAAAAAGTATAGGTATTACATTAATAGCGGGATTTTTAGTTTTAAGCACAAATCTGTAATCTGCGACAGTGATTTATTTATTTTACCAAAAAATCTTTGTTTCCTGCAACATGTGCATCATTTTTCTTGAATGGCTAATGTTCTGTAACAACCAGATGTGAAGAATGCAAACAGAATGGGAAGTTTTATTTTAAAACTTGCCAATGGTTTAAGCAAGGGGCATGTTTCTGTTTTCTTCCAAGCCAGCTTATCAGCTGATATTATCAGTTTATCAAATATCCACCAATTCACAAGAAAGTTTCCCGGCAGCCATAAAAACCTGGTAAAAGGAAACCTCACACTTCTGATGTAATTTGCAAAGAAATTTGTTTCATTAGGGATTCTCTGGCTGTGGTGTCTGTGACTGTAGTGTAGCCTCATTTGTGACTGTAGTGTAGCCTCATTTCTTGAAAGGAATCTCTGACATCCACAATGTTAATTCTCGTGCTAATGGTGACAATTTACACAAGATAATAGTCATTTTTGTCTGATTGTTGTTGAGTTCGTTATCATCATGTCCGTTATGTATTGCATGTTCTGGGATAATATCTTTGTGTAGTTACTTGATAAAGAGGCATTTATCCCAGCTTAACGCAAAAATGATCTGTAATTCTGGAAACTGCCAATAAAGGGAAAGATTGTTTATACAAATCAAACAAAATCATTATAAGTATGTGAGGAAAAACTCAACATAAAAAGCAGAGAGATAGTTGAAATGATTTCTTAGATTCTTATGCTACTTTTTGCAAGGTTTTATTACAGGACTAAAAGAATGTTTACAAAAAACATATACTTCAATTTAATTGTGATGCATCACAAAACAATAAACTGCAACTTAATCAATACATAAAAGTGGTCAATACATTTTCCACTTTGTATAAAAATGCAACTTGATGCCATTCAGCAATTATCCATTGGAAAATTGCAAGGTTCAATAAATAATGCAGATAAAAATACACTTTTAAAGCGTATTTTGTTTAAAAGTGCATTTTATTTTGAGAAGGGTATATATATATATTTTTTTTTTAATTGCACCTTTTATAGCAACTTTACCTGATCACAAAATTCTCAAACAGTTTATACAGACATTTATTTTGTATGTGTGGTATTTTAATAAAACAATAATATTATGGTATAAAACAAAGACATTCTGGGGAAATGTAAGCAGCAAGAATCTCATAAAGAAAGAATAGCACTGGATTATTGCATTTTTATGGCCTTCTGTGTAAAAGAGAAGCAATAAATTAGCTCTACACAATTTTCATAACATCGCTAATGTTGTTACTTGGAGGTTCCAGTGTTAACGTAAGAAATTGTGCGAGTTTATGTGGAAAGAAAGTGCGTTTAAATAAACAGGGTTATTGCCGTGTTTATGCTTCCTGCCTCTTCAATTTGTTTCTTTTTTTGCTGCAAAACTGTTAATGGTTTAGAAAGTGGGAGATTCTAGTTTTGATGTTGAAAATGTCTGTAAGAGATTGCTTTAACTTAGCAGTCCAGGTTTTCAACCTGTCAACACAAAAAGGCTATATTTGTTTTGCAATGAATTATTTGTTATGTTTTATTAAATATTATATGTTACATACATTTTGAGAGTGTGCATAACCTTCTCTGTTTTAGTAAAAAGATATGAAGTCCATTTGAAGATATGCACATACAATGAACTAATAACATGGCCCTTGTTGTTAATCCATTTATGCCTAGTGGACTCTCCCATTGTTCTAAATTGGATCAATTTATTTCCAAAATTATGGATGTCTAGTATATTTATTTCTATATTCAGAATATTTCTTACAGAAATTATTTTAAGCAAACAGCGCAGACCCTGATGAGACGCCGCATCATACGGCGTCTCATCTGGGTCTACGCTGTTTGCAAAGGCCTTTTTTCTAGACGCTAGGCATAAATAGGTTAATGAATGAGAATACATGTTTCAAAATTTTCTTTACACTGTTTCCTCTTAGATGTCACAGTAATAATATCATGATACCGATTACTAAACTGAAGTCACAGTCATGATTCTTCCTCAAGAACCAACAGATTATTTACTTTATTTGCATGAGTGACTGTAAGTGAGAACCAGAAAACAAAGGCAAACATAATGCTTTAAAGGGGCCTTTTCACAGATTTTGGCATTTTTTTAACTTATTCATTAAATGCTTTATATTGATAAATGTAAACATTGGATCATAAAAGCTCCAGTAAAAAATCAAGAAAAAAATTTAAAAAAGGAAAAGAACATTGCCCGGAGCAAGTTTCGAACCAGTGACCCCTGGAGTCCTGCCAGAGTCCTGAAGTAAAAGCGCTTTAGCCTACTGAGCTATTCCGCCGACTACACATTCTTGACGTATTTTATACCTTATATAAGCAATCTTCGTAGTTTCACAAAATTTAACGACAAAAACAGAACTCTCCAAATTATTCAATCGTTTCGCGTTGCAACACTTTATAATTTTTAGGTTTTAAAATCATCAAAAGATGCATATAATGGCTATATTAGAGCATGGTTAATGTTCAGTATTACTGTTTCCTCACAAATATCATAACTAAAACGAAAACTTACGAATCTGAAACAACTTTTTTCAATTTTGTCAATTTACCAAAGCGTGAAAAGATCCCTTTAAAACAAGTCCCAGGTATAAAAAATTACCAAAGGTCTGAAAAATAAACATGACTTGTGAAGTTTCTAGTACATGTACCTTAGTAACAATGATCATTAAAGTAAAATGCCCTCCTCCCTAAACTGGTTGTTTGAATATTTTTGCTTTATTTAAGTTATGTCAAAGCATACATTTTACCATCTTACACTTTTAGGGCAAGCCACTTTGTAGTGATATATAACAGTAATGGTGTATGTGTAAATACCTGTGCCATTAATTGTTAAATGCCCTTCCCAAATTTGAATGGGACAGGCTGTGATTTGAACTCAGTAACAATAATGGCCTGAGAATCCTCAGTTCCCTATCAACTTTTGTTAACTGGCCTTTTTTCTGAGCTCACTGGCCCCTTTTGATACCACTTATCTCAGTTTAAACTTTATACTGTTTAATTTCAAATCGCCTTTCTGTCCATTTCAGCCCAGCGTATCATGTAGACTCTCAGACACACTACTAATGACTGGGTACTGTGGACAGCTGGCTGGTTCCCGCTCGCAAGTCTTAGTGGAAACATGAGCCCGCCTGTCTGTCAGGGGAACCGGCTCAAGGAGCTTCTCTTGATCGTCGCAAGCACGTTCATCGTTAGCGCAAACAGTAAGTCCACAAGAAAATGCGAAAATATATGTGATCTGCTGACACAAAGGGAAGAACTAGAATAAATAATAACTAGAATATAAATTTGTGGATTATACAGTCTAGCTTCAGAATAGTAAGAAAAATATATGTTAAAAGGCTTTTACCAGTGTGCGCCTAATGCTTGTTAGCGCTTATGGTGGCAAGTTCATTATAAATATGTTATGGTCAGAGTCCGCTGGCAAAGTAAGCTAGCAGCATTTTGTCAAGAAAATCTAACGTATAATTAAATGTTTTACTTAAGTCTGCTAAAGAAATATTAGGAACACTGAATTCAAATTCTTCTACTAGAATTAAATATGTTAAAATATATAGAAACTTCAACAAAATATACAATTTTAAGAAGCCATTCATTAGTTTGGCTTTGTGTAGCATATTTGGATTGATGTACACAATGTCACTGAATACATTAAGATATTATGCCTTGTATACTTACACAAAGTTGAGATATTACTGCAGTGTGTTTAAAATCATTGAAAGAAAATTAACCTTGTTTAATACATCTCTACCGTCACAGTCTGAAAAAGGATATCATATGACATTGCATTGAGGTGTCTAAATTCATCAAAACATCCAAAACTGGCGATAACATCAACAATTTTTCCTTTTCTGTTTTTTTTGCTACAGGTTATACTCCACCATAACTGTCATACACCACATAAAATGTGCCTTGTGGTAGATTTATCGGGTTAAAAGGTGTGAATTTCTTCACCTGTGCATATCAAAAATGGTTGTTGGGGAATGATCAGTAAAGATTACTGTTTGCTTTAATGTCTTGACTACATTTGGTTGATGTTTTAAAATTAGATAATGGTTATGTTTGTGAGTTTTGTGACATTTTAACAAGGGATTGTTTGCATTTTAAAGCTATAAAATTCATTGTGATCATTATTGTCATGGCAAATTCTCATTTGAATTAAATAATTATTCAATTAAAGATAATGTTGTATTTTTGAAAAACATTCTTTAAATGTATAAACAATAATTAAAAGGCATAGGATCATGACCAATTAAGACATAATCTGGGGTGTGGAAAAAAAGATGTCCTTACCAAGTTCAATGCTAAAATCTTCAATGTCGCTAAGCAGCAAAAGTAATTAGTTTTGTTTAAGACCCTTTGCTTGGCAAAAATGGTTTAATATGTCATTGCTAAAACAATAGGTGTTATTACCATAGCATTTTATAAAGCTGCTTCTTTAACTTTTTAATGCAATTCATTATCTTCAATGTACTTGCATGCTGACATTTAAATAGGAAAAATTTACTTGTGCATCTGCAATTTCTTCTGTGCATATTAAGCATACATTTCCATGAAAATGTTTCAAACGCCTGGACCATAAGATTTGTATACAATAAACCCTTGAGATTTCATTTCTTTTGAAGATTTTTTAGTTTGTCCATGCTTTGCCTTACAGTTCACTGATAATGATGTAACTTTATTTTGTCATATTGACATCAGTCTTGGCTTGAAGTGGGATATATATTAAATTTCTATAATGCACTTGCGAAATGTTTAAGCTCGCGTTTTCATACTAAAAGATACCTATTTATGCGTGAAATGTATCTCTTACAAGCTTTGATGAATTTGATAGGGTTTTGGGTTGGTAGATTATAAGGAGGTTTTCAATTCCATGTGTGTAATATTTGTGAATATCTTTCAGGTGTGTATGATTGAGGAGCATACAAATTGTATTAAACAAAGGTTACAATATAAACTTGCATGTTTAGTAAGAAATGCTCCTAAATAACAAATGCTGTACAAAGAGTTTGTCTAATTACTCTAGACAGTTTTATGATTTACAATTATGATGTTTTTATGAGATCTTGTTATCAAAGAAAATACAAAAAATGGTGTAACAAAAATGAATATATAACTGTCAAGTAAGAGAAAATAGTTGTAGAATATGATTCAGTTTAAAAATTGGCATCTTTTAGATAGTTTATTATAATAATTATAATTATATTGATCATTGTGCGCAGCGTTATTCAGTTTGTACCAATCTGGTTCATAATCTGCACCTAAAATTATCAAAACTGACTGGTTTACAATTCCAGCCTGTTTCTTTTGGCAGAATACCTGCTCTAAGCCCATGTAACCAGTCTATCTGGAAGAATCTGTTGTTTAATGTTTTAATATATCTCATATTTCGGGCAACTGCTGTAAGAGCAGCTAGCAATCTGCTCCCGAAACCCAACACACCAACAGAGCTCTGGGGGATACACAGGCTGCAAGAAAGCAATACAACTTACCATACTTCCCCTGTACTTCTGTGGATATACCTGGAAAAACAAATAAAGGATTGGCAAGAAAATGTGAAGTTTACAGTATATCTGTAACTTAAAATATATTTTCCCAATTTATTAAGTAATATTGTGCTGTATGAATCAGATGTGTTCTCAGAAGTGTGCTTTGTTAAACCAGCTTTATTTTGTTTAAAAATAGCTTGACCTACTTTATAAAGCCTACTTTATAAAGCAGGCATGAAATTAAACCAGCTCTGTAACCTTTATGTTCATCCATGGACCAACTGCCCTGTCCTTAATTTTATATGTAAGTAATTATACCCCCATTACCATTGGTAATGGGGGCTATATGGGAGTCACTTTGTCGGTCCGTCGGTCTGTCAGTCTGTCCCGAAATTTCATCTGAAACTTGGTCACAAGTTGTATCTAGATAATGTCTAGGTCAAGTTTGAATATGGGTCATGCCAGGTCAAAAACTAGGTCGCGGGGTCACTGTGTGTTTTAAACCGAAAGTTTGTCCGCACCATAACTATGCCATTTATCGTTAGATTTTAAAATGACTTGGTACTTTTGTTCACCATCATGGAACGGTATGTCGTATGAAAAAAGTACGTTGATATCTCCAAGATCAAGGTCACACTTTGAGTTCAATGATCATAAATTAGCTTGTCAGGGCCATAACTATGTCATTCATTGTAAGATTGTAAAATCATTTGGCACATTTGTTCACCATCATTGGACGGTGTGTTGCGCGAAACAATTACATCAATATCTCCAAGGTTAAGGTCACACTTTGAGTTCAAAGGTCAAAAATGGCCATAAATGAGCTTGTCCGGACCGTAACTATGTTGTTCATTGTGAGATGTAAAAATCATTTGGCACATTTGTTCACCATTGTCGCGCGAAAGAATTAATTTTTTCACAGTCATTGGACGGCGTGTCATGGGAAAGAATTCAAGAGTTAAAGGTCAAAATGGCGGTAAATAAGAATGGCATAACAATTCTTAAAAATTGCCATTAATTACATTCTCTTGTTTTGTGAAGACAGCATGCAAAATAGTCTGTGTCAATGCAGCACGTGGGGGTATATGTCAAGTCTGTGACAAAACTCTAGTTCAAGTTGTTTTCATCTGATCTTCACTAAACTTGGTCAGATGTTGTATCTAGATTATGTCTAGGTCAAGTTCGAATATGGGTCATGCCGGTTGAAAACCTAGGTCACAGGGTCACTTAGTGCGTTTTAAACATAGAGCATGTTGTCCGCACCCTAATTCAAGTAGTTTTCATCCGAGCTTCACCAAACTTGGTCAGAAATTGTATCTAGATGATGTCTAGACCAAGTTTGAACATGGGTCATGGCAGGTCAAAAACTAGGTAACGCGGTCACTTAGTGCGTTTTAAACATTGAGCATGGTGTCCGCTCTCTAATTCAAGTAGTTTTCATCCAATCTTTACCACATTTGGTCAGAAGTTGTATCAAGATGATGTGTAGGTCAAGTTCGTACATGGGCCATGTCGGGTAAAAAACTAGGTCACGTGGTCACTTAGTGTGTTTTAAACATTGAGCATGGTGTCCGCTGTTTTTTTGTGAAGACAACATGCAAAATATTCTGTGTCAATGCGGCATGTGGGGGTATTCGTCACATATGTGACAAAGCTCTAGTTTTACATGGAGAGCATGTATCACTCTGGGAATTTTTAGCCTTGGTGCAATTGTCTTATAAAAATTCTTTATAATCCATCTTCATTACAATGACGTTCAGCATTTAGCAGAGCAATTTTTGTTTAAGTTCATCTTCCAGTCATGACCACATAATTATGTATTTAAGAAAATTGAGCTGCAGGATTATACATGTAAGTTTGTTATTTAAACTGTTAGTACTCGTACCATTTTTAAGCATAACAAGAACATATTTAAGTCAAAGCACTGAAGGAGAATGCATGAATGTTCCCAGAAAATACTGTGAGCAGAGAAAAAGCAGAGATGGGGGTAATTATTTGGGTACATTGGTAGCCAAGTTTGCTACAGCTTTACAGCATGCCGCCTACATTATTAATGAAGTCTCAAAAGATAAACTTTAACAAATGAGTTCTTAATGTCTGAGAATGCCTGATCATTATTTTGATACAGGAAGTCATGTTCCTGCAGGCCACAGATGTTTATCTCTAGAACTGCAAGGTCCTTAAATCACTATCCTTCCTTGATACTCACAGATTAGTTTAAACCTATTTATTTAAGCTCTATTGCATAGGAAGCCTATGCTTATTGAAAAGCTCTTGAGTACCTTTCCTGGGGCTATGACCAATACTTGTTGTCTTTGGGGGAGATCGAAGTAAAGCTCTCAGCGGGGCTCGAACCTGTGACCTCCTGATCCATGGGTGGACACCATATCCATATCATAAAAGGTTGATATGTCATCAACCTTTATCATATATTGATCATATAATGATGCCTACTGTTCTAATGCTCTTATTCTGAGTATATAACTTTGAAAGTTTAATAAAATAACCCTTTCCCCATCAGAAGCAAAGTAAAAATGGCTATGTGCAAACAGCATGAAACCAGAACAGCCTGCAGAGTAACTCGCAGTCTGTTGAGGTTTTATGCTGTTTGCTGCTCATCAGTATCTAAGGGTTGGAAAGGAAGCCTTTAAAACTTGAATCTAGTAAGAAAGGTCTTTAGTAAAATTGAACTTTTTAAGGGGCTACAAATGCGTCAAAATATGTATCTCAGTGGTAAAAGGTTAACCTACAAATCCACTGCCCGGCCCCCTTTTTCAAAAGTTTGTAGGTTAACCACAAAAGACCAAGGATCCACTGCTGCTGCTGCTATTGATGCTTATGATCTTTGATAGACACTTATTAAATATAAACAGGACACATGTTAACCACTCTAAATGTAATGTAAACAAGTATATTGAAACACATTTTAAAAACACATTTTTTGGAAATGCTTAGTTTAATTGGAAATGGGAAACAAATTTCACTGGAGCCACCAAGGTGTCATTAAATTCTCATTAGCAGGGTGGGGTGTGAATAGGGTATGTTTGTAAAGATGAGAAGATCTGTAAAATATTTTATATGGTTATTTCTGCCTCTGCATTCTTTCCCCAAAATGTGCTCTTGTTGAAAGGTGTTGCCAATTTAATATGAGATTTAAAATATGCTGAATGTCTAGATGCACTTTAGAGGGATCTTTTCACGCTTTGGTAAATTGACAAAATTGAAAAAAGTTGTTTCAGATTCGCAAATTTTCGTTTTAGTTATGATATTTGTGAGGAAACAGTAATACTGAACATTTACCATGGTCTAATATAGCCATTATATGCATCTTTTGACGATTTTAAAACCTAAAAATTATAAAGCGTTGCAACGCGAAACGATTGAATAATTTGGAGAGTTCTGTTTTTGTCGTTAAATTTTGTGAAACTACAAGATTGCTTATATAAGGTATAAAATACGTTCAATATGTGTACACGGTGGAATAGCTCAGTAGGATAAAGCGTTTTTACTTCAGGACTCTGGCAGGACTCCAGGGGTCACTGGTTCGAAACCTGGTCCGGGCAATGTTCTTTTCCTTTTTTTAATTTTGTTCTTGATTTTTTACTGGAGCTTTTACGATCCAATGTTTACATTTATCAATATAAAGCATTTAATGAATAAGTTAAAAAATGCCAAAATCTGTGAAAAGGCCCCTTTAAAGACTTGATTTCACACAGTTGCGTAGCTAGGCAATTTTCTTGTTGTAGATCAATATACCAAGAAAGATGTTAAGATACATGTATAGATAATAGCCAATCTCTTGGAAAACCACCAGGCTTAATGCGTTTGTAGTCTGCACAGGCTTATAGGGAGGACACATCTCTAGACTATACACAGATATTCCTGAACTTTTCAAATTCCTACCTATATTACTATTTTTGTTTCATAGGCCACTATAGTCCTGTCAAATTATGACATTCAATTTCAGATTATGCTCATTTTCAGGTCTGATAAGGTACAATGTAATTTATAAGTCAAAATTATCTTGAAAATGTGTGTAACATTTCTGTAAAAATAGAATTCAATTCAGGCTTTAATGAGGATAAATATATTTTTAAGTGTTATAAATTTGAGAATTATTATCAAAAGCAATGACTTTCGCGTCCGCTTGTTCTTGCTTATTTTATAATAGTTTCAGGTCCATATTCCTTTCTGTCAGTGATTATGCGAGTACTTTCTACATTGTTATAAGTAATAAAAGATCCACCAATACAATTTGCATAATGTGATGTAACATACTTTGACATAAATGATGACATCTCATCATATAATTGAATCTACAATTTTTGTAAAATGGTGTGAAAATGTACACTTTCTGAATAACTTCACGTTTATGGGACGTTATTGTACATCGTGATTGTGATAGATGTGTTTTCCCTAATTCTGTTACTATGGGAGCAGCATTTCCAAAAAGCATTAGCAACAAATGTCATAGAAGCTTTCCAGGTGATCACTTAGTGGCTGTAATATGGCATTTGTGTAATAATGTGAATGTATTTTCTATTGGTAAAAAGGATAACCATGGGCACTTTGAATTGCTGGCAAAATGCGGGAAGAATGAGTGAACAGTCGTTGTTGTCTATGAAAGGGAACATTAATCACTACAATCTAATGGTGTTTTCTGACAGATAGATATATTTTCCAAGCTGCTGTGTTGCTTAAAAAATGGAGCAGAAAATAAGTATAACAGATGAAAGAATTGTAGACTTAGTGATGCATTTTGGAGAGATATTTATTATTATGATAAAACACAGGATATAAATGGCTTTCTAAAGCCAAATTACGTTCAAAGGCGTCTAAAAATTTCACCAAAAAATCAAATTTGCAGACAGTTGCTATTTCTCGGTGTAAGTATGCAAACATGATGAAAAATGACTTTCGTAACAATGGGTGTGTATGAGATTCCATAAGAAAGTTTAACCCATTTATGCCTAGTGGACTCTCCTGTCCTTCTCAATTGGATCAATTTATTTCCAAAATTATGGATCATTTCTAGTATATTTATTTCTCATATTTATGCCCCCCTTCGAAGAAGAGGGGGTATATTGCTTTGCTCATGTCGGTCTGTCGGTCGGTCTGTCGGTCCGTCCACCAGGTGGTTGTCAGACGATAACTCAAGAACGCATGGGCCTAGGATCATGAAACTTCATAGGTACATTGATCATGACTCGCAGATGACCCCTATTGATTTTGAGGTCACTAGGTCAAAGGTCAAGGTCACGGTGACCAGAAATAGTAAAATGGTTTTTGAATGATAACTCAAGAACGCATACGCCTAGGATCATGAAACTTCATGGGTAGATTGATCATTACTTGCAGATGACCCCTATTGATTTTGAGGTCACTAGGTCAAAGGTCAAGGTCACGGTGACCCGAAATAGTAAAATGGTTTCCGGATGATAACTCAAGAACGCATACACCTAGGATCATGAAACTTCATGGGTAGATTGATCATGACTCGCAGATGACCCCTATTGATTTTGAGGTCACTAGGTCAAAGGTCAAGGTCACGGTGACCCGAAATAGTAAAATGGTTTTTGGATGATAACTCAAGAACGCATACGCCTAGGATCATGAAACTTCATAGGTAGATTGATCATGACTTGCAGATGACCCCTATTGATTTTGAGGTCACAAGGTCAAAGGTCAAGGTCACGGTGACCCCAAATAGTAAAATGATTTTCAGATGATAACTCAAGAACGCTTTTGCCTAGGAACATGAAACTTCATAGGTACATTGATTGTGACCCGCAGATGACCCCTATTGATTTTCAGGTCACTAGGTCAAAGGTCAAGGTCACAGTGACAAAAATCGTATTCACACAATGGCTGCCACTACAACGGACAGCCCATATGGGGGGCATGCATGTTTTACAAACAGCCCTTGTTATTTCTATATTTAGAATATTTCTTACATAAATTCCTTTAAGCAAACAGCGCAGACCCTGATGAGACGCTGCATCATGCGGCGTCTCATCTGGGTCTACGCTGTTTGCCAAGGCCTTTTTTTATAGACGCTTGGCTTAAATGGGTTAATCGTAGTACAGAATGGAAAATATAGCCATTTAGAATTTTGTTTGTGTAAGTATTGGAAAGCTTTAAATAATGTGTCTGTAGAGAATGTATTCTATTGCATGTATGTATGTATTTATTTTGACCTTGCGGTCAAGGATAACCCATGAAAGTGCAAGCACTTATTTCCAATGGGGTCCTTTGGTTTTGCTGAAGAGACAGCAAGCAGATGAGACAGTATTGGGATAAAAGGAATCCGGGTGCGATACCCTAGCTCTTTGCGAATAGATACCTTGGTTCTTTTACGGTCTCAGTGTATAGCACCGATACACGTGAGAATTACCTGGGTTTCATACCAGTACATCTCTTAGTTGGGTGGGAAACACTTGAAGCATTTCTGAAATTCCCAGTGCCCCAGCCGGGATTTGAACCGGAGACCTCTGGAATGGTAGACCAGAGTGTTACCACTCGACTACCGCACCACCTTTGGGTAACTTTAAACATCACTTAAATCCTGTAAATAAAACTTAGTAAGATTACATAGTACATTTGTATATCATTATACATAAATGATAACAACAAATTGCTCAAGATGAGCAATGGTGGCTCATCAGCATTGCCCATCTTGTGTTGAAATTTGTCAACAATTTCTTTACACTATATTTACTCCTTAGCTTCTGTGCAGATTTTCAAGAAACTTCACAGGAACGGTCCTTTGGTAACCCTCTTTTAAAGGTTTTCAAATCATTCTGGTATGCAGACTATATAGGTCACCAGAGCTAAAATTGATTTTAAAAGTGGAAATTTGTCTTGCAGTCATCTTAAGTACTCACAGGTTTGGTATTTTATTCGTACAATTAAAAAAGTGGTCCTCAAAGTCAAACAATTTTGTTCAAATCTTGCTCTAGGGATCAAAATTAGCCCCTTCCTTTGAGCAACCTGTTTTCCTTATTATTATCTATATGGTTAAAACTTAAAAAAATATTTTCTCAAAACCCTTTAAAACCAGTGAGGGGTCTAAGACCATCTTGGCTCCTTGTACAAGACATTTCTTTGAAAGTAGTATTTTAGATAAACAATTCATTTTTGTACCAACAAACACACGTGTACACTATCAGCCAGAAAAACACAATAAATAATTATCAGGGAGAACAGAAAAAAACGAGGTCTATGATTGCTTGTAGAGGAATCAAGGCACAAGATGGACAGATGTCACAAGTTGCATCAATCGGTTTCTCACAATGTGTTCCATCACAAATTGACACTTGCCTGATGTCTTCAACAAACAATGAAACAAAAAAACACCCAAAGCTTTCCCAGAATGTTGAGATTTCCGGGTCTGTAATTTAGGAACATAGCTTGTTATGAAACACATTGTTAGCAACAGATATATTCCAGATAATAGATGAAAAGAGAACAAGAAACTTTTTCTTCTTGAGATATTTTATCCTGTTATCTAAAACATATGTCTCCTATGGGTCCAAATATATTCTGTTACATTTCTGGCATGCTGAATCCCTGTGGATCACTGATTTTCTTGTTAAATATAGAAATCTAACACAATACTTAACCACAATTATTTGTTTATTGCAGTTTTATTTGATTCTTGATGCATTCGTATTATCCAATATATTCAGTCATGTTCATTAACAATTATCTTAAGTCATACAGCAAGGCATAATAGTGAACTTGTACAAAAATACTACTCAAAACTTCCAAGCAAGTGAAAATTCAATGCAGATATTTCTTTGGTTAAATCAATCTCTTTTTTTTTGATTATTGTAAAACTTCATGCGGTATTGTTACTGTAAGTCATCTACAATTTGTTTACCTGTAACTCGCTTCATTTTCTGACCCAAAAATGTGGACCAAAGATGGACACATATGTAATGAAGACTGATAGGGTTCAACTTCTACTAGTGTTTGGGCTAAATATTAAAGTCAATTGAGGTTTTGAAAATACATTGATTCATTAATATTAGCATAGAAAAATCATTAATACTGCTGCAACTGAATTAGTTTGTCAAATGTGTTTAAGGTAGACACGATGTCGGAAGTAGCTTTGAAGTGAGTGACTGTGATTTTACATAAAGAAAACCGTGTTTCTGGTGTATTTTGAAAGTGACAAGTTCTGTTTGAGGTTTTTATTCCTGTTGTTGCAATGAAATTTCAGTTGTCAGTGCTTGTAATGGAGGAAAGAAAGTTCATGAAAGAATTTCATTGTCTTGTCATTTGGTTTATATGGCTTGTTTGCATGTTGAGACTGGTCATAAACATGTCCAATGGTTTTGTCGTTTCTTGTCTCACAAGGAGATGAGTTGAGTTGACATGATTATGAAGCTGCCATGTATTTGTGTACACCAATAGTAAGTTTAAACCATAAACAGTCATATGATAGACCAGTCTTACAGTTCACACTCCAGTGTTGTTTTTTTCGTTCAATTTTCGGTCTTGTAGGGGGACTCATCCCAATGGACACAAAGTATATATTACTCCCAAACTGGTTCTAATAATTTCCAATAGAAGGTTTCAAACGAATATTTTTTTTGTATAAATCAATATAAACTTTTAGTTCATCAAGCTATTTAAGTTAAACCTTTTTAAGTATTTGTTACCTTTAAAATCCAGTGAAAGCAACACTAATTTCCTAATTGTAGCAAAAATGACTTGATTTTTCCCAATCAAACAGGCCCGGGCCACATTCCCAAAAATGTTTAAAAAAACACACACTGCACTCAATGCTGCATTTTGTAATGACATTAAAAAAAAGAGAGACATTGAAATAAATTTTTATGTACATGACCACTTTCTATGGTGCCAGCTGTATGTAGATATTCTTTATAAACGTGCCATTAGTTTGGCTTCAATACAACAAAATGTGATAATTTATTGATTAAAATGTGTCTAATATAAATGGACAGACCATTATCTGTTGGTGTCTTGCTCAATTCATGTGATCCTAACACTGGGTAAACAGGGTTTAATACATGCGCATACAGTGTTTTCCCAGATTAGCCTGTGCAGTCTTCCTAGGCTTATTAGCTGGGCCAACACTTTCTGCCTGTGCAGTCTTCCTAGGCTTATCAGCTGGGCCAACACTTTCTGCCTGTGCAGTCTTCCTAGGCTTATCAGCTGGGCCAACACTTTCTGCCTGTGCAGTCTTCCTAGGCTTATCAGGGCGGACACTTTCTGCCTGTGCAGTCTTGCTAGGCTTATCAGCTGGGCCAACACTTTCTGCCTTAACTGGATTTTTGCAAGGAAGAGACTTCCTTTGAACGAAAATTACCAATTAAGTGGTTAAGTATTGTACTAGATGAGCCTGTCCCTAATCTGGGAAAACACTAAGCACACACATTAATCCTTCACAACTTAGATAGGTCTTTTTATGCATTTGTAGTCCCTTAGAGTGCTAAATTGAATTTGAGACCATTCTTACTTGATTCAAGATTTAGAGGCTTCATCTCCAACCCTTGCATACTGATGAGCAGCAAACAGCATAAAACCTGAACAGACTGCGAGTTACTCGCAGGCTGTTCTGGTTTTATGCTGTTTGCCTATAGCCATTTTCACTTTGCTTCTGATGGGGAAAGGGTTAAACCATTTCAGTGCCGGAACCGAATTTTGAAGGCCTTTGCAAACAGTTTGGATCCAGATGAGACGCCACAGAACGTGGCGTCTCATCAGGATCCAAACTGTTTGCTATTCTGATTGTTGGATCCAGATAAGACGCCACAGAACGTGGCGTCTCATCAGGATCCAAACTGTTTGCTATTCTGATAGTATTCTTTGAAAAATAATCGAAGAAAATGCTAATTTTAGAAATTCAGCAGACGACATTTTAGCAGACGACAAATTTCCCAGCATGCAAAGGGTTAAACCCTGATTTTTCAGAGCGATGCTCAAGTTGTTTGTGTGAATATAATCAGATCCAATGCTTTCTGTTTGTTTCAGGTATAATTCCACATTTCCTGACCGAGCCAGCCTCAGCAGTTATTTCTCCGAATGCTTCAGCCACGTTGTCATGCAGCGTGTTTCCCCAGGGCTCCAGTATCAGCTGGACCTTCAACAACAAGGTCATTGACAACAACAGCCCCTTCAAGGTCACAAGTTCGGGTCTCGTTTTGCCAAGGTTGCCAGAGACAGAGAAGGAGGCAGTATTTCAGTGTCTTGCCATTACAACGTGGGGAACTATCATCAGTAGCCGTGCACATATTTCTTTAGCAGGTAACAAAGTAGCTAGGAGTAAAGGGTTTTGAAATATTCTCATTTCTGAAGCTTGTCTTGTTCTGATTGCAGTATTTGGTCATGCTCTGCCTAAAACATTTGGTCATGTTCTCTATGCTACGTAATGCGACTTACCGAATGGAACATTTAGCTGAACTCTAATTGCAACATGTTTTAAGTGGCTGTATGCTCAATGTAACATTTAGCTGAACTCTAATTGCAACAATTGTTTTTAGGGGCTGAATGCTGAATGTAACATTTAGCTGAACTCTTAATTACAACATGTTTTAAGAGGCTGAATCCAATATTTTGTCACACTCTAAATGCAAGATTTTGATAATCTCTGAATGAAGCATTGTGAATGTAACAATTTGTGGCCCTCGCAACTTAACAGTTTGTGAATATGTTGATTCAACATTTAATCATGCTCTAAATTTAATATTTTTGGCACTCGGAACGAAACATTTTGTATTGTTTTGAAAGCTACATTTTGTCACATTTGGAATAAAACATTTTGTTATACCCCCATTACCATTGGTAATGGGGGCTATATAGGAGTCACTTTGTCGGTCTGTCTGTCTGTCTGTCTGTCTGTCTGTTCTGAAATTTCATCCGATCTTCACCAAACTTGGTCAGAAGTTGTATCTAGATAATGTCTAGGTCACATTTGAATATGGGTCATGCCGGGTCAAAAACTAGGTCAGGGGGTCACTTAGTGCTTTTTTAACCGAAAGTTTGTCCGGACCATATAACTATGTCATTTATCGTAAGATTTGAAAATGACCTGGTACATCTGTTCACCATCATTAGACGGTGTGTCGCACGAAAGAGTTATGTCAATATCTCCAAGGTCAAGGTCACACTTGGAGTTTAAAGGTCAAATGCTTGTCCAGGCCATAACTTTGTCACTTATTGTGAGATTTTAAAATCATTTGGCAAATTTGTTGACCATCATTGGACGGTGTGTCGCGCAAAAGAATTATGTCGATATCTCCAAGGTCAAGGTCACACTTTGAGTTCAAAGATCAAAAATGGCCATAAATGAGCTTGTCCATACCATAACTATGTCATTCATTGTGAGATTTTAAAACCATTTGGCACATTTGTTCTTCTTCGTTAGACGGTGTGTCACACGAAAGAATAACGTTGATATCTTGAAGGTCAAGGTCACACTTTATGTTCAAAGGTCAAAAATGGCCATAAATGAGCCTGTCCGTGCCATAACTATGTTGTTATGGCGAGACTTTAAATCGTTTGGCACATTTGTTCACCATGATTGGACGGTGTGTCGCGCGAAAGAATTACGTCAATATATCTAAGGTCAAGGTCACACTTGGAGTTAAAAGGTCAAAAATGGCCATACATGAGCTTTTCCGGGCCATAACTATGTCGTTCATTGTGAGATTTTAAAATCATTTGGCGCATTTGTTTTCCTCAATTGGACGGTGTGTTGCCCGAAAGAATTACATTGATATCTCCAAGGTCAAGGTCACACTTTGAGTTCAAAGGTAAAAAATGAGCTTGTCTGGGCCATAACTTTGTAGTTTATTGTGAGATTTTAAAATCATTTTGCTCTTTACTTCACCATCATTGGACGGTGTGTCGCACGAAAGAATTACGTAGATATCTCCAAGGTCAAGGTCACACTTTTAGTTCAAAGGTCAAAAATGGCAATAAATGATCTTGTTTGGGCCATAACTATGTCATTCATTATGAGATTTTAAAATGGCTGTGTACTTTAATTTTGTTCACAGTCATTGGACGGCGTGTCATGTGAAAGAATTCAAGAGTTCAAAGGTCAAAATGGCTATAAATCATGGCATAATAATTCTTAAAAATCGCCATAAATTAGATTCTCTTGTTTTGTGAAGACAGCATGCAAAACAGTCTGTGACAATGCGGCATTTTGGGGTATATGTCACGTCTGTGACAAAGCTCTAGTTGTGTTCGTAATCTACCTTATGTTCATGTTCTGATTTCAACATTTTGTCTTGCTTGGAATGCACATGCTTGTGTTTTCTGGATCTGTTGGGAAATTTAATCTGTCATTTTAAACCACCATTTAATACTTAGGTTAAAGTTTTACACATCTAAAGTTTTTCTGAAATATTGCTGTGATTTGAGTTCTTAAAAATGGGCTAATTTATATGTATGTTAATATTTGCCTATTATGTTGTAATAAACATCAATTCTGTTTAAAATAAGGTGAATAACCTATAATACAATTTCCATTTTATTTTTGAAAACCATTCATGCTAAAAAAATGTGTCCAATTTAAACATTTAGTGTAGCATTAATGTGCACTAAGCAAATTTATTTGAGATTATTCTCTATGTTGCTTCGTTGACATTTCAATTAATGGTACAATACATTTGTAACATACACCAGTACATGGAAAGTACATGCGAAAACATTATCAGCAAAAACTGTCACACAATTTTTTGTTTTCGCTTTCTTGTCAGTTTAATGGACTTTTGACGCAAACATTTGGCTTAATCAGTGTTTAAAATATGACATGGCCTGGGCAACATGATTTCAATGTACTAGCTTGAAAAAGTCTAGACAACAACAATGGTAACAAGACGCACTGTCACACAGATACTATGAATTATTTGGTTATGGAAATTAAGTCAGATAGAGAAGGACTAATTTGAATTGGTTTTCTATTAATCATAGGTATCATATCTTTTTAAGTGAATGCTTGTGTCATTACACTGAATATTTGTATAAAATATCCATTTTATCCATACTATAATGATTGTATTGTATAACTGTTAATAGTTTTCACATATGGCCTACAAATAGTGAGTTAAAACCATTAAACAAAAATAAATGCTGCTTATCAATATGGTCAAAATATTTCTACCCTCAATTATTCCTTATTTTCTTGCTCAAACAGAATGCCTTCTATTTTGATTTATGTCTGTATAACAATTTCCAATAAGTAAAAGATTTATTAGGTGACTCTGATAAATATCCTGTTTATATTCCTTTGCTATGCCCTATGAAATTAAGTTTAATGAATAAATTGCTTCAAATATTTGCAGTTAATGGTAATGTGACAAATATTTTTATTTGCGTTTTCAGTATTACACAGATTTGAAGACCGCAAAGAGCTCTATTTCAACGTGTCGTCAGGTTCAAATGTTCTGTTACCATGCCAACCCCCTGAGAGTCGACCCCCAGCCATGATCATGTTCCGCCACAACCAGTCCAAAATCTACAGCAATGACACAGGTACGAACCACTCTGGAAAGTGAATACAGGAAGCTGTATGATACTTGGGGATTATCAACAATGGTTACTGCAGTGTCCGAAAATTGGGCAGTCAGTAGTTATTCAAATTGACCATTCTGATAGTATTGTTTTTAGCTCACCTGAGCACAACGTGCTCATGGTGAGCAATTGTGATCGCCTTTTGTTCGTCGTGCGTCGTGCCTCGTCAACATTTACCTTGTTAACACTCTAAAGGTCACATTTATTGTCCATTCTTCATGAAACTTGGTTAGAACATGTGTCTCAATAATATCTTGGATGAGTTCGAAAATGGTTCCGGTTGGTTGAAAAACATGGCTGCCAGGGGGCGTGGCAGTTTTCCTTATATGGCTATAGTAAAACCTTGTTAACACTGTAGAAGTCACATTTTTAGTCCAATCTTCATGAAACTTTGTCAGAACATGTGTCCCAATAATATCTTGGACGAGTTCGAAAATGGTTCCGGTTGGTTGAAAAACATAGCCGCCAGAGGGCGTGGCAGTTTTCCTTATATGGCTATAGTAAAACCTTGTTAACACTCTAGAAGTCACATTTTTAGTCCAATCTTCATGAAACTTGGTCAAAACATGTGTCCCAATAATATCTTGGACGAGTTCGAAAATGGTTCTAGTTGAATGAAAAACATGGCGGCCAGGGGGCGTGGCAGTTTACCTTATATGGCTTTAGTGTATAGTAAAACCTTGTTAACACTCTAGAAGTCACATTTATTGTCCAATCTTCATAAAAGTTAATCAAAACATTTTTTCTAACGATATCTTGGATGAGTTTGAAAATGGTTCTGGTCTGTTGGAAAACATGGCTGCCAGGGCGCGTTGTAGTTTTCCTTATATGGCCATAGTTAAACCTCGTTAACACTCTAGAAGTTACAACCCTTACTTATCATTAATACTTCTCAGGTGAGCGACCAGGGCCACCATGGCCCTCTTGTTTAAATGATTTATTATTTTTACGGAAAAATATTAAATTGGTTGTTTTTATCATTTAAGAATTGTTTATTTGTGTGGAAAAAGGTACCATTTGACATTCTGCAATTTTTTATGCCCCCTTTCGAAGAAAAGGGGGTATATAGTTTTCGCACTGTCCGTCTGTCTGTCAGTCTGTCACTCTTTTCGTGCCCCCTCTCTTATTAAAATAGATTTCATCCGATCTATACCAAACTTGGTCAGAAGTTGTATCTAGACATTATCTAGGTTAAGTTCGAATATGGGTCATGCCTGGTCAAAAACTAGGTCACGGGGTCACTTAGTGCATTTCAAGGATTTAGCAGGGTGTCCGCTCTCTAATTGAAGTAGTTTTCATCTGATCTTTACCAAACTTGGTCAGAAGTTGTATCTAGACAATATCTAGGTCAAGATCGAATATGTGTCATGCTGGGTCAAAAACTAGGTCACGGGGTCACTTAGTGCATTTCAAGGATTAAGCATGGTGTCCGCTCTCTAATTGAAGAAGTTTTGATCTGATCCTTACCAAACTTGGTCAAAAGTTGTATCAAGACAATATCTAGGTCAAGTTCGAATATGGGTCATGTCGGGTCAAAAACTAGGTCACGGGATCACTTAGTGCATTTCAAGGATTTAGCATGGTGTCCGCTCTCTAGTGTATGTGGCTTTCTGATTTATTTTGATATTCTAAGACATTTTTGTGCCCCAGCAGGAGGGCATATAGTGATCGGACCGTCCGTCCGTCTGTCTGTCCGTCACACTTTGCGTTTAGATTTCGAAAAAAGCTAACAAATTCTATGTCGCTTCAGATAGCAATTTCATATTTGGCATGCATGTGTATATGGACAAGGCCTTTCCATACGCACACAAATTTTGACCCCTGTGACCTTGACCTTGAGACCTTGACCTTGAACTTAGGTTCCACCTTTAGGTTTCAAAATCTGCGTTTAATTTTCAAAAAAAGCTGATAACTTCTACCAAGCGTTTATAGGGGGCATAAGTCATCCTATGGTGACAGCTCTTGTTCACTCAGTATTTAAAGAAAACTAATTTTATTTAGGCTAATGTGGATAATAGAATAGAATTATGCAAACAAAACGTGCAAGCTGCAAGTAATCTGTAGTTTTCACTATTGGCAGTTTGTTCAATTTCAATTGAAGATTGTGACATATACATAATATTGACAAATGAACCTAGGGTCATATATATTGTAGTAGTAAATACTTATGAGCATTTGGCTTATCATTTGGACTACAATTATGCAAATAAATTGTGGACAAGACATGTACTTTTGTACATTGGTACTGTAGGCAGTTTGCAAAATTTCAATTGAAGATTGTGACATTTTCCTAATATTAACAAATAGACCCTTTTTGCACATTATACAAATAGTAAATACTTATCAGCATTTGTCTTATCATCCGCCCATTTAAAGTTGTTTTAAGGTTTTCAACATTATCTAATGGCAGTTAAGTGTTAGCTTTTCTGTTATCTGATGGCCCTTGTTTTGGTAATGTTCTAGCATAAGACATTAAGGTGGGGAAGATCTGTGATTATAACCATTTTTTTGGAGCCATGTCTTTTTGAGGGATCATTGTAAACTACAAGAAAACACATTAGGTGCCTTAATGTGATAGGTTCAGGAGTTTCAGCTTACAGGTAAGAATGCATAGGCCACCTTTAATGGCATTTGACATGCAAGCTGTGCATTTAACTAAGGAAGGTTTATGTAAGAAATTGTTTGAAACCATTCATTAGCATTTAAACTTGCTACAGCAGATCCTAATCTTAAATGAAGTTTTATTTTAATGTTTGTGTTCGGTATTTGATAAATATGGTACAATGGGCCGAGGAACTTAGTGAAGTAATATGTGATTGGAAATAATTTGAGTGGCTTAAATTTCTCCTCAATAATTCATTTTAATTTTTGAATTATTGAACAAGAGCAGCATCTTATGTTTGTTTTTTAATTTCGCAGAGAGAGAGGCGTTTATTCTTACTACTTAACATTTGACTGTTAGGTTGTTTTCTGAATTTCTACATAACAGCATTCTCCTTTTTTTTAGCACACCACCGTAGTTCATAATACATTAGTTTTCTCCATGTTTTTAAAAGTCAATCAATGTAACTGATCTCAATTACAGTAATGGTTAGGTGTGGTCTGATTCCTACTTTTGAAACAGAATGTGTTGTTTTCTAAATAATTGGCTATTAATTGGGCTGTATTTTACTGGTATTTACTGGTATATGATTGCCATAATGCACAAATAAAGATGTGAAAAAGCTTGTTCCTATGTAAGCAATACTTCTATATCTGTTTGCAAAATCTTTAACTTAAGATATATCAGTTACAAGCTGTCTTGGGAACATGCATACTTTCATTGAGCTTGGACATGTTTGCGTATTAGTAGTAGGTAAACTATGTAAATTAAGCAGATGTAGATTTTTATTTAGAGCTATGCTTCTTTTCTTACTGTCCCAAGTTGTTTGAAATTACATTTCAAATTTCTTTCATTTGTTAGGTAGAACTTCAGTTCGACAACAAAGTCTAATGTGTTCAACTGGTAGCCTTTGTGAAAATAAGCGAAATCAAGCAGCTATTCAAAAGATTGCAATTAGAAAAGCAAAAAGTGGTATTTTGAAAGCCTGGTTAACAAGAAATATGTTTTGAAAACCTGAACATTAGTATCAAGTGTCAGCTTGAGACATTAATTGATAGTAAAAAAATACTTGTGTAATCTCTCCTCAAACATAGAAGGTTAAGTCATAATGATATTTAATATATGTCTGATAAATATGGAAGCTCTTTAATAATCGCTGAACAGTTTTGTCACAGTCAGAATTTGGGTCATTATATTAAATTGACTGGTTGTTAGACTTGCATAACAAGTTTTACCCACTTATGCCCAGCGTCTAGAAAAAAGGCCTTGGCAAACAGCGTAGACCCTGATGAGATGCCGCATGATGCGGCGTCTCATCAGGGTCTGCGCTGTTTGCTTAAAGGGGCCTTTTCACAGATTTTGGCATTTTTTAAACTTATTCATTAAATGCTTTATATTGATAAATGTAAACATTGGATCATAAAAGCTCCAGTAAAAAATCAAGATAAAAATTTAAAAAAGGAAAAGAACATTGCCCGGAGCAGGTTTCGAACCAGTGACCCCTGGAGTCCTGCCAGAGTCCTGAAGTAAAAACGCTTTAGCCTACTGAGCTATTCCGCCGAGTACACTTTTTTGACGTATTTTATACCTTATATAAGCAATCTTCGTAGTTTCACAAAATTTAACGACAAAAACAGAACTCTCCAAATTATTCAATCATTTCGCGTTGCAACGCTTTATAATTTTTAGGTTTTAAAATCGTCAAAAGATGCATATAATGGCTATATTAGAGCATGGTTAATGTTCAGTATTACTGTTTCCTCACAAATATCATAACTAAAACGAAAACTTACGAATCTGAAACAACTTTTTTCACTTTTGTCAATTTACCAAAGCGTGAAAAGATCCCTTTAAAGGAATTTCTGTAAGAAATATTCTTGATATAGAAATAAATATACTAGACATCCCTAATTTTGGAAATAAATTTATCCAATTTAGAATGATGGGAGAGTCCACTAGGCATAAAATAGGTTTGGCACTCATCAAGTATTAAGATTTGGTAAGTTTTGGTATTCATGGTTCTTCATAATGATGGATAATTTAATTTCAGTAGCTCATAATTGTATAATCTTTTAAATCCATGTCAGTGTTGAAATCTGTCAAGAAGCTGTTTTATTAGAATAAGGTATTTTAACAACCACTTATAATCATAATATAAAAAAACTTTGAAAAATAGCACACCATTAGGTCTTTGAAGTACTTCTAGTAATAGCCATGCTGTTTTTTCCACAAGCCGGGTCTGCTAAACCAGTTAGAGGTTATCAAACACACATTTCTCTTAATACATCTTTATGATATCAAAAATATATTTGTTATAATTGTCTGCAAATGTTTTCAATTCCCAGGCACCAGTACTGGGCTAATCAAAATGGACGTATCTGGGCAGTAAAGTATTCTCATTGTTGATAACGCTAATTATGATACATTCAAAATGTTTCACATTGGCTGGGGCCTATCAGCTCTCTACTGATTATTATATATTTGCACCAAGAAATCTGGATTTGAATCACTGCTCAGAGGATTTTTCATTAACACATTTGTTTCTGTGTGCCAACATTTCAGTATGCAAAAATGGTCTGTGTAGATGAGTAATGTTTGTGTTTTGATAAGCTTGATCAAACGATTTATGTCCAAAATTAAAGAAGATAAAAATGTTCGAAAATTGAGAATATGCTGAACATTGCTAGCGTTGTATGAATACGGAAATACAAAATGTTATGTTGATGAAATTCATATAATCTTTACATTTCTTATGATGCTACTTATAATTAAATAGTGGACATAATTTGTCATCTTAGATATTATATATTTCAAGGAATATTTGTTTACACTTTTAATGATATAAACATCCTGGGTCACATTTATTTGTGGAATGTAATGTCTGTGATTAATTTGCTTTGAAATGAAACCCTGCGGTAGTACACTTAGCAAGTACATAAAACAAAATTAATAACTGAGCTATAATAGTCTTTTCCCTTAATATTAGTAGTTGAAATATTGAAGGCTGGCAAGACATTGACAGGAATTGAGAAAAGCAGCTTAAATTAGCTACTAATTAATGGAACTCATTACAGGAAAACAACTGCGCTATTGGCCGTGAATCAAGAAAGCAATTTGTACCAGTGTATTTATCATGTAATAATGACATAGGGGCCTAGAACAATGCTTGTCAATTAGCCTTATCAGGGCTCCATTATGGGTTTGTCCAGCAATATCAGCCAGCTGATAATAGCTTGCAAGTGATGTAACACATAAGGGACCCTTGATTATGTAGTTAGGAAGAGAAACAAATGTTGTTTAATTTGATAGCTCAGCTGAGCACAAGTCATTCACTTTGTTACTTTGAGTGGGTTTTGTGTGGCTTTGACCATACCTATGGCACGCCTGAACCACAAAAATGAGAAAAACTAAGTTTAAGTTACTTAAACTAGGTTTTTCTCTACTTAAATTCAATTTAAGTTACTTAATTCGAATTAACGCTGCTTAAAATGAATTTAAGTAGTTTTTGTGGTTCCCGCGGCTTTAACGCTAATTAAAACACCGAAAATGCATTAACGGTGCTTAATGGTAATTTTCTTACTTAAGTTGAATTAATTCAACTTAACAAGGATTTTCTCTATCAATTGTACTATTTTCAATTAAGTTGCGTTAAAATAGGTTTTTCTACTTAAAATATGTTTTTAGTTACACGAATTCAACTTTAGTAAGGAATTTTACTTAAGTTGTAAAGTCGAATTGTTTTGATTGGTCAGTTAATGATCCGGAAGACCTAAGCCAATCAGAAACTATTAAATTAAATTAAAATATCACCTGGGTAATTTCTGATATGTGTACTTTTTGGGATTGTTTACTTATAAGTTCACTGCCAATACTGAGATACTGGAGACTGTTTTTTTTCCATTTAAATACTAAAATCAAAGCCAAAATTTACATGTATAGAATATAATTAAGTTGGATTCGGTGACACGATATAATCTTTAATTTCTACCTGGGACATATAATATAGTCCCAGTTTCTACATACAAGCTGGTATGACTACTCGTATACAAGACAAGTTATTACTACAGGTAAATGCGATATGACCCGGAAATATATAGACGGGCGGATCGTTTTTGATGTTTATTGCATAGTTACTGACTGTCAGCAAAATTTGATGATGAAAGGGTGTTTTGAATGTTATTCCAGACTAAAACAAATTTTAGCTGACTTAAGATTCTAATCCAAATTTATAATATCTGTATTTTTTGCTCGTACCACATGGCAATCTTTTTCTTCCGACCTCGGGCCTGAATTTATTAACAAACCTGACAACCAATCAAAACGCTTGTTTCATATGCTTATTTTCGGACGCGAGTTTTGACTTAACGATAATTAATAATTCAACTTAAGTAAAAAATTTATTACTTAAGTAATAATTAAATACAATTAACGATGCGAAAGCACTTAAATTAATTTTAAGCAGCGTTAAATGCAATTTAAGTAACTTAACGGTAATTAAAATCAATTTTTGTTGTTCGGGCGCACTTAACGAGTTAAACTAAGTTTTTCTCTGCTTAATTCATTTTTCTCACATAAATAGAAAATAACTCTTCTTAACTACTTAATGCATTTAGTAGCGTTAATTCGAATTAAGTTACTTAAATTGAGTTTAAGTAGTGAAAAACTAAGTTTAAGTTACTTAAACTTAGTTTTTCTCTTTTTTGTGGTTCAGGCGTGCCATACATACCTTTCTGAGTTTGTTACATTTCCTGAAAAAAGCATCTATTATGAAGGTCAATAAGAATGCCACATCAAGTCATAATTTAGTAACTTTGTCTTTACCATTTGTAAAAAAAAATGCAATACAGATATGATGTTTTGATGATAAATGTTTGTTTTATGATTGGAGTTTTGAAACTGCTATTTGGTCAATCTGTTTAAAAAAATCACTTTTCAAGAATTTTGCTTTAATGTAACAGACGACCACATTTTTTCACTGACTCATTATATGTTGAACTAAAGTTCTGATTCCAAAGAGTTTTTAATCTTGAATGATTTTATTAGAAAACATTTTGAGAAACAGTTTATTTGGACTAGAGTTGAGCAACCTGACACTAAGGGTGTTGCGGGCTTATTTTACTTTGTTCAATTTAGATCCAGATGTTCATATCAGCCAAAGGTTTGTGGTGAATTCCACAATCTGAGGGCACCAATTAGCTTAAGAGCTTGCATGCTCACCGCAAAATAAAATGTGACAACTACAAACAGATATGTAATGTGGTAAAGTACCATATCCAAAAAAAAAAGATTCCATTTGGCAATAGAATTTGTTTCAAATCTTGAATAGCTAGATGTGTTTTTGCCGCTGGTAGTTCATGTATAAAAACAGAATATATGACAAGTTCAAGATAACAAAAGCGTTAATATGCCAGCTACATGCAGATAAATTAAAACATTTTTGCTTTAAAAAAAATGTTGAAATTTAAGCATGTTGCATTAACGTTTTGTATTTTACAGATCGCTTCAAGATCCTGCCATCAGGGAACCTTCAGATTCTGCGTGTGACCCCTGCAGATCAGGGTCAGTACGAGTGCATGGCGGAGAACAAGCTCCGGGGCAGCACCAGAGTGGCCAAGCACCGCATTCACCTGCACGTGATCACCACAGAAGGTAGGAAAGGTGGGAGTTTTCAGGGGTTCTGGGGTGATGTTGGGGACGGGTCCAAGTTTATGGTTGGTGTTTGAGAAAAGCCAAATGTTCTTGCGTGTTCTTGGGATTTGGTGATCAGGACATGTCCAATGTTCTGTTGTGGTGGTAGGAAAATGTCCAATGTTCTGTGTGGGGAAATGTCCAATGTTCTGTGGTGGTGGTGGGGAAATGTCCAATGTTTTTTGTGGGGATATATTCAATGTTCTGTGTAGGGATATGTCAAATGTCATGTGTAAGGAACTGTCCAATGATCTGTGGTGGTGGTGGGAAAATGTCCAATGTTCTGTGTGGGGATATGTCCAATGTTCTGTGTGGGGATATGTCCAATGTTATGTGTGGGGATATGTCCAATGTTATGTGTTGGAAAATGTCCCAATGTTCTGTGTAAGGAACTGTCCAATGTTCTGTGGTGGTGGTAATGGGGGCAATTTTTAGCATAGGTGCAACGCACCTATGCTTAAGGTATATACGACATTTTGAAAACACACATCGAATGGTTGTCCATTTTGAAGCCTTACCTGATCAAAAATCAGACGAAATATCTTTTTAATTTAGTTTATGGTAATTCTTACTCTTTTTTTTTGAAACGTTTTTCTTACGTTTTCTTCCAAGAATATTGCTGACACCGTTTTTAGTGAATTTTTCTAAGACCGTTTTACGTGAAAAAACCTTCTAAGAAACTAAAACAAATTTCGTTCGTAAAACAATTCTGTTCTTGTTGATAGTGACCTCGCACCTAATTTCTATTTCCTTTGTTTACTGTTCTGTGAGAGGTCAAATGTTTTCTGATTTATGACATGGATTCTGACCTGCCTTTCTATGGATTTGATGAAGTAGAGTTTGAAAATAATAGAGATGTGTTAATTGAAGTTAAAATGACTTACTTTTAGCCAGAAATTAACGTTACGAGTAGAGCTAACGGTTTAAATGTGGCATCGGATTTAATGGATTCGCGCGAATTCTGGACGAGTGTTGTGTCTGTAAAATATTAAATGGAAATCTGTAAATGTATCAAGTCGGAAAAGAAAACGGATGGTTGCATAATGGTATGCGTGAAATAATGTAATTCTACGTATTTATTTTCATAGTTATGTCATTTTGTAACCATTCACATTCGTCACTATTTGGAATTCCCGTTTCTAAAAATAGAACATATTGGTAACAAGGGGGGCGACTCTTGATGTCAGCAATCGTTAAGGTTACAATATACTCAATAATCGAGTCATGAAGGCTGTACTCTCTAAACAAATCATCATATTTTCCTCGAAGGCATGTTATACACTTTATACTGTTGTTCTGGTTTTATCGTTTGGAGATATTGAGAAGGTAAGCGTAGGTGTTCACTACTAAATCCCTGAAATAGGATAAAGTTGGAGATTAAAGTAAAAAATGGCACTGCAAAAGGTTACAATCCACTAGATTTTTTTTTATTTGAGTCGAATTCTTTTTTGGTTTGAACATGAAATATCTGTTTTATTGCTTAAATCGATTAAGCTAAGAATGCCCGTCAAGAAAAGGTATGGTTATGGGGGTCTCTATGTGCAAAATGTTGTATTTATTTTTGCTCGAAGTTGTCGCTTTTATATCGAAACATATAAGGAAACTATTTAGTATATTTTGACCTTAACATTTACTTCAGCAGCATCTTCCCTGTATCTTGCAACTATGCTTTCAGCGCCATCGGCGCTCTCGTTAATGGTCTGGTTAGGTGGTGGGAAATATAAACATTCTGGGATTGAAGTAGGGATTCTGGGGTGGTAGTAAATGCCCAATTTTCTGTGGGAGGGGGATGTATGGAAATGTACGCTGGTCTGGAATGATTTTGTGTAATTGTATTGAGACAATTGATTTGAAAATATGGTTTTGTGTTATCACATGATGCATTACAGTAATAAGGCTGTAATGTAAATTTAAAGCTCTTCATATGGGGAAAAAAGATCATAAAATGATTTCACATGCTCTGTTTAATTATATTTAAATATATTTTAGGGCTTGCATTTTATGTTGATTGTTGCAGTCTTGTATTTATCAAATTTGTTATGTACACATATTGTGCACAAAAAAGCCATAAGAGAAATCCAGGACCATTAAGTAAACCAATGACTGCCAGAAATTACCATTTCAATTTTACTAATATCAGTCTATCTAGGGTGAATTAAAAGGAGCAGACATAATTCAGGCAATAGGTTGAGTGTTCACTGACCCAGAATACCCTTTGCAGGAAATGGGTGCTATAGAAGCACACACAACTATGAGCAAATTGCTTTGAACCATGTCTGGTTTTGCATGCTGAAAAATGGAAACTGGGTGCAGCGTTTTTTTCCCTTCTGTATAAAGTACCTTCCCAATCGGTGAAAAATTACAAAAATTTTAATTGCCATTCAAACAAATCACTTTTAGGAAAAAAAGGCGTTATTGACAAGGGAACAAATAAAGTTGTTTGTTACCACGAACACCTTGCTCAATAAAATCAGGTAAAATAAAACAGTGTGTTTGATCAATAAGGCCTTTTCCATTTTATTTTGTATTGATTTGGCTGTCAAAGTTGTTTAACTTAAAATGAACAAGTTTTCCTAAATAACATAAAAATAATTATAGTCACAATAATAAGAATTACAAATTAATCAAAGTACTGACAGTTCTGGTGTGACGATGCTTTTGAACAGGATTGATATAAAAGCATCTATTTAAGTTTATCTACATCACCACAATTGTGTATGTGGGTACGAAAATTTTGGGTAGGAAAAAAATGGGTACAAATATTTTGGGTACAACAATTATGCCAAAAAGAATTAAGTACGTAAAAAGATTTGGTTACGAAAAAAATTGGGTAGGAAAAAAATTGGGTACGAAAAATTTTTTGTTTACGAGCAAAAATTTGGGTATGAAAAAAAAATGGGTACGAAAAAAATTGGGTACGAAAAATGTAGGGTACGAAAAAAAAATTGGGGGTACGGGGAAGTAGTACCCGTGGGGAACTTGATCCTTTCAACGAAACTGGGAGGCGGGTTACATTCTCGATCAAATATAACAAGAAATATCTTTAAAAAGTTATTTGACGTGTAATTTCTATACCACTTATCTTTAAAAACTGTCTGTTACAGTAAAACGTTTGTGGGTTATATATAACATTACGTTTCAGCATATAAATTCAAAACTTGAGATGCTCTTTAATTACACCATGCTCTTTAATTTCACATGTATATCATACCAAACTTAATATTTCGTTGTTTCCTTTCCTAAGTTAATGATGCTATGTGTACGGACGTGATTTCACAATCCCATGTGCATGAACATATACTTTTTCTCTTTTGATTATTGTTCTTTTTCTCTAATTCAATAAGCTTAGGCATGTTTGTTCGTTAAGTACGGCAATAATTTCATGATGATTCCCGATCGAAAGTAAATATAAGCACATAGTCGTAAGAGCACTTGAATACGTGAGTTCGCTCATAAACACATGGTAAGGTTAACTAAATCTCCGCGATATGACCTAATATGTGTTTAAAACAGCAAACAATATCCAACAAACGAATGAATTGTCAAACAGAGTATGTGCACTGATGTGGCTCTGTAATTTATGTTTGAAAAGTTTATAAAATATGCAAAATGAGAAAGCACGCAGAAGAGCGAGTATCACAGATATGACACGGCTATTATGCTGTTTATATACCATAGTCGCTACAACGTTTACAAATGACAGGTTTGAAATAATTCGTTTTCTTTACACTCATGATCGCGTTGAAAGTTAATTATACACGTTTTAATTCGCAATTTATTTACTGAATCACGACAAATGTCAAATACAATACAGAAAATGCATAGTTGTTTCATTGATCTATAAACATATAATGGATTGAATATAACTGATTTAAAATTAACGTTTTCAAACTATTATTTAAATCTTTTCCCAGAATATGCTGTCCTATTTATAGCTGAGCTTCCTATATCTTGATCAGTGATAATTAGCAAGGTATGCGGATTAGAAAATCGAACTATCTCAATCGGACTGGCTCGGTCTTTTACATAGGTTGCCATTGTGAAGAATTTTTTCATGATATGAAAACTTAGACGATGCTTCGCAGCATCGTCAAAAAGGAAGCAAGTAAGTTGCATGCCTGCTGTAATCAAAGTATGGCTTTATGAAAACGAAGACTGACTCAATTTGAAATGAGGCCTTATCAGTCAGGATCTCAGTTTATTGAAAAAAAGATGCATGAAAAGTGTCAGTCACAAATAAGCCTTGAAATTGTACATTTCACAAAAAAGGCATGTGAAAGAATATTTAAATGAGTGTGCAATTATCTACCAAGCAATTAAAAAGATCCAATATTCCCAATCTCGTAACGCAAATTTTCCCAATTTCAGTGGTCACAGGCGTGCATGCCTTCCCTTTGCAGAATAGTTAGACATAGTCAGATCATACAAAGGCGACCATTGGAACTTAAAGGAGTCATACAAAGTTAAACATGATAATTTTATCTGCATTGTTTATGCTAAGGTACAATAAAATTTATGATAAATCTACCATCACGTGACAAGGTTACATTAACACAGATTTTCTCAGAAAGTCATTGAGCATGGAGTTTGGTTGCAATGTGATTGGATTATGAAACAAAGAATTTTGACTTTGCCTTCAAATATTTGCACAGAAAAATCTGTCTATTATGACACTTGCAGTTTCACAACTCATTAATACAAGATGTTGCACCAGCCACTTAAAAACAACACCATATGTGCAACAGAAGTCGTGTTTTTCCTCCATTTTTTTTTTTCCTGGGAGCAGCTCTTGCAAGCCCTTGACAGATAGAATTCGGCTTTGTAATGGAATCATACAGGTGGTACGGATATATATCAATTATGAAATTATGAAATGTTTTCTCCTGCGACCACCAGCATTGTTACTGTTGGAAATCCATTCCTGCAAATGTATTTTCGAAAAATGCTCGGAAGTCTGTAATGCTTACCTAGGGATGGGGGCTTGGTACTAATTTTGCAATTTTTTGCATTTATCTATCTTATTTATTACCATTATTCTGCTTTTATTGGAAGATGTATGGATTCACCTTCGGATACCTGCACAATCTCTCTGATTATGTTTATAGCGTAGAGCAGAAATATATTTTTTATCAAACAACTGCCGGATTTATGTTTCCCTATCTAGTAATGTTGTTATGTTGTGTTTGAAAATAAAAACTTTTTGCCATCAACCTCACTTTAAATACCATATTAACATTATTAACATCAGTTCAGATTTAAACTGCAATCCTTTGGTACAAAAAGGTCTAGATTTAAAAGAGATGCATTTGCACCATTCAGGCAAACGGGCAATTGTTGATAATTAATGTTTGTGAATATAAACTGAAAATTAGATGTTTTATTGATGCAGGGTTTGAGGCACATGTCTGTTAGCCATACATGATTGCTTGCTGTGCTCAAACACCCAATCTGACTCCCATTAGATTTCGATTATCATACAGAATTTGCAGTTCATTTTGGCGCATCCTATGGTTTCCTTAAATTTGTTGATGGCATTGTAAATGCCATGAATATTTTGTACAAATTGTTAATTCATTTCACACAAAGTATCATTGTGCAACAAGTGTTTATTTATATAGAATGTTTGTTTAAAAAACTGAAAGAACCTTTAAATTAGTTCAGTTTAAAATGCCAATGTTCATAATTATTTACTTCCCCTGATATCTAAAACGTTTTTGTTTTTGCTTATCTGGTTAGTTGCATACTTTTATGTCAAAAACTTGCAGTAAGTTATACAAATTTTGTTTGTTATGGCCCAATATTCTGTAGTAAATGACAATTTATTTCATCAAAATTCACTCAGGTAATATTTCAATGTTTCCACGTTTCAATAAAGGCGCAACATACTTCATTGACTGTACAGAAATAAAACAAAGTGTATCAATTCAAACTGCATCCCATGTGTTACTGGAAATGATAACCTTTTGCACAACTGATACATTTATCAGTCACTAAATAAGCATAAATAAAGCATGTTGTATGCAAGTAATGAATTGCAAAATTCAACCCTTTGTTGTTGGATCATCCTTCTTCCAGGAGTGAATGGGTTGAGAAGTATCCCATTGCTGGTAAGATTAATGAGTATAATACAGTCACTGATTCACAACATATGTTGTTCTTTTTTTAGGAAATTCATAATGTTATTTCTTTTTGCATTTCTGAGTGAAAAGGTCTTTTGGGTATATATTTTAACAATATCATCAATGACTAAAATACTGTAAACAACGGCAAAAAATCCAATTTACACACAAACGAAAAAGCTTTGCTATTAATATATGGCTGCTTTTTTATGTCCAACAAACAGTTATTGAACCAAATCAGTGCCACAGAGTAACATGTTAATTATCTATCTGTAACATGGGAATGTAGGATGTATCTAGCTTTCATCTGAAGGTTCGTCCTGCAAGGACCATGCTCTATCACAGATTTCCACACTTATCTTCAATAGCAGCACCATATATTTCATTGAAATGGTATGCATCAACCGAGTGGGGAGGGGGTTTCACTTCATATAGGACAGAGAAAGGCACCCAGTGTTGCCCATAAATCATTTCCGCTGCAGTGATTTTCTCATGTAAATGATACCGCTATATTGCTTCAGGCTCCTCAGTGTATAGTTTTTAAAGGCTCAAGTCCACATACAAACAGATTGAGTTGGATTTTAAAGTAGCTGTGATGTTTAAAGGGGCCTTCATCTATGCTCTGACTTAATAATATAACAATCATGTGATTATAATTTGTGCTTGATTTTTTCCATTCTATAAAAGGTGTGCAATCTTTGCCCTACATTGTTGTCTTATCATTCTTTGGTGTACTTATCTTAAGTGAATCCTGTCCAAAAATTAATTTAGATTCTCAGGTAAAGAACTATTTAAGAAAATGTGTACACATACAAATAACTGTAGAAAAATATTGACTTACAATGTGTGACCATGCAGCTTTATATGCCTCCTACCAGGCCAATATATATTAGCAATCCATCATTGTCAAAAGTGTCAATCTGACACCAGTGTCTAGTTTAATGTCTCTTAGCAAAGTATGGAGGGGTTAATGTTCTTGACATTATCATGCACTGCACCTGGTCAGGTGTTTTTAATATAAACATGAGTGATGGCATTTCTTTACAATTTATTTGTTTCCAACATTTTAATACTATATTGCAAATGTCAAGTTTGAAACTCTGTTATCTTCATGTAATTTCTACATCAAATTCAATATTTCATCGTGAGAAAGGATAAAATTATTTATAAACTTAGAATAAAAATTAATGAAATTGAAATTGGTGCATTGTAATTATGTAAAAAAAAAGCATCAGGTAATATATTACAAAATGTAAGTAACATGTTACACAGAAAAATGTTGGTGTATTCCTACAGGTAAGATTCTGATATTTTATCATATCAAAATGTAGGTCCATAAAAATATATTCAATAGTTCAGTACTTGATTTATTGACATTATACTTTTGATGTCATGAGTCTCTGTTTTCTCATGCTTTACTGCTTTCCATATTTGTCCGTTGATGGCGATACGTGTATGCGCAAACAATGATCATTGACCGTTTCCCATGCTCAAATTAAAAACCTCACTCAATGCCCTAAGAAAATCCTTGCAAGTGCCACCAGACATACTAATATACCAATATTGACATTGTGATTGATTCCTTATTGACAGTGTGATTGGTTCCTACATTTCAGTCCCAAGCCAGGAGCCAGCAGTGATCATGCCCCGGACGGAGTTTCAGGCAACTGTGGGTGACAATGTGATCATTGAGTGCTCGGCTACGGGTAACCCACAGCCAAAAATCACCTGGGAGAAATACGGAGGGTCTCTGCTGCCCGGCCGATACAGACAAAACTATGGTAGGTGTAGGCAGAACTCCAGATAAGAGGCGTATCTGCGTATTTACGCATTGACAAAATAAAAAAAACGCATTAAAAATCGTCCCAGTATGTAACAAAATGAAATACAAATCTTGGTACGTATTTAAATTGATTAAAGTGCGTAACCCGTTTAACCAATAATCCAGTTGAGTTTTTAGTGTAAGTTAACCTTTGAATCAAAAGTAAGTCAATCAAAATACTCTTGCAATAAAATTGGGGCCCATCATGTTTGTGGATCAAAAAAGGGACGTTTAAGCGACCATTTACTTTGTCAGTTTTCTACAGAAATGGAAAATACCCCTAAATATTCCTTAATACCCTTTATGGCTGAAACAAAGGAGTAAAATACGCTTTAACAATAATATCATGGGGTGAAATAACCCTTAGACTAAATCCTTATCTGGAGCTCTTGGTGTTAGGGAGGGACAATTTCCTGTGCTTATGTAAACAGATGAACAATGTTTGCCTAAATCTAAAAAATAAAATAAACTTAAAGAAAATTTTATTTATCTCAATGCACTAATCTGTTGCTATGCGTCTCCATGAATCATATACCTCTAAGTTAAAACACTGTCAAGCATTATACATTCATCCGTTGCTATGGGTCATCTCCAGGCAACCTGTACCTTGACAATGTGACAGTGGAGGACGAGGGCACGTACATCTGCAAGGCGAACAACGGTCTTAACGCTCTCCAGAGGGAGGGGCTCAAGGTCCTGACGCTCAACGTGTCTGGTAAGTGAACAATGCTGAGTAACATGTGATTTAAGAAATACATTTTTGGATCACATGAGCCTTAGCCTACCCGTTGTGAGCTTTTGTGATTGCCTTTTGTCTAGTGTCCATTGCTAGGTAGGGGCAGTTTATTTATATTGCTATGGTGGAGTTTGGGGAAAATCATAGGTGCAAAACCTGCTCAGACCATTTGAGCATCTGTGGATCGCAGTAGAGCACCTTTGGGCCTTTTTTTTACGTCTTGCAGATAGAAATCTATTTGAAGGTTTGCTTCATAGGAAATAATGCAAAGTGCTTTAGCCTAAGTAGCTGAGAAGCTGTATTAGAATGTCAAAACGTGGTATATTGGTTTATAGCTATGATGGTGTAAAACTATTTATTCTAATTCTGACCCTGATTCTGTCAAAGATTTTTGCAGTTTCTGATTTGTCATTAGATATTATTTAGGCCAATCTTTAAAGAAGCCTTGTTATATAGGTAAGTGAAAAACCAATCAACACTTTTGGTAAATATGATTAAATGCAAGGAACACTTGGCACCTTATTGTGTGACGTTCATTTGCTGAAGTGTCTATTCATCCTTACAGAACCACCCACTATTGTTGTGAAGCAGGTGGAGGTCAATGTGAGCCTGGGAGGTCGCATCAAATTGGTGTGTGCCGTAACAGGTCGACCCGAGCCCCATGTGACCTGGTACCACAATGGGAAATTCCTCCAGTCCTTCTCAGGAAGTAAGTATGAAGATTTCAGGATTTATTTTTTTTTGTTCGCAAATGAATTAGTGCATTTGTCTTTTAAAATTATTTCAAGTGTTGTACCAGGGTATGCATTTAGGTCAGGTCTGTTTGCTTTTCATGTGGCAACAAAACCAGACAAGTATATATCAGATAGCTTTAAAAAAAAAGCAAAATTGTCAGCATAATTTTTCTTTTTCAAAAGATCTTCCATCTTATTAATTTAACTATAGCTTTAACAAAAAAGTATGAGGATGAAAAAATGTATCTTCAGCTTCTTTCAATATGCCAGTCAACACTTGTCAACAAAGTTCTTATTTGACCAATCACTAATTTATGTTTGTCGTGGGGAACTAAACCACATGGTTGTATAATAATTAATTCACTGTTACCTTTGAGACACTTTACAGAAAGATGCGACTGTTAATTTCTTTCTATGGGCATTTACAAAGAATCATTCTCATCATTAATTTTCTCTAACATTGTTACTAACATAAATACATTTCCATTTCCGCAGGAAATCGTCTGTACGTTCCACATGCGGATGTTTCCAGTAAAGGCATGTACCAGTGCTTTGCTGACAACCGTGCGGGAATGGTACATGCAGAAATCCTTGTCAATGTGGACATCACACAAAGGGACACAGGTTAGGTCATTTCAGAGTCAGAGTTACCATAGCTTATTGTTGCAAATACTAACACACTTTAGAATTCAGAGTTATCTTAACTAAATGTTTGAAATACTAACATACTTCAGAAGGCAGAATTATCATAGTTTACCCTTTGCCACTCAGATATGAATTTTGTACTGTTTTTAGTCCATTAGAAAATCAAATTAAAGTAAACCTTTCTTGATAGAATAAAGTTCGAAAGGCTTCATTTCCAACCGTCAAATACTGATGAGCAGCAAAGACCATGAAACCTTAACAGACTGTGATTTACTTGCGGTCTGTTCTGCTTTTATGCTGGTTGCATAGAGCCGTTTCAATTTGCTTGTGATTGGATAAGGGTTAAATGAATGAAATACTTACCAAATTACTTACTTTTGGTTCAGAGAGATCTTGTAATCTTAAATTTTGTGATACTGACCAACTAACCATGGGTACAGGGAACTTGTATGTGTTCAACTTATGCACTAATAATGATATTGTTGTAAACTGCTTTAACCCTTTCAGTGCAGGAACCGAATTTTAATGGCCTTTGCAAACAGTTTGGATCCAGATGAGACACCACAGAACATCAGGATCCAAACTGTTTGCTATTCTGATAGTATTCTTTGAAAAAAAATCAAAGAAAATGCTAATTTTAGAAATTCAGCAGACAACATTTTAGCAGACGACAAATTTCCCAGCATGCAAAAGGTTATTTTGATTTGCTATGATGTCCTCATATATTGGTAGATATGGTTTTCTTTTGAAAATTAACGTCAGTTATTTAAGCACAACTTGTACTCTAATGCTTTTTGATATATATAATAATAATGTTGAATATACTATAAGAAGCTACACTGTAATATTTCTTTAGAAAATATATTGTTTAAGTAGTGATAAAATAGTTGATTGAAGTTACATGTATTCTTATGGACCAAACACTATATCAGTTCCCTAATTCGGCTTTTATTTACTAACAACACCTAACATTTTACATGAACATTTGGAAGTGTAATTACTAACATAGTTTGTATTTATACATCATAGCATGCAGGAAGGTTGGAAAATGGTACAAACGGTTAGTAAAATAATTCATCCATAACATTCACATTGGCTTGCTTAACGTGCTGACTTTTCTTTCTGACATATTTGATGTCCTTTTATATTGCTGTAATCTATTTAAAAAAAATTGTATTCTCTGTCAATGTTCGTTCAACATTCTGTCTGTTTTCTTTCTCAGAAGGTTGTTTCTTAATCTTTTTGGAAAGTTTCCTCCTGTTTATTGGAAATGTTCTTTCATGTCCATAATGATTTTCTCATGTTCTCAAAATGGCCACTTGTTACAAAATTTTATTCTGCTATATTCTTTGCATCAAACATGAAGTTCTGTCATGCTTACATTGGTATGTTCTTTTAATCATCCCTTATCATGTTATTTTATGTTATATTATGACCTTGTTATGTTTTATGCCAGTTTGTGCTCTAATGTCCCTTTCTGTTTAATATTTGCTTAGTAATTAACTTTCAGTTTACCTCTTAAAGATTTTCTCTGTAGACAGGATAACTCCAAAAGAATACATGTTCATATTTGTTTCAAAGTATCATCATTGTGTGTTTAATTAACATTTTTATGCTTCCCCAAAGTTTTTGGGGGGAGCAATAGTCGCTGCTTCGTCTGTCTGTGCGTGTTTCCGTCCGTCCGTGCACAATTTTTGTCCCGGCTATTTCTCAGCAATTAATGACTGGAATTCAATTAAACTTTATGGGAAGCTTCACTACCAACAGGAGATGTGCATATTATCAGCCGGTTATGGTCGGATGATTTTTTCACAGAGTTATGGCCATTTGACATTTTCTATAAACTGTACATATAGTGCAATTCTTGTCCGGGCTATTTCTCCCCAACTACTGACTGGAATTCAATGAAGCTTTATGGGAAGCTTAACTACCTTGAGGAGATGCGCATGTTATTTGTGGGTTCTGGTTAGATGATTTATTTAGAGAGTGATGGCCCTTTGAAATTTTTAAGTTGCTAAACCATCCATCGTATTATTTTGTCCAAAGTTATGCCCCTCAAGACGTTTCCTTATAACTGAATATATAGTGCAATATTGTGACAAAAAACACTTTGGAGAGCATCACCCGTCTCCGACGGTTTCTTGTTATGCTTGTTTCTTTATGTGTTTGCATTCCTTATTCAGAAAAAAGGATAGATTACAAATAAACTCTAAATTAGGAGTTGATGTAAAAAGACAATAACCGATTGTTTATTTATAATATCAATAAGGTGATGCCACTATGCATTGTAGTTGTGTGAAGTCAATCTTCAAGTGATAAAGTTAGCGCATTTAATTTAAGTCTATTATTTCATTCATATTTTTTGTATAATTTAACATTTATCTAAAGATCTTTTTAAGATATATTGTAAATGATATATTAAACTGTATTTCAAAGTTTTCAACTGATAGAAGTGTCATTGTATTAAGGAAATTTCCAAATATATATGCTTACCTTTCATTCATTGTTCTCGTAGGCACTCTATCTGACCCATACCAGAATGTTACAAAGACACTTGATGAAATGATGGATGCAAATCAAACTTCTGCTGGTCAGAAGAATAACAAACAACGCCACAAGGGCAAACAAAAGAAGCGGAAAGAGACGAAAATAGGTCGACGAAAAGGGGAGAACACTAGGAATCTTGGTAAATGATTTAACAAAATGTGTATGTCAGTTAAATGTCATCATTTATTTACAAATCCTATTGTAGTTGCTGCAGAGCTAGTTCTGCCTTAATATTCTTATGAAATACAACTGTATACAACTGCTGTTATTGCAGTCCCTGCAAAGCTAGTCCCGCCCAGTGCCCCTGAGGTGAAGCAGCTGTCTGACTCCTCCGTGATGCTCAACTGGACCGTGCCGGACAACGAGGGCCCTCAGGTTGTCTTCTTCAGGGTCCAGTACAAAAAGGTCAGCCCCAAATCAAACCCGAAAGAGAATCGCTGGAAGACGCCAGATATTGAGATTGACAGCCATGTTCGGACCTTTGAAGTGTCCGGATTGAAACCTCGTAAGTTTTATTGTCGATCAGACGTTTTAGCTTAACCTGTTTTGTAAGTTTCAGGTATAAAAAAAAAGAAAACAGATTGCAATTGAAACAACAAAGGCACACAAAATTATGCTAATTCAACAGTGTTGTTTTGTTGGTTTTCATGGAAATACAAAATATAAATAACCAATGCATGTCATTTTTACAGAATCAGTATACAAGTTTCAAATAGCCTCTGGGTATTCATATTAACCAATCCATGTTATATTTACAGGATCGACATACAAGTTTCGAATAGCAGCTGTTTATTCCAATAACAACAATGCCCACTCGCCAAACTCAGAGCGGTTTGAGATGCAGATGGGAAGACCCCCTCAGTCAAAGCCACCCACCAACAGTCCAATCATCGTCGAGTTGATTCCCATAGAATTCCAGAGCAAATACGGTCTCAATGTTGTGTGGCAGGTTAGTTGGAATTATGGTATACTTTATTTTATACCCGCTAAAGGGGGAGGGATAAAGAATTACTTTGTTTGTCTGTCAGTCTGTCCATCAGTTTGTCAGTCTGTCTATCTGTCACAAAGTTTTTTTGGCGGGGTATATTCATTCAATGAATTTGCTAGTTGTACTTAAATTGTTCAATTCTTTGTAAAAGTGTGTTGATTTTTTGTATAAATTGATGTTTGTTCAGACAAAAAACAAAATGTACATGGAAAGCCATAGTGGCTCATCAGTCTTTTCATATATGTGTTAGGGACTTTTTGGCTTTAAAAGGCTCGGAATTTAGTTCTAACTTTTAAGATTATGTCACTGTATGCAAATTACATACAAATAATGATAGAAAAATACCTTATCTTTGCTTTTGTATGAATATGATGAATCTGTGCAGTTCATTTCTTAATACCCACACAAATATTAACTTTTCATTATAATAAAATAAAAAATCTTCATGCATCAGTACTAATTTATGAAATAAAAAAATCCTAACGAAACAATAATCAAAAGATATCTAAATTTTTTAAACAAGAAGAATAATCATTAATATTTGGTTAAACCCACTATTAATATATTCTTTTCTTTACTTTAATCAATAGTAAATTTTTTGAAACCACAACCAAATTGTTACCGTAATTTTTTAAAACCACAACTAAATTTATTGTTAACAGTATCACGCATCAGAAGACGCCAAAGCGTCGTCGCCTATCGAGGGTTTCTACATCCACTACCGTCCATATCACACGGTGGACCCCTTTCTCAATGTGACCCTACTTGAGCCCAGCGTGCGCTCACATCTACTGAAGGACCTACTGCCAGGAACCGAATACCTCATACGAATGCAATCATTCAACGCTGCGGGCAATAGCTCCTTCAGTAATGAAGCTGTCAAGAAAACATTGGGTGAGTTTTGATAAATTTAAATTAAGAATTTATAGAATAAGGAGATGCTTAGTTTGTACACAACAAAAAATATATATATTTATTTGGTATAGGTTTTTTAGCTCACGAAAGCAAAACATGGTGAGCTTTTGTGATCTTCTTGGTCTTATTGTGTTGCTGCCTTTCAATATTTACCATGTGAACTCTCTAGAGGCCAGATTTATTGCCAAATAGTCATGAAACATGCACAGAACACGTGTCTCAATCATAGTGTGGGCTAGTTCAAAACAGGTTCACATGGGATTGAAAAGTAATTCACTAGATATATTAAAAAAAATAGCTGGTGAACACTCTAGGGGCCACATGTAATCCACAATCTTAATGAAACTTAGGTTTTCAGTGGCGTAATGGATATGGTGTCACAGCAATCGGAGGTTACAGGCCCACTCGGGGAGAGTTCTCTAGATCTTCCCCAATGACACCAAGTACAGGTTATAGGCCCAGAAAACAGAATCGAGATTGTTTCTATAAGCCTGAGTCTTTGGATGCAATCAAGCTAAAATAAATAGCTTGAAACTAACTAATGAAACTCAGTCGGAAGATTTTTCCAATGATTTCTTGGCGTAGCTCAAAATAGGTTCAGATATGTTTAAAAATGCTTGTGAGCGAGGTAGAATTTCTTATAAGGCTGTAGTAAAACCTTGTGAACACTTAGAAGTCACATTTATTCCCCAATCTTCATTAAACTTGCTCAAAACGTTTGTTCTAATGATATCTTGGCAGATTTTAGAAATGGTTCAGATATGTGGAAAAAAGTTACCAGCAGCGGAATAGCAGTTTTTCTAATGGCGGTAATGAAACCATGTGAACAAGTTACATTTTTTCCTAATCATCATGAAACTTGCTCAAAACATTATTTCTGATTATTTGTCTGCCAATTTAGACAATGGTTTGGGTTTCTTGAACAATATTGTCGCTTGGGGCTGCGTCAGTTTACCTTATAAGACTGTAGTAAAATCTCATGACCACTGTGGAGGTCACATTTATTGCCCTATGGATCTTCATAAAACTTTCTCAGACCATTAGTATCAACTTAGTTTGAAACTAGATCACATGTGGTAAAAATCAAGGAAATTACAACTTGTGACATTGTGTCAGTTGTATTGTAAAGAAAGTTATGCATGGCATAAAAATTACAATCAAAGAAGTGTGTGAAATATTTATCAATTTCGTAGCATCTTAAAAAAACAAAAATAAAATACCTCTCTCCTTATCTACAGGTACCAGCCTGCAAACACCTCATCCTATCGTTATACACATCGTCACGACCCCTGGGCAAACGATGCCCGACGACAACGATGATGACAATGATGGCAACGACAGCGACCGTCGAGTGTCTGGTCCAAACGCGAAGGCATCAAACAGCGAGATGCTGTACATGGTGCTGGGTATCGTTCTGGGTGTGATAATGCTGCTGTCCGTCGTGTTCATGTGCATGTGCTGGTGGAAACAAAGGCAGCAGGGCCAGCAGAGACGCATGATGGGTAAGACTGGCGTGGAACCAAATGAGGCGCAACATGCAGAAATGGGTCTTAAACCACATGAGGCAATGTTGCTTCAGACCAGCCTGCGCAGTTTTACAGTTTGGTCAGGAGCAACCTTGTCTGCTGTTAAGTTTCGTTAGCAGACAGGGTAGCATCTGAACAGACAGCGCGATTGAGGAGGCCGGTCTGGAGCTATGCTGGCCACATATGGCACATGACCTTTTTGGGCATAAAACTGGCAGAAGACCTGACATGCAAAACACCAGAGTGGAAACTAAACACAATTTCAGAGATTCATTAACAAGTTTCAGTCTTTGGTTGTTTTATTGTTGAATATATTATAAGTTTATTCACAGCAGCTCTGGATGATGGGTAAGACCTGCATAGCATCTACAGAGCTTTCCCAAAACTTCAAAGTGAAGTCTTTTGGGTGATTTTATTCATGCACAACTCTATTCACATTTTAATTTATGAACGTGTTATTTGAACTAAGATTTTTATCTCTTTTTCTGGCATTGAAACAGTTTGTAAATTTAAGTTATCCAGTCCTGCATTAAAAACATTACCCTGGTACTCAAGATTTTACTGGAGTGTTACTAAAATGAAGGTTCCCAATAATTCTCATTATCAGACGCCATGCAGAATGAAGCAGCACAGCGGGGTAAATACATTGATCCAAACCAAAGAATATACTCGGACAGTCTGAGCAAGAAGATGATGAACGGGGGTCTCAATGGGATGAATGGTACTGTGGTGAATGGCTACGTACCGGGCAACAACTACCACAAGATGAACATCAATGTCAACCCTCTGTCGGAGATGGAGACTCTTCATGGCGATGATAGCCTTAATCATTATACCGTGAGAAGCAGCTTAATGATCATAATTATTGATCTTTATCTCCCCAAATTTGTGAGGCATAAAGCATGGCACTCACTTATCCATGCGTCTGTATACATTGATCTGTATTGTTACTTTGGTTAAGGAATTTACCTGATACTTCTTACTTTGTAGGTGTAATTTCTGGCTTGAATTAGTTTCTATCACACAATTTGTTCAAACACCCATTTCATGCATTTCACTTACGGTATATAAAATTCATATTCATAGTTGAATATATATCTATATCTAAGCAATCAAAGCCATAATGTGTATATTAATTAATCTTTTTTGTGTAGGAAAATCACATTATTATAATTATCATTTAAAGACCATAACAAGCACCTGGTTAATGCTTCTATTGATTATTTCTCTTTCAGTCTACTTCATTTCATACAAATGGGACTTTCCCCTCCATTCATCGGACTAGTGATAATAATTGCAATAATATTAACCAATCAAAAAGCCTTCAGAGCTCACTGCAGCATTTGAACCAGCACCAACGCTGTGTGCCTGTTGAAGGTGACAGTGAGGCTATGGGTGGCGGGGAGTCCATGGCTAATCCACCCAGTCCTCTGTGTAATAATAAAGTGCCAATACATTGTAATACTGAGGCGCATGATGGACGCTCGTTATCTAGTAGATCATGTGACCATCGATCATGTGACACGGGTGACAGTTCGTACGAGGATACGGGTGGTTTAAATAGTGGTCGCCATCGGAAACGGCGGCGGCGAACGCATTACAAGGAACAGTCTACAAAGGATCAGGCCACAAATACAGATCTGAGTAGCAATGGTAAGTCATTCCTGTTAAATTTCTTGTCACTTTACAGTATTGAATAAGATTTTTATGTTGTGCCTTGCTTCAATTTTCATGTTTTAATTCATGGATATGTTTCATTTCATTTATGGATAATTTATGGAACCAAGTTTTCATTTGGATTTACTAAGTGAAAGTGTACCTTGGATCACACCATGAAATGTTGTCTCGGAAACTACTGTAGTTTACAACAACATCTTATATGTGTGTATTAATATTTACCATCACCTTCGAATTCTACCCTGTGAATGTTGCATTAGTTGTAATGTTTGATGTTGTGTTTTTTAGTCTTCATTTAAATCATTATCCCAATTTTCTGGATTCAATATTCATGTCTACCTAGGACAAATTCTGACAAACATGGTCAACAATTCACAAAACAATTCCTTAGAAATTTACCTTGGTTTAATCATGCCTACCAAGAAACAATTGTGACAAAGAAGGTCAAGATTGAACAAAATAATTTTACAAGACAAATTTCCTGATAAAAAAGTTCTGAATGGCTAAACACATAATGCATAAAATTTATTTGAAAGGTCAAATGCATTTGTTTTTTTAAACTTAAGTATATGATGCAGTGTGGTCACCTGGTTAGTTGATACAATGTCCACCTAGTGACCAAAAGGTTATGGGTTTGATCCTCAAAATAAGAGCGTTCTTTCAATCTCCCCCCGAAGACTTCAAGTACTTGTTCTACCCACGTAATGGACTCGGGAGGGTTTCAATAAGCCCTAGGCTTCCGATGCAATCTTGCTAAAATAACTATGTTGAAACTTAACTATGATCCAGTGATAACTTCTTTCTCACTGTGTTTCAGATGGGACGATGGAGCTGGCTGAGTACAACAAGTCTATCTCCTCCTCCCAAGAGTCCGGTCAGATGGTGGACCCCTCACCGGCGTCGATATTAGATGGCGGCAGTCCAAGTCCGGGATCCAGTCCCGTATGACAAACATAGGGCCTTTGTTCCTTACGCTGTATTGAACCAGAGAGACACTTTGTGGGCCCCTCATACCATTACGTTATTAGTAATGTAATTTTTGAAGTGCATTTGGAGATAATACAGACGTTTGAAGTTTTGAAGAAGTCTGCAATATTTAATTGTTTTTATTAGTGAGAAACGAGAATTTTTAATAGCATCTGTGGTTAATATTTGAAGCTGAAGTGCTATATTGTCATAATGTATACATGTTTCTGTCATAATGTACTCCTTTATGATGTCCCTCAGGTATTCGTTACAATAGACCTGTGTAGTTCAATCAGTGAAATGTTGGCTAGAATTTTTAACCCAGTATATTTGGTAAATATTTTTTCGTTTTTGTGTAAAGTGTTAATCTTATTGTAGGCAATATATTAATTTACCATACATATAAAAAAAATAACTTTGTTAAATTATCAGCTTTCATACTCTCAAACCAGAAAGTTTCATATGTTTAGTTTTTTCAATAATATTGGTAATACAATATTACTTTATATTAATAATATTTTATATCAGCAATATAAGCTGGTTGCAACTGTTTACTCCTGTCTAGAAGGTACTGAACTTATTGTAGACAAATTATAGCTGGTCAAAAAAGGTTACGACTGGTTTGCAACACATAGATGCTTTCTATTGTGATATCTGTGTACACCAAATATTACATTGACACAATTATCCGTTGTTTGATGAGGGTTAGGTATAAAAATGATGAATTCAACCATTAAAACCATTGTGCTATGTGTTTTCAATGCACTTATTATGTTTCTTTTTCACTTATAAAGAAAAAATATACCCCTGCATGATTCAATGACTCATGTTAAAATGTTTAGAGTAGAAAAAAACTCATTTAAAGACAAACGTGTATATTCTGACTTGAAATATTTGTCAATTGGAAGAGACAGTAACAATATTTTAGGCATAATATTATTTTCCCACTCTTGGTAGACAGTCATGTTCACTTAGAATTTACAAACATTTTAAATGTAGATCATTGGGATACAATATTAGTTCTGTGTATATAAATATTTGGAGGTATGGAGGTACAATGTCTTGAACGCTTGCGGGCTGATTAGTTTTAATCCATAAAATGCTAATGAACACTGGCTTTTTGTCAATCCATACTTGTTCCTGCGACCAAATTGTTTCACATTTCATTTCAAAAGTAAAGGAAACATTTCATTTGCTTCAAATATTCTACAGATTTTATGACATTATCTGTTTATTGTTTAATTCCCGAAGCAGAGTCTTAAATGCAACATTTCTGCTCTTGCAATTTATCAAATAAGGCAGAATGGTCATTTCAGTTTGTGTTGCCTTTGTGTATTATGTACTAACCGATAAAAGGGTAAAGCTGTGTACACAGCAAGGGTATAGTTTATAATTATGTTGTTTTAATGTCTTTTAAAACGAGAATCTATTGTAAGTGATTTGTTGTTAAATTATATTTTGTTGTGAATGTATTTTATGATGATACATGAACTGTGTTTCTTTGCTGTATTAAAAACTCATTGGTAATTGCTACTGGCATAGTAACCATAGGCGTTGATCACTATCATGCAAGCTTAATTTTACCAAATTTCTTTCCTTTAATAAAATTGGGTTTTAAATTGATCATTTTGATTCTGCATCAGAATGATACATAAATATAATACAAACTTGATTTTTATTTAAGCGTATGACAAAGCCAACATATTCTTTTCCTTGTTTTTATGCCCCCGGATCGAATGATCGGGGGTATATTGTTTTTGGCCTGTCTGTCTGTCTGTCCTTGTATGTGTCTGTCTGTCATTGTTTGTGTCCCAAAACTTTAACCTTGGTCATAACTTTTGCAATATTGATGATAGCAACTTGATATTTGGCATGCATGTGTATCTCATGGAGCTGCACATTTTAAGTGGTGAAAGGTCAAGGTCATCCTTCAAGGTCAAAGGTAAAAAAAAAATCAAAGCGGCACATTAGGGGGCATTGTGTTTCTTACATCTCTTGTTGTTTTTTTTAATCTTTCCAGTTAATTAACTTGCATTAAAAAAAGCAATTGTGCAAGGCTATGTCTGGAAAGGACATGTTCATAAAAAATGGTTGATTAAATGGGCAGCTATATGTGGCATAATTTCAAAGATGTATTTGTCATAAAAATAAATTGCAATGCTTCCTATTTGTTTTGTCATAATACAGTGGGGTGTTGCCTCTTCAATTACAACATAATTTTACGCAATGTTTTAAAAAACAAACATCATCAGTGTTATTTTTGTACAAATTCTTCTTGTGTTGTCATGTGAAATGTACACACACCCAAAAATTCAGTATTATATGTCCATTACTGGGTCAGCTGTATCCATAGAAATATATTTTTGTCACTATGATTTCAAGTGCATTCAAGATTTGCATCTTGTTTCCCATTTTTCTTCTTTTTTCAATCTCCTTGATTGTAAATGATTGAAAAAGATCAGAAATTTTATATAGAATTGAATTCCTTTTGTATCAAAAATATGTTTTCATGGCAACTAATTTGACCCAATGTGATGTCGTGTGTTTCCATGACAATGTAAAGATCGCATCACTACTTCATGGCTTTGAAGTTCATGTTGAAATTTGACAAATGTGATATATTTTTGTAAGATAAATGATGGAAGCATGTGTTTTGTGGGAGATGTGTGTAAGAATGAAAGAAAAACTCTAGGCACTAGGTCATTGAAGTCGCTATTGGCAATACTTCAAATTTCAATTGTCTTTAAAAAAAATGTGAGTAAATTATTGCCTTAATTATTAAAGTAAAAGAGAATATTAACAAATACAATGACTGTTTGGTTTCACATTTTCTGTAAAATAATAGAAAAATTAAGTCAAAACCACATTTTGTTGGTAAATGCTAGTAACTTACTTATACGAGGGCTGTTCCATAAATTCTCTTATAACTTGCTTTCTTAAACATTTGAATTTGGTTTAGATGGTGTAGTGATCCATCAAACTGTTATTTTTGGAAGTTTGTGTGAACTTGTGAGATTAATGAACACTTGAACACTGGCATCTGGATGTTAATATGGTTGATTGATGTAATTTTCATCTTACATAATCTTTCTCTGGCAATTGTTCCGTTCATATTTTGTATTAAGTTTTGGCCAGTATAATTAATGTGAGCGGTCTATGGAGAACCTATCTTAATGCATATGTTTAAACTGTCCACCCAGATATCCCTGTGTTGCCCGCACAGGCTTATTTTGGTCGACACTTTCTGCCTTGACTAAATGTTTGTTTAGAAGAGAATTTTTTCATTGAAAGTTTCCAGAAAAGTGCAAAAAGTCATCCCTGATTTGCCAGTGAAGAACAGGCTGAAATTGGAGAATACTTTATGGACATGCATAAAGCCCTGTTTTTCTAGAACACAACTACTGATGTATTGACTTGGATATTAGTCATATGTACATAATTATGCTAATATGCAAGTACAGTACACTTGTACTTCATAAGCTGTTAAGAATATTATTCCTATGTATTATCAAGTTCAAAGCGATCAGTTAACAAATATATATATGGTTAAAAGTGGTTTAAAAATAATTTTATTAAGAGTGTCAGATTATCTTGTATTGAATTGTGTAATATTTATCTTTAATCTATTATTTAAAAGGATCTGTTTAAGTTTTGTTCACTCTAATGTAAATTCTCTGTATTATTAAGATACATACTTCCTTGTTAAGAAAGTATATTTTAAGTTATAATCTTTGGAGGGAATGCTATTTTTGTGTGAAAGTTTCCAAGACACCAAAGACATAATATTTATACTTAGTTATTCTTGGCTGTGTGTATGTGTGGATGGACAGTAGAAAACCAATGTTTAGATGGTTACCATAAATGTTGTCATTATTGAACTGAAATGTATATAAAGTAATTTATAATAAATGATGATTAAAACATGACCAAAACCTCTTATATTTGTGTTTGTTATTTTTGTTTTAATGTAAACATGATTTCCTTGACAATTGACCCAGATCATGACAGTTGTGTTAAAGTGTTGTTTTGTTGTATCATTACTAAAGGGTCAACTCAACAACTGATCATCTTCGTTGCTATGTGCCAGACATGCCATTGCAATAGGAAAAGGAAACATATTTGGTAAACTGCTTTTTGTGACCCAGTATCCAACTGCAAGGGTTGGTAAGAAGAAATGTAACTATTAATATTCAGCAAGACTAAGTTTTAAATTGAATGTTTTCTAAATTTATATTTGAAGTCAGTATTAAGCTTTATAGTAAAAAAAAAGTTAACTGTACCATTCTTTCCCCAGTATTAAAGTAATTACATGTCTGACCGTAACCAAATTTATTTAGCACACTGTCATTTTTATTTCTGTGATTTCATTTAATGATAACTTTGAAAGACTTATGTTTCTGACTCAATATGAACCAGTACTGATATATGAAGACAATTGCATGGTCTGCACTTTACCTGGCTCAGCCAATGACAAACAAGTGTGATGGATTTTATACTAAATACAAATACATGTCACTTATAAAGTGCAAAAATTATTATAAAAATATTCTTGTGCGCTTCACAAACACTGCACATTGGTTATCTGCGTAAAAGATTGAACAAATGAGTTTTAAGTCTTGATCTAAAACACCCCTCATTGTCAATGATTTTTAAGTGGCTTGGTAGATTGTTCCACCACTTCAGGCCAACAACACCTAAAGATCTATCCGCCATCTTAGTTCGCCTCCTGGGAATACACATGTAACAAGATTACAGTCACTTTGTGATCGAAGTCTATACCGACTACTTGCTGGGACAAACATTTCTTGCAAGTGACCAAGAGCACAACCATGGACAACACTAAAGACCATAACAAGGAGAATGTTATTTTTGTAAGACAAGGTTCGCACATAATATAGTTGTGACGACTCGGTGACTACCTATAAATAAACTCTGAATTACACACACTTTTGTTAGATAAAATGTTGTTTTTTGTACTTGCTTATAAGGATATCGGTGTTGGATGCAATACAAAGCTTCACCTTTATTCAACAACAATTCAACAAATCGCATACGCCCCTTAGTGATGCATAACTTGTTACATCCTGACATTTTTTTATTTTCCTTCTTTTTATTCTAACTTAAACTTCCAAACAGATTTATTGCATAACTAGAGTGGGGCCACTTTTGACACCAGAGGCATGATTTGAACAAACTTAGTAGAGGACAACCCTTAGAATCTGATGTCAAACAAACCAATATTAAACAACTTACTGTTGCAGTTTGAGATAAAAAGATTCTTATACGGAAACTTTTTATAAACTGTGACTTTGAACTTTGAGCATGTGAAAGGTCTCCACATGATTAACATTTGTGATAGGCCGTACAATTACACTATAAATGATAGGCTGCAGTTGGGGCAAGCTTGGATTCACCCACACATATTCAGACAGTTATACTGGGCTTACTGTAAGCAAGATTGACAATGTCCCTAGACAGTTAGAATGGCTTATCAGGCATGTACAGCGAACTGCCTACCATGCAAACAGTTCCAACAGCTCATGACTAATGTGGATGTGACCCTCTTGCAATCAAATTATGATATCCAAGACAGTAATGTAGAAAATTGCAATGATTTTCATTAAATTCGAAAAACATATCAACAAACTGACCCTTTAGTACATATCAGTCGATACATACTTGATATTTATATACTAAGGTTATTGCAAATACTGTTGTTCAAATGCCCGCATCTGAATTATTAGTTACTTCCCTTGTGAAATGTGGTTTGCATCATACATTTCATATGAGCACATTTTCTATTTCATCAAAACATTTCAACTGACTTACCAAATGCTAAGTCTAATCAAAGCTCTGAAGGCACTCAATTTGTTCGCTGTTCAATAATCTTAGACGAGCTCAGTTTTCAAAATGATATTATAGCTTTTTATATCGCAAGTTTGAAATGATCACAACCCATTCAAAGTTATAAAGAGTGTGTCTTAAAACGCAGGTCGAGATGTGTGTTGTTTTTCAAATAATTGATACAGCTAATATGTACAGATTTCAATGATAAACATTTTAAGACTGGCCAATGTTGTCTAACTACAAGATGTTAAATACACTCTATGTACTGTATCAGTGAGAACAGGTAGATGCGGTGATTAAAGCAGACGCTTTTAGCATTATCGTCTGCTAAAGTTTACTTGAGTTATCCACACAGGCAGTCACGGGTTACAGTTCCTACCGTACCTAAGCCCATACTGATCCATACTGATTTGCCAAATTGCGTCTGCATTATTTGTGAGCTTTGCTCACAAAAAAAAATTGCTTATAAAAGAATGAGCAATAAAACAAACGCAAAACTGCATGTTTGTTCACCAATTCACGCAGGGACCTACGCATGCAAAAACATGCTGAATGTTGTTGTTGGTTTCATTCAGTGCATCTTTTTTGAGGCTCCTCTTATCTATCTTACCGCCAGGACTTGCAGAGTGCAAGAATAGAGAAAGAATCCCTGCAGGCCTTGAGCATTTTAGTACAAAACATTTGTGTGCGTGTAGAGTCAAATAAAATTGTATGGTCACAATAGTCTCCAACACAATGCTTGGGGATTTAAGTGAATGGATCTGTTATTGGTTATCTGCTTCATATAAATCACTTACTCAGATTCGATTCACACTAGGTGCAATGTGTATTTCAACAATGTCATAATAAATAGTTCAGCGTTTAAAATGTCATGCATATGCATAATTTGCTTAAAATATCTTAATTCTGCAAGCGATATACATGTACTCGGTAGTACATGTATAATATGTCACTGTCTAATTCATCACTAATAACTGAGCATTTCATTTACTAGGATACTTAAAACAACGAGATCTTGGAAAATGGGTTTTAACTGAAGTCTTGGTGGTGAACAAGCAAACATCTGGATCATTCAGTACAGTTAACATTTGAATATGAGTGGGCCAATGATGAAACCTATTATACCCAAAATATATTCTAAGATTAATATGTATGATTCTTGTACATTATGTTTGCCGATTAAAATGTTACTTCAATAAAGACGTTTGTCAGGACAACAAAGACCTTTTTCCCCAGTGTCATAACTGATGTAACCAACACAGCTTTTTGTGTGGAGCACGTCATATATATATTCAACATAAAATGTAAAGATGATAATCGCTTTAGAACTGTAGAAGATTACTCAAAAACTTTTTTAAAGAGACCAAACTACTATTACAAAATCAATATTGAATAGAGTGACTCATGTTTTACCTACAATAACTTAAAATATATCTTGTGAAAAATAAACATTAACATTATTGCAGAATAAGTAAATTTAAATATGTGTCTTTGTTTCATATACCAGTGATTATGTACCTTGTAAATTTGGAAGATTTCTTACTATTAAAATTCTTTTTTTTGTGCAAAATACTGTCAGAAATCTTAAGATAATAATTAAAGAATTTATTTTTCAATTAATAACCGTTTATTATACACCCATTACCATTGGTAATGAGGGCTATACAGGAGTCACTTTGTCAGTTGGTCTGTCGGTCGGTCTGTCTTTCCCGAAAATTTCATCCGATCTTCACAAAACTCGGTCAGAAGTTGTATCTAGATAATGTCTAGGTCAAATTTGAATATGGGTCATGCCAGATCAAAAACTAGGTCACAGGGTCACTAAGTGCGTTTTAAACCGAAAGTTTGTCCTGACCATAGCTGCCATTTATCGTTAGATTTTTTTTTAAATGACTTGGTACATTTGTTCACCATCATGGGACGGTGTGTCATGCGAAAGAAGTATGTCGCTATCTCCAAGGTCAAGGTCACACTTTGATTTGGCCATAAATGAACTTGTCCAGGCCATAACTTTGTCATTTATTGTGAGACTTTAAAATCATTCGGCACAATTGTTCACCATCATTGGACGGTGTGTCATGCCAAAAAATTATGTTGATATCTCCAAGGTCAAGGTCACTCTTTGAATTCAAAGGTCAAATATGGCCATAAATGAGCTTGTCTGGGCCATAACTATGTCGTTCATCGGGAGATTTTAAAATCATTTGGCACATTTGTTCACCATCATTGGACAGTGTGTCGTGCGAAAGAAATACGTCGATATTGCCAAGGTAAAGGTGACACTTTGAGTTCAAAGGTCAAAAATGGCCATAAATGACCTTGTCGGGGCCATAACTATGTAGTTCATTGTGAGATTTTAAAATCATTTGGCACATTTGTTCACCATCATTGGACAGTGTGTCATGCGAAAGAATAATGTTAATATCTGCAACGTCAAGGTCACACTTTGAGTTCAAAGGTCAAAAACGGCCATAAATGATCTTGTAATGGCCAAAACTATGTAATTCATTGAGATTTAAAAAAATACTCGGTACATTTGTTCACAATCATTGGACGGTGTGTCATGCGAAAGAATTACGTTGATATCTCCAAGGTCAAGGTCACACTTTGAGTTCAAAGGTCAAAAATGGCCATAAATGATCTTGTCCATGCCATTACTATGTCATTCATAGTGAGATTTTAAAATTACTCAGTACACTTGTTCACAATCATTGGATGGTTTGTCATGTGAAAGAATTACGTGGATATCTCCAAGGTCAAGGTCACACTTGGAGTTTAGATCAAAAATTGCCATACATGAGCTTGTTAGGATAAATGATAATGGCATAATAATTTTTATCAAGAGATGTGTTTGTCAGAAACACAATGCCCCATGTTGCGCCGCTTTTAAGCCATAAATTTGACCTTTGACCTTGAAGGATGACCTTGACCTTTTACCACTCAAAATGTGCAGCTCCATGAGATATACATGCATGCCAAATATCAAGTTGCTATCTTCAATATTCTAAAAGTTATGACCAAACTTTAATGAAGGCCAAAATTTTATGAAAGAAAAATACCATGATATTTGACATTTGACCTTGAAGGATGACCTTGACCTTGACTTTTCACCACTCAAAATGTGCAGCTCCGTGCATGCCAAATATGAAGTTGCTTTATTCAATATTGCAAAAGTTATCAAACTTTAACCAAGGTTAAAGTTTTGGGACACACACAATAAATGAATGAATGAATGAGAGACAGACAGACAGGCCAAAAACAATATACCCCCAATTTTTTTATCCGGGGACATAAAAATGGCCATATATTAGCATCTCTTGATTTGAGAAGACAGCATGCAAAATATTCTGTGTCAATGCAGGATGTGGGAGTATACTTCACGCCTGTGACAAAGCTCTAGTTGAATTTTATTTTATTTAATGAACATAATTTTTTTTTTTACATATACATATTCACTGCATTTGATCAATAAATGTCTTTAGAATTTTTTTAATACTTATTCCACAGCACAATGTCACTAAGTACAATTACAAAATAATGAAGAAAAATACTAAACTTTGAATGCACAAGAGTTCACAGTGATGGCCTATACTATTGTAACTGTTTTTCATGAAGCTTTAGTCTCCGCAGCTTTTTGCCTAAATGTCTTCTGTAAAACGTAGGCATCTGCTGGCTCGATGCGTTTGTAATAGTTCTTCTTCTCTTCTACAATCTCAAATCCATGCTTTTCGTAGAACTTGATTGCTCCCTCGTTATTCACCTGTACATGGCTGTAGTAGTAGAAATAACAACTATATTACTGATACTAATTAGAATCGCATCATCATTTATTCAGCAATAAATGTTACAGTAATTTTATGAAAAGAAATATATTGAACCAAATATTAACATGTATAAGCAACTCATATTTTATACAAATTGTACTAATGTGCTTATTTTGTGTATAGATTTTAACATATATCACCTAAACTATACTCATTTAAAAATGGGTTCGGTAATGGGCATCATTCCGAATGGAAAAAAGTATATATTTTTCGCAAATGGGACCTTAACATTTAAAATTGAAGGTCCAGCCCCCCCCCCACACACACACACTTTTTTTTATCTCATCACTGTGTTCATCTCCCATCCAGCTATAGAAGTTCAACCTTAGTAAATGTAATACTGAAAACACTTTGATTCTCAATTTTGAAGCATTTTTAGCAAAACAACAAAAAGACTAATTCCGAATTTTAGTAAAATTTTTGCGAATTTACCCAATCCCAAGGGACCTGGCCCCATTCCCAAAATGGTGAAAAAAACACTGACCAGGTTTAATGCCAAACCGCCTTAACAGTTTCAAAGAAAACACAGCATATACAATTGACATATAATAACATAATTTATAACATCATCAAATATACATTGCATTTATAAACCCCATAGAATCAATTAAGCTTATTTCAGCATTGCAAAGATAAAACCGACACATAATATGCATATTATTATCACATGATCATTTGTTGTTTATGTTGTTCGTTCTGCTATTTAATTTAATTAGATAAAAAAGTTGTTGAAATATTACCAGGAAAGTGTTCAATACAATAAGTATCATTTGGTCAGCAGAACAACATAAACCACACACCAGCTCCAGATTTAAGGTTTTCTAAGCCTTCCTCAATAATTTTTTCAACACTAACATAGTATTCTCTGCATAGCAATTTTGCTAAACATTATGTTCGTGTTCATTCTGATGATAACACACCTTCAGAAGTGCATACGAAATACAGCATAAAACAAGAGATGTGTTTGTCGGAAACACAATGCCCCCTTCTGCGTCGCTTTGAAGTCATATATTTGACCTTTGACCTTGAAGGATGACCTTGACCTTTCACCACTCAAAATGTGCAGCTCCATGAGATAAATGCATGCCAAATATCAAGTTGCTATCTGAAGCGACAAGGAAGTTATGAGCATTTTTCAAAACCTAAACGCGAAACCTTAACGTAAAGTGTGACGGAAGGCCAGTCGGACGGACGGTCCGATCACTATATGCTCTCCTTCGGGGGCATATAAAAATTACATACAATCACTTTCAGAAGTGCATAAGAAATACAGCATAAAAACCACTAACAACTACAATCACTTACAGGAAGACATTGTCATAGTTGCCATCCTTGTCACAGATCTGCAGTACATGTTCCAGCATCACTGTACCTGAAATGGAGGGAACATTTATTGTTTACATCAACTATTGCTAGTAGAAACATAAGCAAGTAAGATATACCCATATATTCCATTTACAAGTACTGGCGAGGCATCACTAAAACCATGCAATTTGTTCAGCAGTGTTAAATAATCATGATGAATATGAACACGAGTGTCTATTTGAAAACTGGTCAATTAATAACAATCATAGGGTCAAGAAAAAAAAGTATACATTAACTAATATGTCAATCGCAATTCGCTTACATTAAATATTCATGAAATGTTCATATGCCATGAATGGTTATGATATTTAACACAATAAGCTTTAGTAATTTGACTTAAAACAATGATAATCAGTCAATATCATCTATGTGAATGCTATAAGCTGTAAGAAGCTTTAAAGCAAAATTGAAAACCCATGCCAATTATAAAGAACAGGTATTTAGCAAAAATGCAAGTGGGGTAATGATGGTCTCAAAGGTAAAGTGCTTTAACAACAGGTAAGACTCTTGACCTATTCCAAGTCTTCGATAAGGTGCTAGGGCTCCTAAGGTCATGATGTAAAGTCTACGCTGGTTTTCAGATGTATCTACTCTACAGCAAACTGCCCCAACAACAATGTCATTGTAGTATGCTGAAATGTAAAAGACAGAACACTAAGCCTTGGTTCATAAAAGTTCATCTTTATTGCATGCTCTTGAAAGTTGAATAGTTAAATAATTTACATGTGCATTTAGAAATCAGGTGTTTATCTGGTCGAAAATTTTCCTTATCAAATGTTTGAGTAGCGCATTAAAACATTTCTCATTTGTTCAATTTATTATTGATTTTTTTAAATCAAAACTGATGTTATCATGATTACATTGCATTCATTTTGGGCTTGTAGTCTTCAAAAGCTTATTAAAATGTTGACATGGTGTTAATATTTCTTATGATATGATGTTTATTGGTAACTTTTTAATCAAACAATTTGGCATAGAGAATTGTATAGATAACAGAAATACAAACCTAATTTAGCTAATTCGCCCACTTCTAAGACGTCTTTGTAGAACTTGTCATTATATGTAACTGGGAACACAACCTGGTTCAGTTTTTTTAACTGCTTAATATTGTGTGGAGTGATGTCCCCTAGTTCTGTACGTCCACCTCTGGAAAACATAAAACTTCTGATTTGTGGTGTATTTTAGTGTTAATTGATCAGTTATAAATGAATGCCTCTACAAGATATGTATTTAAAATAGCATTTGTCCAGGACAACCAAAATTCTATGTAAATTTAAAGCTACTTAAATTTGAACCAATAATTGGAATGATGAATAATACGTTGGTTTTTCAACACTTAAAAACAAACTTCCAATCTCTAGTGAAAACTATGTGAATACAAGTTCATAATACATGGTATAAACTGTGTTTATAAGTTAACAATGTTGTATTATCATAAGCAGAAGATATAAACAAAAGTGATGTTAAAAAGATTTAAGCAAAATCCATTTGATGTGAAATTGTTAAAGGGTGGGGATTGTTATAAATATTAATTGACAAAGTAGCCTATTCAATATTCTTTGTGGTAACAGAATAGACAGTCCAAGGTTTGGTTACGAAATTTATGGTAAAGCATGCATAATGCCAAGTAATTATTAGCTAAATAACATCAACAGGTAGCTAAATTTAATTGGTTGTAATAGAAAATTGCTTATGTAAATCCTAGAAAATTTGTTATAACGGTTTCACCAAGTGCGCCTTAATTTTTATATTAAAATTTAGACCGAACAAGATTTGTGTTTGTCAAAAACACTATGTCCCCTACTGCGCCGCTTTGAAGCTATATATTTGACCTTTGACCTTGAAGGATGACCTTGACCTTTCACCACTTAAAATGTGCAGCTCCATGAGATACACATTCATGCCAAATATGAAGTTGCTATCTTCAATATTGCAAAAGTTATTGCAAAATATTAAAGTTGGAGCAAACAAACACACAAACCAACCAACAGACAGGGCAAAAAACATTATGTCCCCCACTATAGTGGTGGGGTACATAAAAAGTTTACAAGACCACATATATGATGCTGAGAATATGAGCAACCCCAATTCAAAATTAACCTGTTCAGTGATTGCTGGCTTGGGTGCTAATTTTGATTACAATAGCCACAATGACATGCTTCTGTTAGTGGATGTTCGGGTGTAAATTATGCCCCAAAACAGCTATCATACGTCCATTTTACAAATGGCGGAAGTCCCTTGGATGTCTGATAATCCGCATGTAAGCTGTTTTCTAATACACAGCACATACAAATGTCAGCAGTATATCTAGTAATTCACTCTTTTAACTCCGCCCAGGAGCTACAGTATGCCATGAATTTTTTAGTGAGTGTCAAATGTTGACTTTTGTTTAAATGAACTACACAATTTTAAGATAAATTAAAAGATGTAAATGTTCTCTGAGCTACAAAGTTTGTAAAAAAAATCAATACTCCTACGCTTTACGTGCTGATGACTTGACATGTGGCATTATTTGTGCACACTTTAATTGGGACAAAGATCAACATATGAGGCCTAAAGAAAAATATGTTTGTTTCAGGTTACCCGACACACCATGTCAGTTTACCCCCAACTGCAATTTTTTTATCCAATTTTTTTTTTTAAATCGCGTTTTACACTATTCGGCCGCTATTTAGATCGCAAATGTATTGATTAAAATAATTACATTCAAAACAATGTATTACCAGTAATTATGGACCAAATAGGCAGAGTTGCATTCAGTTCACACATGTTAATCTCTTTTGTCTAAACACCGCAGACAGCAGTCTACACAATAGGTCAGTAGACGTGCTATGCGTGTTTTCATAACGCCCAACACTTAATCCAGTTCCGACCAGATGTTCTCTTGAATCAGTATACAGTACGATTACTGTTTCAATAATTACTCAACTAAAAGACCGTAATGATAAAGATACAGCGTGTTTGATTTGAAATTAATTTAGAGGAAATATCAAATTATTCGCGATATAATTGTATACCAAAGAAACTTTTAACCGAAATCAACAGATTTCAATGTTCTCTGCGCTACAAAGTTTGTATAAAAAATCAATACACGCATGCTTTCCTTGACATTGTACATTGCCACATAATTTTCGCGCTCTTTTGTCGGGAAATATACATGATGACTATATTGGAAGCATTTGTTAACGTTGTGTTAACATTAAAAAATCGTAAGTGTGTTTCGGATTATAAATTATTATTCTCATTTGGGAATTGAACGGAAACATTTATACTTGTGTTATATTTGTTATGAATTAAATATTGATTTGTTAAAACGCTTTACGTGTCGAAAAATATGTTTTGATAATATTATGCATTAAAAGCACAATTTCCCGGAGGATAACACACGTTGGCTATCATCAGTCTCTTACGTAACTTGCCATGGTTTTATCGCAGAGAAGTACACTGTTCAAACCAATTAATGTGGTACATGTAGGTAAAACAAAGCCATTAAACTGCAATAAACCCCTGAAATTATCGATTGATAGTGACATGGGGTTATTTACGCATATCTGATTCACACTGTTGCCACCAGTTTATATCAGATCCTACAGTAAAGAAAAAAAAAAAATCCCGACCTTCTGACCCTCATTTATTTTAGCCCGTAACCTGAAACAAACATGTTTTTTTTAAGCCTGAGCAAAATTTGAATTATGAAGCTAGAATTTTAGAATTTATTAGTGTCGCGTTAACATTAAAATCCGGAAGTGTATTTTGGAATACACATTTAATTAAGCTCATTTTAGAATTCAATAAAACATGGAATGCAGACCTCTAAGACGCTCATTCTTCAGTATGATGCGTTTTTGCTGATTTCAATGTGTCAGAGACGCAAGACGTTTACCTAGATTAATCTCTGGGTACTCGGTAACATTTACAGACAGTAGCTTTCTTGTTCTACTGTCACTTTGTAAAATGTTCTGAAAGGATGTTCATGTAACATTAACTTCAGTAATTATTTGGTCATTATTACTAAATATGAACAGTGCGCGATGTGAAAAAAATTCTCCCATCTTACAATTCACTTTGTACATGCACTTCAGTAAAATTGAGGACCTTTGTGTTTATGAAATCCTTTGACAAATTCATCATTAATATTGGCCGTATTTTGTTTTTTTTTAATAAAATTCATAATTACCCCGTATACTGGATTATAAGATAATGGATAGAATTGTAACATATATGTATCCAGACATCAACACATACAGTAGGGCTTTAAATAATACTAAAATACTGCAATTCAAATGTAACTTCCAACTTTATGTCTGGGATGTCCAAAATTCAAGTAAGGACTTCCAACTTTAGAAAGCTAGTGGAATTGCTGGTTGATGCATGGACAGCCACATTTTTTTACCTTTAAAAAACCAGAAAAGATAACTTTTTTTTAAAGACTGTGTGCAATTGAATTGTTTGAAAAGAAAGCAAAAAATTATCATGGATATATTGGATAGCAGTGCTTTCCACTGGCCATTTAACGGTCCCTTGCCAGAGCGCTGAACTTTTAGGCTCAGTGTATTTTTGCAAATTCTGCAACTTATAGCCATTCTAAAGATCAAAGCGATAATGACTTCGCCGAAACTTTTGAAAGCTGATTTACGATCCTCTGTCAATAACATGTATCGCTTTATGTAACTAAACTCCGCCTTAACGCGGAGCGTCATTGTATTGGACAATCAATATTGACCAATTAGAGCGACTTTATGAGCGACAGCACTCTTAGGCATGCAATACTTGTAGTTAAATCATGCAGACGACTCGTGACGTACATGTAATTGCCACATAAATTTTGGCCAGTTAATAAGAAGAGTGATGATGGCAACCGACTGTAATCCTCGTGGAAATTGTGCATTTCATGCATTATACGGTTAAAACATAGTTTCAATGCGTAAAGCATTTTAACAAATTGTTGTTCAATTTATTACGCAGCTTTTAATGTTTTGTTGAAATCTCCAATGAGCATAAATAAATTTGTAATCCGAAACCCTCTCCAGAATGTTAACGTCAACATGATTGTAATCCAAAACACTCTCGCGAAAGTAAATGTTAATGCGACGCTGACAAATTTTAGCTTCAAATAACCAGCGCTAATTTATATCCTGTTGATTCTTTGACTCAATAGAAAGGGCGCGAAAATGCAGCATGTACAACGTCTTTTCATTTGCATGGAAAGTGTGGGTGTATTGATTGTTGTATAAATACGTACACATCACGTCAGGGGATTTACGCATGTTTAGTGGGAGCATTTTATCAAATCTTTAAATAACCACTTATGCCGAAATTCATTTTATAATTAAACTATGTGCATGAAATTTGTGAGCACTTTTTTCATCAATATTTACCAGAGTTTGCTTTTAAAAATAGAAAATAAGGGCTATTGCATAATGAAAAGAAACTGGAAAACTAGTAAGCATGCACTTATAGTCGCGTCAGTACGGATGTATTGGGGAATCATTGAGTCAGGATTATACTATATATACAGAAATGGTTTTAAACAATCAAAAAACATTTTATAAATATATCTAAATCAATGACTTTATAGTTGTTGTTTTTAAGAATCATAGCACACCAAATGATGAAATTGGCCTCTAAAAAAGTATAAAATAATATGGAGGGGACAGTCCTCCCAACCCCATTGACCCTGGGGCGTCTGAAAAAATTCCTGTGAAAAGCACTGGATAGTTATTAATATTTGACTTAAACAGCAGAGCTATATTTCCGTCTAGTACTTCTTGAATGCTCTGAGCTTTTATAAGTACAAACGTACAGCTCAGAGTTCTTCTTGTTAACCCATTTTTTAATGTAAAAAAATTAGGTCTCACATATGTCTATAAAATCGAGTTCAATCAACCTAATACATCGTTACAAACACAATACCTGTAAGTGTTATTACCGATATCTATTTGCGAGTGAATTGTGAAGAAATACTAAATAAAAAAACTTTATACAAAAAATGTTATCAAACCGAAGGCCGAAGTTTTGAATTGACGATTCGATCTATCTTACTTGTGTTCTGGAGATAGTCAGTATATTACGATTGGTAGTCTAGACATGAGATCTATCTCACCAAGCATTCTGGAGATAGTCTATACCGTATTTTCGAATTCGGAATTACTCGGAATACTTGGCTTTGTCCATTGCAAAAACATATACATTTAAAAGAACCGTTGACATGTGTGAAACTTTGGATTAATATCAATATTATGCGAGCATAACATATCATGTAAGTTGTTTTAATTTGCGCATTATGGATATATTAACGATCTATTTGTGTTTATTTATGCCAGAAAATAGTTTATGTAGCTAATATTTCCAATTAAACTGCCACCCAGATTCTGGGCGGCGAGTTTCTATGGAAAATCGGGTTGTTAGTTGCAACTCCCAGCGACCAGGAGGGTCCATAAATAATATACGGGAGTTGTATTATTGCAACTATATTTCAGTCATTTAATTATCCGAAATCTGTGAGTGCATTTTGAAGTTTTTGTGGTCCTTCTGAGACTGAAGCTGCATTATGTGCGGATCCCGAGTGTGTCGAACCATTCAATTTCCTTCCTAATAACTCTAAACTAACAAAAGTTGGGACAAGTGTGTTCTTATGTTGTGGGGGGGAGGATGAAGCCGGAGTAACCAAAGTTAACATAACCTATCCGGCATGGTGACCACTAACCAAACTCATATGCTTCCAAGATCGGGGTTAGACCCCGGTAACCTTAGTGTCTATCGCGTAAACAAACCACTACGCCAACCGGACAACCTTTATCCGAACTTTGCGGAGCTATCCGAAATTTATATGACACAGTAGAATTCCAAAGCGTACTGCTGACAAACAATATCAATTATTTATAGAAATACATATGGAAGCGATAACAAACCTTGTCATTTCGTTTGCAATTTGGATTTTTCAAGTACAGTACCAAAGAAACGAAAAATGTGCCAATTCAGGATCGCTTTGTAGCCAAATAAAGGTTGCCTCCCTTGACACCGCTTGTCGTCGAGGTCGAGAGGCGCTCTTAAAAAGCGTCTGTCATGATCGACAAGAAAACGTGGTTGGACCAACCAGGGACCTATTGTATAGGTCCCTGGACCAACATGGATTTTGCTGAAAGACAGCTCCAGAAACACGGCTGGCAAGCTGGTAAATATGATAATTTTTTGAATTAATCTCACAGGTGATCCCATAACTTATACTGCCATCAAATGATGTTGTTTTGTTATTGAAATAAGTTATCACATTTCTGAACTTCATTATTTTGCTCACTTTAGACAGGACTCTATGACAATCCATTTGACATTTAAGTTTTATATAATAATAAGTCATTAAATGATCGATTAATATTTGTAGAATGATGGTATTACTGTAATTTTGGATTTATAAGCAATTGAACAGAAAAATGTACTTATATTTTCAATCTATTCACAAAAAAATCAAGAGGATCCATTAGTTGCAATAATTCAACTATCAGCTTTATAACCCAATGGGTTGCTGATAGTTGCAATGCGCTCTGTCTTGGCCATAGGTGCAAAATGTTATCAACAATGCAAGGTTTAAGGAACACTGCAAGAACTTATACAAGTTTCCCTATCTAAACCACAATCTCATCCAAATGGTACCATTAAAGCAAGAAATAATTGATTTTATTGACTTAGGTTTTGTTTTGTACGCTGTATCCGCCATATTGGAAAATTGACCCAATATTGGTTAGGTCACAGTACACCAATATTTTGCACGTCGGGTTATGTGCTCCAGCCTATAAAGTCGATAACGATGTGGTATTCGATACAGAATACACTGTTTCAAATTTAAACATAAACATGTCAGCGAGAAAAGTGTGTTGAAACATCGTCGTGTTTTTATAGGGTGCATGCAAAGGATGACATCCGTAGGTTGCCATTCAGGTAAATTTAACATGTTTATGAAGTTTATTCATTATTTTCCTCAATTTGTCTCGAACGACGTCTGTTTAGTGAAGCGCGCGGATTCGCTGCGCTGAACTGCACCCATGTTTATGAAGGGGTGCATATGGACTGCCAAAGCCGCCATAGCAAAAATAATCAAAGGCTCTGCATGGGCAGTGTTTTTTTTCACTTATAGGGGAATGGTGGCGGGGCCCGTCCAAAGGGGAAAAAATGCGTCGTTTTTTAGGAAAAGGGGAAAATTAAAAATTCACTCTTTTATATGTAATATTTATTATATGAATACACATGTTTGTATGAATATAATATTCACAGCAGAATGTCTGTCCTTTTTCTGAAATATATATCAATGATTTTTTCAACATTAGTTTCAGACAGTTCAGCCTTCATGCACAGTCTCAGTTTTCTTAGCCATTTTGAGTCGAATTGAGTTTTTTTTAAATCGATTAAATGGCAAATTTGAGCATTTTTTATCAATAAAATGGACCAAATTGGAATGTTTTTATCAACAAATATTGACACAATATAGATACATCAGGCCTTTTCCTGGCCATTTTGGGAGAAAAATGCAATTCATGTGAAAAGTCCACTGATTTGGAAAAAACTAATCTAATTTAATATAACACTTTATAATAATTAAAAATCATATAAATTTTAGTTATATACTTTGTTAGTTATTTATGAAATAAATTTGAGATATATTTGTCAGGATAATGAAACAGTTCTTTCTAAAAAAAAAAAAAACAATTTTTTTTTTTTTTACTTCTGGAGGGGATTTTTTTACAAAATGGGGGAAAAATTTATACTCTTTTTTGAGGGGAATGGGGCCGAATATCGGCCCCGAAATTGCCATAAAAAAACACTGCTGGGAGTCCGTTTATATGGACTAGAGGATCCATCCATCAATTCAATAAACACATTTATCAGTTAGTTCGTTGAATTTGAAAAAATGGCAGTTGTTTGCAGACATAATAGATGGTGAGGAAGTTGTATTTCATAAGCTTTAAACTTCTCATTTATTAGACCGTCACTAAAATAATCCCAGACATCATGATCTGCCTTCAGTGGATTTATGAATAGAAGATCCCTCCATGACTTCCATATACCGCAATTACTCGTAAGTTTTATTAGATAAAAAAATATTCAAAAATTATAGGTGTTCGAATATTTAGAGACAAAAATTAATGCAATAAATCAATGTTCAATAATTTTCTTGTGATTAATTCTTCTTTTCTGTTTGATAAATAAATAAATAGGACATAAAAAACAGAAAACATACTGCTTTCTTAACCCTTGACCCCTTGGATAGGTATTTTGACACATTTGTAGTCACTTAGAAAGTTTAATTTAATTAAGGACTTACTATACACGGTGCTTATCAGTGGCCTTGCTGTCAAAATGCAGCCTCTTTGTTCATTCTTGGCTGCCTCTCTGTTATAAAGTGACAGTGAATGTGACAGTCGATTATCCATTTTCTTGTTTATGACAGAGAGGCAGCCAAGAATGAACAGAGAGGCTGCATGTTGACAGCAAGGCCACCGATATGCATCTACACCGTGCTATATTCAAGTTTTAAAGGTTTCATTTCCAACCCTTAGATACTGATGAGCAGCAAACAGCATAAAACTAAACAGACTGAGAGTTACTCGCAGGCTGTTCTGGTTTTATGCTGGGTGCAGAAGCCATTTTCACTTTGCTTCTTATGGGGGAAAGGGTTAAATGGACGACACTGTTTCAAATGCTGTTGGGTGAATCCATTACTTCTACCGGTATTCATGATCATTACATGGTTATTTACCCAATAAAGCGAATGTAATGGTTCATTGCCCTCAGGCATGCATCTGTCAGGTTTTATGACCGTAATCCGGTTATAAAAATCCATGATAGAAGTGTCACAAGATGAGCGAAAACAGGGCCGAAGTCTGTAGAATAGTGTAGTAAAATATGCTGTCTGAAAATTTAGAGACATAAATTATGGATGAAAACCCGTATGGCCGAAAATTAAGTCACAAAAAATATTTTGTTTGGCTAAAAAAGAGGGCGTCCAAAAACTTAGAGTGTCCGAAAAAATAGAGTATTTCGGTAGTCATTTAAAGTCCTGGATTAGCCCGGTAGACTGCCCAGGACAAGGCTGATATTATTTTTTTTGGTTTAGGTGATGGTCTTGGAAAAGAAAAGACTGGGATAAAAGAAGCCATCAAAGTGAAAATCAAAAATGACAACAGAGGGGTAAATAGTTTAATTTAAGTGTTCATACTTTTACCCCAACTGCATATGGAAGGTGCAAGAACTAAACGAAGTATAGAAATAAGATTGCAAAGATTTAATACTTTTGACCTATTAAAATTCATCTCTTGTATACAAGTGCACTGTAATACTTTTTTGTAACTGACATTTTCTGTTAGTTCAATTTCCAAAATAAATGGCAGGTAAAATTATTCTGTTGGTAAATCATGATCATTAAATTTGGTGTATTTGATTAAGGTCTTAATCCCAATCATTCTAATCTGTTCACAGGTTGGGCATGATTCGGGTCGAGAGTTCACCTACCACTGGTGGGACCACGTGTTTAACAAGACAGCAGACAACATACAGATACAGGAGTCCAAGGTTATTCTAGTTCAAATAAGTACTGCACACATCAGTTGTCCTATTAGCACATGGTTGGTACTTCTCAACTTGAATGCAATAGTTTGCTGATGACTCAAAGTAAGGTTGAAACCTTTACACACTAAAAAAACAGGCGGGCGTATTCTGACTCATGTGGTCATTGGCCTTCACTTAGGCCGGAGAAATGAGGCCTGGGGTGGGGGGATTTTTTTACAAGGAATGCCTTGTCATGGTAAATTAAAGAATATTTTTAATTTACCTCAGGTATTTAATATAGAGTAATTTGTATCCTTATTCTTAACAACTAATACAATTATAGTAAACCATTTCAATATTTGATGAACTGAAACAAACACATTGGGGACACTGGTTTGTTATTTATATTTTTTTTTAAGATGGATTTTTTATTGAGGGGAAAATATATATTTAAGCAGGTGGAATAAGGAAAAAATTTGGCCCCTGAATGGATTAACATATGCCCTGCCCTCAGTTACGCCAGTCAATTTTCCATCGAGCCTAAGACCACCCAAAATTGAAAATACTGGAACATGCACTTTGGGAAAAAATAAAAAGCTTTAAATTGCAGCAATTAACATTTTAGCTCACCTGAGCACAACGTGCTCATGGTGAGCTTTTGTGATCGCCTTTTGTCCGTTGTGCGACGTCAACATTTGCCTTGTTCACTCTCTAGAGGCAACATTTATTGTCCAATCTTCATGAAATTTGGTCAGAAAATTGGTTTCAATTTTATCTAAGTTGAGTTCGAAAATGGTTACGTTTGCTTGAAAAACATGGCTGCCAAGGGGCAGGGCATTTTTCCTTATATGGCTATAATAAAATCTTGTTAACACTCTAGAGGCCACATTTATTGTCCGATCTTCATGAAACTTGCTCAGAAGATTTGTCCCACTGATATCTTTGATGAGTTCAAAAATGGTAACCTTTGCTTGAAAAACATGGCTGCCAAGGGGCGGGGCATTTTTCCTTATATGGCTATACATGTATAATGCTATAGTAAAATCTTGTTAACACTCTAGAGGCCACATTTATTGTCCAATCTTAATGAAACTTGGTCAGAAGATTCATCCCAATAATATCTTAGACGAGTTCGAAAATATGCTGGTTGGTTGAAAAACATGGTCGCCAGGGGGCGGGGCATTTTTCCTTATATGGCTATAGTAAAACCTTGTTAACACTCTAGAGGCCACATTTATTTTCCGATCTTCGTGAAACTTGGTCAGAAGATTTGTCCCAATAATATCTTGTTATCTCAGGTGAGCGACTTCGGGCCTTTCAGTCCCTCTTGTTTTAAATGAGTATAACATTACATCAGATGTATTTTGGTGTCCTCACTGAATGCTCCTTCTGTTCCAAACGACCTCATAAACTTTGCAATACACACTAAGTATATATGTTGTAATAATGAAATTATTTTTTAAGGTGCAGTATTGTTTATTGTCATAGTTTTAACAAGAATATAAATGACTAGTGAAAATATTGTATCTTATACAGATTTTAAAATGTTTAGCAGACAGATGGTAACATACAAAGCATGTATAAATATTATTTGTATTAGTCAAATTTTTATGCATCTAAGACTGTTTGTCTTGTATATTTTCAGGTAACATAATAAAATATCTAAAATTAAATCATTTTAGTTTCATAAATGGTTTTCCTAGATGTTAGATGTTAGAAGCTTTGGCATAGACAATTTGGAAGCATTTTTGGTATATAACTCAAATTTCAATATGTTACTGACGTGCTATTCCTCACTCGTGTGTAATGTTTCAGGATGGTGTTGAAATCAAGAACAATAACACCACTGGTACCCAAGCCAAGGCCAAGCCACTTGCTGACAAGTCCATGTTGTATGGACAGTTTGTTAAGGTAACATAGTGAAGGATCGAAATTTGAAAAAAATGTTATTTTTGCAGTTTAGTGTCCATATAGTAAGCCCTTTTTATTTTGCAAAAAACGAATAACTTAATGTCTTAAGCAATTTTGACTTTAATTTTAAGGTATTATACATATGAGCATTATGAGGAAGATGTCAGTGTAACAAAACTGTGATGTCTTTTCAATGTGTCACCACACATAAATATCGTTTGTTGATCAGGGTCTATACAAGCCATTCACAAACTTTGGCAATTATTACACTTTGTTGCAGGGTGCCACACTGAGTGATGGTAGGGAGAACAAGCCGGAGGGCCATGTGTCAGAGAACAGTGAGGATGAGGAGGAGATACATCAGCCCTGCCTCGTGTAAGTCTTGCCTAGATGTCACACCTGTTGGCAAACTAGTACTCATGAAGTGTGACAAAAAAGAGTTGCTTATGTGACGATTTCAGTTTTTTGTTTGTTCAAGTGCACTTACTTTCAAAATGTTATCATCAAGACAAAGATAAATGACTCAATGCAAAACTGTTTTGAAATTGCAATGGTAAAAACTGTGATTTATGTAAGGGGGTTAAGAAATACTTTTAATGCCCCCAGATCGAATGATCAGGGGGTATATTGTTTTTGGCCTGTCTGTCTGTCTGTCTGTCATTGTATGTGTGTGCCCGTCCCAAAACTTTAACCTTGCTCATAAAATGTAAACTCTTTGGTATATGTTCTTTGAACTTCACATGTGCATGTATCTCATTGAGATGTACAAACATGGTTTGAGGTCACTAGGTCAAAGGTCAAGGTCACCTTTACATTCAAATTACAACCTTGTTTCTAATTTTTTTAAATATTACATTGAATTAGTCAATGGCAAACTGTTTAAGAGTTGCAAATGTCAGATATTCAGTTTTATATCAATCAAATGGTACTTTTTATGCACCCGATAGGGTGGCACATAGCAGTCTAACTGTCAGTCAGTCTGTCCGTCCGTCCGAAAACTTTAACATTGGCCATAACTTTTTTAATATTGAAGATAGCAACTTGATATTTGGCATGCATATGCATCTCATAGAGCTGCACATTTTGAGTGGTGAAAGGTCAAGGTTATCCTTTAAGGTAAAAGGTCAAATATATGGCGTCTGTCCATGATCCGTCTGAAAACTTTCACATTGGCCATAACTTTTTCAATATTGAAGATAGCAACTTGATATTTGGCATGCATGTGTATCTCATGGAGCTGCATATTTTGAGTGGTGAAAGGTTAAGGGCATCCTTCAAGGTCAAAGGTCAAATATATGGCATCTGTCCGTCCTTCCGCAAACTTTAACATTGGCCATAACTTTTTCAATATTGAAGATAGCAACTTGATATTTGGCATGCATGTGTATCTCATGGAGCTGCACATTTGAGTGATGAAAGGTCAAGGTCATCCTTCAAGGTCAAATATATGGCTTCAAAGCGGAGCAGTAGGGGGCATTGTGTTTCTGACAAACACATCTCTTGTTAGATCATAAATTGCTCATTTTTAAGACAAAATTATATTAAACTTGCACAAAATAGTTTTGTTCCTTACTTAGTAGCCCCTCTGATTAGTGACTTAGACCTTAATTGATATAGCCATTTTGGCTTAGACCTTTATTGATAAAGCCATTTTGGCTTAGACCTTTATTGATGTGGCCATTTTGGCTTAGACCTTTATTGATATAGCCATTTGAGCTTAGACGTTTATTGATATGACTGTTTTGACATAGACCTTTATTGATATGGCTGTTTTGACTTAGACCTTTATTGATATGTCTGTTTCGACTTAGACCTTTATTCATATGGCTTTTGACTTAGACCTTTATTGAAATGGCCATTTTTGCTTCAAAATATGTCAGAATAAAAATGGTCAATTAACAAAATTATGGAGTTCTTATTCACAGGCATTAAATCATGGGAGCAAATAATGAACATGTGTAATATAACGATGAAAAGAAACACAATTCAAACTCTAATAAGAAGTTATATATGAGACGCATCATGCAATTTGTCTGTTGCTGTATGGGACCAGCATAGGTCCGCATCAACACACTGTCTGCTTTAAATTACGCAAGGCCATGTGACCTCATTAGTGGACCAGGTGGCTCCTAGAGCTAAGCTTGCTGCATATAATGGGGAGAGATCTATTTTAGTTGCCTGTTTGTACTTCGGTACTTCCTTCCTTCCATCACACTTGTTACAGTTTCTCATAGCGCCTTCAATATTTTACCGATCTCTTACATATTTGGCATGAAGGTACCTTGCATGGACCTCTCCTTTTGATGAGGTTTTAGGTCACTGGGGTCAAGGTCACTGAGGCTTATAATAGATTTTCTCAAGGTCAAACAAGGGGAGCATCCATCGTTTTCAACGATACTTGTTGCATGATGCTGCTCATGTTTGGGTGCTTAGCATTAATACTTATATGCTTATGTTAGTTAAATAAATGGACGATAATATGTTTAATAAGATAGTTCAAATGTTACTGTAAAGGCTGAAAGCTGTTGACATTTTTCTGAAGTATTTTGTATTGTTCAAGATCCTATATAGGGTGGCTGATATTTTAATTTTTGTTCTTTATTCAGACCTGACAGGGAGGAGGAAGTTTTCAAAATGTGTGGCGGTCGTACAGCTCACAAGTAAGTGATTTAATGTTTTACGAAGATATTACCAGTTAAAAGGAAAAAATAAATACATTGAAAACATGTTTTGTCCATGACTTTCGGATGATGGTGTCAATTCTCTTTTGACTTAAGTCAATAGAATTTTGTGTAGCTATAGAGATTATTCAATAGAAACCAATTACGGTTTGTCTTGTTAAGCCAAGGAAATAATGCATTGCCATGTAATTGGATTGCTATTTGGTGTCATGTAATTGCTAAATATGAACTTTGTAATTAAGGTTAATGTTTACACTACAATATCATAGTTTTTAGAAAGTTTGTCTTTTATTATCATCATTATGGCTATAATTAAATATCTTTACAACTGATTTAACCCTTTCCCACTCAGAGCCAAAGTGGAAATGGCTATGTGAAAGCAGCATAAAACCAGAACAGCATGTGAGTAACTTGCAGTGGAGTGTTCAGGTTTTATGCTGTTTGCTGCTCATCAGGCTCTTAGGGTTGAAACTGAAGCCTTTAAAATTTTAATCTAGTAAGAAAGGTCTTTAAATTAATTTAACATTCTAAGTGGTAAAGGGTAAAATAACGATTAAAATAATTCATGCTATCAATGTTGTCTCATCAATCAGGGGTGCAAGACATGGCCTGAAGCTGAATGGAAAACTGCAGAGAATTGAGGAGCAAGAGAGACTAGCCCAGCTGAAACCTGCAGAAGTTACAAATGGAAACATGATTAGGAAGAAATCTAGCAAACCAAGTAAAGAGACTTCACAAGAGATCATAGAGACAAATGCTATAGGGATGGCTGATGCAGGTAACTTTGGTATGGAACATTTTAAAGAAAAATGTGGGACAAAAACTGAAGCTGACTTCGAAAACTGTGATGAAGAAATGAAAAAGAAATCCAAGAAGAACAAGAAGTCAAAGAAAAAAGATAAGACCAAAAAGGAAGGAAGAGGATCTGTTGTTGATAATGAAGTGACAGAGTGCAAACTGGTTCATGGCAACACAGACATAATAATTAAAGATACTGACACGCAAAATAATTTGACAAACGGTAAAAAAAATGCACCTCTTGCTTGTGAACTTAGAAATGCTGATGCTGCTACTCATGTAGTGGTGGAGAATAAGAGAAAAAGAAAGAAAAAGAAGAAAGAGAAATATAATGATGATGATATTGAGGTCGAGCTTGCAAATACTTTTGGGAAAACAGAAAGTGTGGATGATGCTTCAAAGTTCAATAAATTGAAACGGAAGAAAAACCGGGAGTAAATAACAGTGAATTATTTTGACAAATAAAAAAAAGTGAATTTTTAAGATTATACGAAATAAAGTAAAGATAAATAAATTTTCTTAGAAGAGCCATCATGAGGCTACACAATGATTTTAAAGTGAATGTTTGTATTTATTTTTATTTGCTCTTTTTTATCCCCTGCCAAAGGCGGAGGGATATAGAATTGGCTTGGTCTGTCGGTTTGTCAGTTCTTCCGGCTGTCTGTCACAAAACTTCATGGCTTTATCTCAGAAACTATGTAAGATTTCAGCATGCAACTAAATGGATGTATAGATATTAATGAGGAGAAGTGCCATGCACATGAGCCATAACCCTACACTTTCTTAAATAAGAGTTATTGCCTTTTGTTTTTTATGATGTAACTGTTCAGGGCTATATCTCATAGAATTCCGGATGTTTTCCCTCCAAGACATTTTCCCCCCAAGACGTTTCCTCCCCAGACGTTTCCCCCCATTTTAGTTTTAGTGCTGACGTTCCCCCCCCCCCCCCCAATGAATTTTTAATTGTTTGGTTGAAGTATAATCTTGATTTATTATCAAAATTGTTATTTTGTTTATGAAATCTTTAATTAACTCTCTCTATAAAACATCTGTTTCAACAACATAATGTATAATGGTAGTCATCTTGCACAATTACTTAGCACATAGTAATTAATATATAATTTTTACAGAACACAATATCTATAAACCTAGTCATCATGCGCTAAAACTTAGCATCTCAGTTTCACAAACACAACATCTCTAATCCACAATGTCATGCACACCACTTTTCACAATCTAGTATCTAGTATCTCATGGTCTGCTGTAAGTTTTACCTGGTATACCGTAGCACATTCACTCAACAGTTCACTCGTTATGTCTTTGGCGTCATACCTGGCCCAGAGGTCTCTAATACTTTTCTCTATCCTTCGGCTCAGTGGCCTCACTCTCCTAGTGGATTGACCATCCCTGAGGTACCGTAACTCATACTTAACATCCTCGGCCTCTGCGCATAGTGCGGGAACCAGACGGTAGAATGTCAGGTCCTGGCCTCCTGCTTTCCTATTCAGGGAGTGGTGCCAGCCTTCAGTGCCAATGTTCGTTCTCACTCTAATCCCATACACTGACAAGGATTCAATATCGACTATTGGATGGTTCAACCACTGCTCCTCCATGTATTTAACGAACCTGGTGATCTGTTCGGAGTTAGCTCTAGCAGCCAGCAGCTGAAATGCTGGCTCGATGTTGGCGGCTGGAAGGAATGGTAGCGCTATCATGTTTCGAATGTACGTATGGATAGACGCCTTCACTATGTAGGCTGGCCTTAACCCCAGGTCCCTCACCTTGCGGCAAACAGCCTGTGTGAAGTGGAAAATACATCACTTGATGGTTGCTCCCAGAAATACCAGTCATCACAACGATTTGCGCCTTTGTTTTTCGCGTAGCCCTGAATTTCCCCGCACCGTTTGCATCGATCATCGATTTGCTTACTGGGCATACAGCTAAGACCTTCGCATTTGCAGCAGAAGTTTAGCAGTGGAGATATGTTTTGGCACCTACGACACAATATCAACAAAGTAGTGTCCACTACGGTTGGTAGCATTTCTCCCATGCATCGCTGGCAAGCAGCTTTGTGGTTTCCAGCGGTAGACTTATTTTGTCTCTCTAACCATGATTAGTAACTCCCGCTCTCCTCAACACTTGCCCTCCATCTCTCGCAAGCATCTTTGTTGTTTCCAGCGGTAGACTTATTTGGTCTCTCAAACCATGATTGGTAGCTCCCGTTCCTCAACACTTGCCCTCCATCTCTCGCAAGCTTTTCGATCAGTCATTTTGCGTGTTATTCGTTCTGTGTCAGAATGCGAAATGATTCAAACACGAGCGAGTTACCTTTTTATAGTATTCTGGTATGCAGCTCAAAAGCATATTGTGTTTCAGACAGAGCTATATCGCTACTCTTCAAAACACGAAATTAAAAAAAGTCGACAAAAGCACAAACGAGTATGCAAATAATTCAAACAATAACGTTGAGCGTTGGTATGCTGCATGTATGTGTATTTGTATCAACAAGACGAATTTTGTGGAAAATGCGGTGTAATTTATCCACAAATAGATGGTTGCTTCATGAAAAAGGTATGTGCTTTGCATTGTTAATATCACAAGTAAGTACCCATTCTATACATAGATGGTGACGTCACTACGTTATTGTCACAGTAAGACCGGTGTGTACACAATGGTAAGTACCTCCAAAATGTTATGTTGTTTCATGACAGATGAAGCAGTGTATTTTTGAATGTCAACACATCTCAGTTCTCACATCATGTAGCCCAGGCACCGTTAGAAAAAGATCTATTGAGTCTTCTATATATGTGTCGGTGCATATTTCTTGTTTATCTTCTTCAGTACTAGTTAGCGGAAAAAGCATTTCCTAATAGTGTCCAAACAATGAAGGAATCGAATTTTTTTTCTTTCATCTACATCTACATCTATGGTATACTGCTGACAATCGTTAACGATTATTATTAGCAGGCGCGTTGTCTTGAAACAGTGTTAGAATTTGTGTTAAGTGCAAATTAAAATCAGAAGGTGAAGATAGGATAAAATAAATGTAGTATACAAGGATAAAAGATAAAAACACAGTTATTATTTAGAATTTGAAGTTTGGAGGAAGCTGCTCAGCAAAGATGTTTAAGCTGGCACTTGATTGGATTGAGATAGGTAAACTGTTCCATAGGCGAATGCTCCTAGGGAAGAAAGAATTTGCATGATAGTTTGTCCTAGAATGAGGTATAAGGAAGTTCAGGTTTCTGGTCGGTATTAGATGATTGTGGTCAACATGTACAAGGTTGTGATGGATCTTGAAGATGAATGTGACTTCGCTTAGTTTGCGGCGTTGTTCAAGGGTTTGCCAGTTCAAGGAAGCTATCATGTTGGACACACTGCTGGTGTAGGTGTAATCTTGATAGATATATCTGGCAGCTGACCGTTGGACCTGTTCTACCTTATAGATAAGGTACTGTTGCCAGGGATCCCAAATTGTTGAGCAATATTCTAATTGAGGTCTTACATAGGTTTTATATGCTCTTCCTTTTACTGCTTTGTTTTTGGTTTTTATGTTGCGTTTTATAAATCTTAGGGAGTTGTTAGCTTTTGAGGTGATGTTGTTGATGTGTTTGGTCCATGTTAGATCGTTTGTTATCGTTACGCCTAGATATTTTGCGGCGTCAGTTGTTTTGAGGTCTATACCGTGAAGTTTATATTAATGGAGTATGGGCTTCCGTTTGCGAGTTATCCTAAGTACTTCGCACTTGTCTGGGTTGAACTGCATGGACCAATCTGACTCCCATTTTTCGAGGCGAGTGAGGTCATTTTGGAGTGTTTGAGCGTCAATGGAGGATTTGATAGTAAGATATAGTATGTGGTGTCGTCCGCAAATAGTCTGGTTCTGCTTTTGATATTATCAGGGAGGTCGTTTATATAGGATAGGAATAAGCAGGGCCCGAGGACTTACCCCTGGGGGACACCTGAGAGGACTGGAAGATTGTCAGAGTTTTGACCTTCAACGACGACCTGTTGGGTTCGGGCTTGTAGAAACGAGTGGATCCATGAGGTAACCTGGTCATTTATGCCTAATCTTCTAAGTTTATGGATAAGTTTATGATGATCCACCTTGTCGAACGCTTTGCTGAAGTCCATGACAACAACATCTGTTTGTTGGCCATTTTCGAGACTGTCATGGACTTCCTGTGTAAAACCAATCAGTTGTGTCTCACAGCTGTGTTTGGATCTAAAGCCGTGTTGGTAAGGGTTAAGGATGTTGTTTCTGTCATAGAAGGACATGATATTAGATGTGAGGATGTGTTCCATTAATTTTGAGGCTATGCAGGTAAGGGCTATGGGGCGATAATTACTGGGATTACATTTTGGACCTTTCTTGAAGACTGGGGCTACTACTGCATGCTTCCAGTCTTCTGGGACAATACCTGTTTTGAGCGATATCTGAAAGATATGGGTGAGGACGGGGGCTATTTCACTGTGGAGTTTTTTCAGCAGTCTTGGAGGTAGTTCATTTCTGACTTCAGCATTGATAAATCTTGTGTGCTTTCTACCTTACGAGTAACAGTATCAAATTCTCTTACTAACAGAAAAAAATTATTGCATTATTTTTTAAGTCCACTCCTGCTTTTCAATTTGTACAATGTTGTGAATTTGTCAGTGATTGTTTTTTCACTTGAATTGTCAACAAGGCCACTGATGTGTTCGATTTGTTTCTCGCACATTCTTTTGTCCTGTATTCTATAGTATTTCTTTTCTAAAGTTCTGATAATGTATCATTCAATGTAAAACAGAACTTTATTGTCTTGATCACTAAATGCAGTCTGATTTTTGTCACTATGTTTTTTCTATAATTTTCCCCATTCTTTGAATATTTCTCCAATCAAATTCATCAAGCAGTCCTGGAAGAAATTGTTTAAATAATGGTCAGTCACTGATGGGATGAAATCTTTAAGTGTTTTAATGCCTTCACTTAACACCACAGGGTCTATTCTACACATGTGCATCTTTTTGAAAAAGAACACGCACTCTTTCTACAACAGTTGAAATTTAGTTTCCTGCTAAGCATTTTTCCATTACCGACTTCATGTAATTCTAAAAAAATGCGTTTTCTTCACACTCTTAAGCTATCGCAGGGGTGCTAGAGGAACCAAATATATTGCACATAGGGTCTGTTTAAAGATTCTCTTAGCTGTTTTTAAATGCCATTGGAAATACTTGATTTAACCTTTGATTTTCAATATAATCAGAATGATGTTTGTCACTTGATGAATGTGGACCCTTTTTAAAGTCTCCAGCTGCAATGAAAATGAAACTTTCATTCAAATGAATAGTATTTGACAGATGTGTTAAAGTAGAACTGTTGTCATTATGTATATCAGTATTTTATATAATAATGCATTTTCACGTTTTGATGAACCATTGCAATAGTGTTATATTGTTTGTATATAACAACTATTAAAAACATAGGAGTCAGTCTATTCTTATGAAACATTGTAATCCATTCTTACATAATTCTGCAATTTTCATATTCTAAAAGCATATTTGTTGAGCATCACATATGATATCCTTTAGTTTAGAAACATATCATATTTATTGGTAATAGTAAAATCCCCAAAGCCTGAAAGAGAATATACCATTAAATAAACACGTACTTTAAAGCGCTTGGTTGAACGTAGTATCTCCAATTGCCTTGGTGTGGAGAAGAGGATGTGTCTTTCCCTGTCAACACGCAGGTCGGCTATGACGCAGTCTTCGCAGTTCATGTAATTTTGATTTACTTCAAACTCCAGGTCAGTTAGCTCTGACGGTCTTTGGCTCTGTCGGTGACGGTTGGCCTTCTTCTGGAATGACTCTGTTGTGGCAGGTTTGGGCGGGTACCCCTGTCGGTAAGAGCAGTCCTCAGCCTTGATTTTCACCGATATTTCCTTCTTGTACAGCAGACTTGGATTAGGGGGATGACAACATTGAACATCTCCAGTTGGAGACGGGTATTTCACCATTGGAGAAAGAGGTGTGGTGGTCATGGAGAGTCTCCTCATTAGCTTATCAAGGAAAAGGTTGGACAGGATAGGAGAGAGCAGACATCCTTGACGGACGCCCACTGATGTCCTGAATAAATCCCTCTGCTGTCGGTTGAAAAGTACTTCTTTGCTGGCGTTTTCGTAGATTTCTTGATTGACTTGCACCAGCCCTTCGTCAATGTTGAATCATATAATAACATGCCATAGGCCATCATATCAATGAAGTTGCGGAAGAGCTCACATTGGTGTTGCAGGTGTTTCTCAATGATTATTCTGCAGTTGAACATTTGTTCCACTGTGCTCTGCCCAGCTCTGAATTCACCTTCGGCCAGCGGTTCCTGTGCCTTACTTTTCATTAGCTTTTGTGATCGCTTTTTGTCCGTCGTGCGTCGTCCGTCATCCGTCGTCAACATTTTGCCTTGTGAACACTCTAGAGGCCACATTTATTGTCTGATCTTCATGAAATTTGGTCAGAACATTTGTCCCATTGATACCTCGACTGAGTTCGAAACTGGGTCATGCTGGGTCAAAAACTAGGTCACTAGGTCAAAAAAAGAAAAACCTTGTGAACACTGTAGAAGTCACATTTGATGCCACATCTTCATTTAACTTTGTCAAAATGTTTGTCTAAATGATATGTTGGTTGAGTTAAAAAATGTTTCCGGTCCGTTAAAAAACATGGCCGCCAGGGGGCTGGGCAGTATTCCTTACATGGCAATAGAGAAACCTTGTGAACACTCTAGAAGTCACAATTTGTACCCAATCATCATGAAACTTGGTCAAAACATTGGTTTCATTGATATCTCGGACGTGTTCGAAAATGGTCCAGATCAGACAAAAAACATGGCCGCCAGGGGGCGGGGCTGTTTTACTTATATGGCTATAGTAAAACCTTGTAAACACTCTAGAGGCCACATTTATTGTCCAATCTTCATGAAATTTGGTCGGAAGATTGGTCTCAATGATATCTTGGATAAGTTAGAAAATGGTTACGTTTGCTTGAAAAACATGGCTGCCAAGGGGCGGGGCATTTTTCCTTATATGGCTATATATGGCTAAAGTAAAACCTTGTGAACACTCTAGAGGCCACATTTATTGTACAATCTTCATGAAATTTGGTCAGAAGATTGGTCTCAATGATATCTTGTATGAGTTCGAAAATGGTTATGTTTGCTTGAAAAACATGGCTGCCAAGGGGCGGGGCATTTTTCCTTATATGGCTATATATGGCTATAGTAAAATCTTGTTAACACTCTAGAGGCCACATTTATTGTCCAATCTTCATGAAACTTGGTCAGAAGATTCACCCCAATAATATCTTGGACGAGTTCAAAAATGATGCTGGTTGGTTGAAAAACATGGCTGCCAGTGGGCGGGGCATTTTTCCTTATATGGCTATAGTAAAACCTTGTTAACACTGTAGAGACCACATTTATTTTCCGATCTTCATGAAACTTGGTCAGAAGATTTGTCCCAATGATATCTTGAATGAGGGCGAAAATGGTTTCGGTTGCTTAAAAAACATGGCACCAGGGGGCGGGGCATTTTTCCTAATATGGCTATATATCATGCTTTAGTAAAACCTTGTTAACACTCTAGAGGCCACATTTATTGTCCGATCATCATGAAACTTGGTCAGATGATTTGTCCCAATGATATCTTGGATGAGTTCAAAAATGGTTCCGGTTGGTGGAAAAACATGGCCGCCAAGGGGGCGTGGCATTTTTCCTTATATAGCTATAGTTAAACCTTGTTAACACTCTAGAAGCCATATTCATTGTACGATCATCATGAAACTTTGTCAGAAGATTTGTCCCAATTATATTTTGGACAAGTTCGAAAGTGGTTCCAGTTGCTTGAAAAACACGGCCACCAGTGGGCGGGGCATTTTTCCTTATATGGACTTATGAATCTTCATGAAACTTTGTCTTTATATTTGTTTAAATGATATCTTGGATGTGTATGAACATGGTTCTGGTCTGTTGAAAAACGTGGCGGCCAGGGTGTTCACTAGTCATGAAAGTTGGTAAGAACATATTGTTCTAATGACATCTTGGGCTGCACAGAAAAGGTCAGTTCCTTTGAATCTCAGGTGAGCGACTTTGGGCCTTTCAGGCACTCTTGTTTGATTAATGGTGATGCGTAGCATGACTATGTTGGGAATTCTGATTAGACTGATGTTTCGGTAAATCTCGCACAACTTGAGGTTGCCCTTTTTCCTTAGGGGTATGACCCTGCACTTTCTTAAATTATAGTTAGTACCCTTTGTTGTATTTGTATTGTGTATCTTTTTGGGGCTATATCTTATATTCGCTACAAGATTTCAATATAAAACTGCATGATTGTATAAATATCAATGAGGAGAATTGCAATGCATAAAAACAATTGCCCTACACTTATATATTTTTTAGGATTATATTATTTATCAAGGGATTTGCACCTATCCAGAAACACTTTATTTGTCGGGGGATATTAATTGAACAATCTTGCTTGTTGAACTATGACTTGATTCATTACATTTTTGATATGAAATTGTCACTTTGTATTCACTTGTTAATATATTCGCTATTGAAATAAAAGGTGTAATAATCCAGCTTTTGTCATTAAAATGGCAAAATTTCCGTTTTTACAATCCAAATGTTTTATTTTCAGTAACTACAAAGTTGTTCTATGCGTAACGGGAAATGATCTCTCAGTTTGAAATTGAAATAGCATGCCATTTTCATAAAGTGTTTTCCTTGGATACATTAATATTGTGTAGATCTGTGAAGTTAACGCATATTTTTAGAGCCAATTTTCAAGCGTGTTAAACAAGTAGTTGGCTTATGTAAGGAAGATCATAATAAGGCTCGCAGATTTAAATAGATTTCACTATACCCATATCAATCTTTGGATACTTTGTACATGGACGTACCGCGACCTTTAAACAAGTTTCTATTTATGAAATAAGTAAATGAGTTTATAAATAGATTGTAATGATACGATGTGGCGTAAAATGTGACGAAGTGCAGAGCAATAGTCCTTATAAACGGACTCCCAGAGCCTTTGATAATTGTTGCTGGAACGGCTCTGGGACCCTTTGCGTTGTAAAACTGAAAGTTGAATTATTGCAACTATGCAGAGTACATAAACCATAATTCTTCAATACTTGTATCATACGCCATTTGTTTGTGTGCGATGCAGAACTTCATTACATCTTGGTTTGAAGTAACAAATATACAACTTTTTTATTCAATATACCATGACCACTTGCTTTACTAATATATGTTGCACAAATGCACGACGTTTGCGAGAAAAAAAAATCCCACCATTGTTTTTCAATATATATATATATATATTACATGTATTTTAAGAAATATCTTTACAATAGACAAAGTATTGGTCAGCTATATGTTCAACTTTATAAAAACACCAAACGCAAAATCAAATAGTCTCCCTTCGACCAGCAAAGATCTATATACCATCGCCTCTCGTGCACTGAATTTTTTTTAAAAGTTATTCAGGCTCGATTGGTCATTGTCGGCTCGGGTACTACTTAAATGTACCCCGGGTACTCTTAAGTATACTTAATTGTACCCCGGGTACAGACAATAGACCAGTTTACGCGTACCTGAGTCTTTACACCTGGAGTACTTTGGTAGGCAAAAGAAAGACACACCCAAAGGGGAGAAATAGGGCGTGAAAGTTTAAATTCAAACTATTATATTTAGATTTTATTTTTAAACATGCCAAAAAGTTGTTTTACTGTACTGTAACAAATAAGGTTGAAAACAAGCAATAGATCTAAATAGATAAATTCTATATACATAACATATCAACATAACATATAACCATAATGGTATTTGTCTCGGTAAACTAAAACTTGGACACATTATTTAATAAACATTACAATTATTTAAATCTTATTGTTTAGATTTTATTGTTTGCATTAATCTTGAAATCGTGTAAGCCTTTGTATTTCGATGTTTAATCGGTATGATTGGTAATTGTCGGCTCGGATACTACTTACATGTACCCCGGGTACTCTTAAGTATACTTACATGTTCCCAGGGTACGGTCAATATACAAAAATGTACCCGGGAATGGAATTTTTACGCAAAATCGATCGTTGTCGGCTATTTTTTTTTAATTAATTATCTTCACATTAATGTCAATTTTCTGTTAAATGGCCTCTATATTATCGAAACTCATACTCAAAAAGCATTTTGATGCAGGTTTTTTTTTAAAGAAATGTTTGTTTAAGATAAACAATATTTATGTGTACCCGGGGTACATTTGAGTAGTACCCGAGCCAACAATGACCAATCCAGCGTTATTTAGTGTAAACTGAACATTTTCAATTTTACACGCATACGCTTTCCACGAGGATGACGTTACGTTGTAAAATCAGCATATCGTGTTCTAGAGAAACAAAGGCTTTATTCGCATTGCAATTAAAAAAAAGAGAAACTGCTTTCGTAACCTTGCTTGTTATATTCATAGTCTGTCTCCTCTGACTGATTTATCAGTTATTTGCAGCTTTATAGACATTGTAAACATTTCGTGAGTAAAAACCGTGTTTTCCTTTTTAGTTTAAGCTTATTTATTTTAGCTTGATTGCATAAGAAGTACTAACAGCTTATTTTAAACGCTCTCGAGACCGTTGCCTGGGTCTAGAAACAGCACTTGGTGTCTTTGTAAGAGATCTAAAGTACGATCCCAAAGTGGGGATCGTACTCGTGACCTTCCGGTCACTAGGCGGACACCATATCCATAACACCTTTATGAAGTTGAATCCCCACACCCCATCCCGACCTCAATTTTGTTATCTTAGTGGAATGGGGTCAGAGCAATTTGGGAGCGTCGGTCGTGTTAACCCAAACAAACAAATTGTTAAGAATGGTCAAACATGCAAACATTAAATGTTGGCTTGCGTATGCAAAAGGCAATGGGTATATTACATGAACCACTGCTTTATTTCGTCTGAATGCATGACACGTTACACTAAAACTGATTCTTGTTTAAAACAAGCGTCGAGCATTTTCGAGGGACAATGACCCATAGACCGCACATAAATCTGTTTCTTACACCCCTCTAAAACGAAATCTCGGCTGAAGAAAATGTGCGTGTGTGTTCGTGTATTAAACGGCCGGATTTAAATATAACGTTTGTAACTCACAATTTTATATCTGAGTACAGAAATTTATTACATGTCAGATGCTTAAGTTCTTGTGATTTATAATAACGATACAGTTGTAAATATTTTATAGAATCTTAAGGAGGAGCTTTAGCATATACATCTCAGAAGCTCCTTCAAACCAAACGATTCAAAAGATAAGATTTTACCAAAACATAAAAATCACTCAACGATATATTTGATTGTAATTGAATGAATGGGAGTACATGTACATAGTTGCGGTCTAGTTGGTTTTCCCCACTATGCATATGCGAATCCGTTCATATTCTTGTCGTAGAAATAATGCTTTCAATTTAATATCAATAGAGATTGTCTTCCGTGGCGAACGACTGTTTCTATATGCATATATATATAAATGCATTGTTAAGAACGACACATTTATCGTGTAATAAATATCAATGAATATATTTTAGACGATTTTTGGCGTTATATGGCAACACAAATTGAATGCATATTCTAATTCTTTCAGAAGTACACACTTAACTTTACGACAGCGAAGCACACCATATCGTTCACTAACTACTTATTAGAATTCATGCAAATTAAATTGACAACTTGGTTTTGGACGTGGTCCACATCGTCCGCTTCCTTGATGTGAAACGTGTGAAGACGGTCGGTACTCAGGTGCTGGAAAATAACGGAATTCACCTCAATGACAATCACATTTTTGCTTTTGGAGTGCAGCTCGGTTTCCAAAGCGCTAAATTCGGTTGCATCGCGGGCGCCGTCATCTGTGACAATAACAACCACGTTGGGTGCGTACGGTCTGTCGCCGCCGGCCGGTGTCAGCGCGTTGTTTACGGCGTAACGTAGCCCAGCGTTAATGTCACCGTGACCACCCCCAAACCTGACGTCGTCGATCGCCGCCACAACGTCTCCCATGGACGTGTGATCGTTTAAGGCGAACCGCTCGCGAGACGTTGTGTTGAACGTGCCGACGCCGACGTGCACACCCTGTGGGCCAACCGGAAGTCGGGTCACAACGTAGCGCATAAAGTGGATAATGTCGGACCGGTCATGGGCCGTGGACGTTGATTCGTCAATGACGAAGACGAGGTCTACTTCGCACACAGATCCTTAAAACGTACAAAAGAAAAGATAACTGATCCTCTTATACGTATTGTTATAAGCCAAACATATGCTATGAGACTGAGGAAGTGTACTATTATACTCATAAATATAACAAATGTTTTTGAAAAAATAAGGACTTATGGTACAGTGTTTGAGTTCATTATAACGATTTAAAAAAAAATTAACTTTGAAAAAATGGACTGACGCGACTGAATTCTTATCATGCCAAACCGTGATCTGTTGTTATTATCGGCGCCGTTGTCGTCGAACGCGTAGCTTTTGTCGTTGAAGGATTAGCTGTTGTCGTCGTGGATGTTGTCGTGGTCGGCTGTTGCGGGTAGTTACATAGGTCCGTATCGCAGCAGGAGACCGACAGATCTCGAGAGGCCACGTCCCGACGACCGAACGAGAAAGAGAGACCGTACCCGTCACAGACCTATGGAAAAAGACGTTAAAATGAAATTCTTCAGACTAACATAAATACTTGCTTTCTATGGTATTGCATGTTGAAACTGAGTCTGACGTCTATCATTTCGCACTTTCACGTAGAATGGAATAGAGACAATGAGGTCTTTGGCGACTTGTTAACTTTATCAAAGCTTTAAGCGTTGAAAGCTTCGTTATTTAAAAAGGAAATTATTTACAAAAAGTGCAGATTCGTTTGTAAACATACGATGTTTTTACAAGTCATCTAAGTCAAAGATTTAAGTTGCGTTGTACCTCTTAAAACGCAAAGACACGAATCTAGCCGTTTCGTAGAAATCAGATGTTTACTTGTTATATTTCGTTTCCTAGCAACTACGTACCTTCTTTTCCTCACACTTCATTTCATACTCGTTATGACCGTCGAAGAATGAGCTCAGCTGTTTCAGCATGCACACCTGAATAGAAATATTCATAACGGTTTACACAGTTTATCGTTAACGTATCTTGTTCGAATAACACAATTATCAAAATTCAAAAGCAATACTGTTTTTGTCAATAAATTAGTACCTCCCACAGGAGCCCACTTGATAAGTTACGTCACAACACAGATTTCAAACATGACTTGCTACATCAGAGTACTGCGGTTGAACTAAATAAAATATGGGATTCAAAAATAAAAGAGCACATTGAGTCGTTTATTGGTTTCCATTATTCAATTTTTTACAGGTAGGCAGGTGATGGCATTGTCCGGTTCCATATCTAACATTGCCGGGACTGAACAGTAGCCGGAAAAAAGGTTGTGAAGCTCAATACCTGCTCTTCCGCACAGAAAGTAGTTTGGTCGCATTGGTGGTAGTCGAGCGCGGTGGCGTTGCAGTCATAGCATTGTAGGGCTGAAATGCGCATGAATTGTAAATACTTTGTTCGACTAGCGTAAAAAGACGAACACGATTCGGTGACTTCTCTTGAAACGCACTTTTTAAAGATATCAAAACCCCGATGGGGAGAATAATATAAGAACGTGTACACTTGCTTCAAGTACTTACATTATTTTATGTTTGACATATTCTCATGTTTGAGGTTTCAAGTAGAAGCGGTAATTATATATATGTTTTTTTTTAAACCAATCTGTACCTTTTTCGATTGCATCGAGGTAAATATCAACATCGATCATTTAAAAAACGCAAGCAACACACAAACGAACGATTGTATGGGCGAAAGACAACCAACTAACACTCACGACAAAAGTTGCAGAATTTTGGACAAGCAGTGTGGCCTACGTTGGGATCGTCGCATATGTTCGGGTTCCTAGCGAACATGAGCTGGCAGGCCGCGGTGTCAATGTCGGCGCATGCGCAATACATACTTCCGGCCAGAAGAACACAACCGGCGACTGCGAAGTTATGGTGCATATGCAAAATTTCCGTGCAATTAATTAATTGTCCATTTAGCGAACACATTTACATTTCAATAAACGTTTAAGGTTCATGGGGGGGGGGATAAAATTCATTAAAACTTCGCTTTGGTTTTTCTTCATTGAATGTGGTACAATATGGTCAAACTATATATCATTTTAAAGCTAAAGACGGATAGAATAACATAAACACATTTTTGACAGTCAATATTTGTGTGCTTTATTCATATTTTGGTTTAAAACCAATAAATTTTTACACTAATTTACAAAATCTCAATCTAAAGTTAGGAAGGATATGCACTACCTTAAGTTGAATAAATACAAAGCTATATACATATACATATTCACAGAAAATTATTGTCATAAAACAGCAAATGAGTTTTTATTCAACTGCTTTTTTTGGATAAATATCCTAAACAAAGTTCTAAAAATAACTTAAACGTAACTACTTTTTAAAAATCCAAGTATGGTGGATAATAAGAGTCACAATTCTATTTCAAAGGCGTAACAATTTTGTTATTTACCTCTCAACCAAATTGCAAATTTTAAACCATCTCAAATCAAAATAGATTGCAGACGACATATAAAATTGTAAAGGAATATAAAGAAATTGGCAAAACGATTGATTTTATATTTCGATTCCTTCTACCCATTTTGAAAGCGTGGCCATCGCTGTGATTCGTAGAAAAACGTGCAAAACAAATCGGTCGAAACCACGTGCAGTGGTGAGAAAACCGGGTATGTGTATACACAAACCTTAGAAAACACATACTTAGTTTGACAGTTGGGTGGCAACTAGTAAAACAACTATTAACATTAATCAGCCAGAGATCTCACTAAATAATAGAAATGACCACGTAGAGATATCATCATTTACCTTATTACAAACATTTTCCAGCTGAAAATTGTCCCCCACACGTTTTTTTTAGTTTATTTGTATTGTTTTTCTGGAGCCGAAGTGCATCTCACAGAATATCCACCCAACTTTCGTTGTTTTCACTTTCGTTATTAAAAACTCCATTTAAAAAGAATTATTTCTACTTTAAGATTGTTAAAGCGATGTATTATTATATATCATCGATAGAATAGTATACCGTGATGAATTGAACAGAGTTACGTATCGATCTTTCTATCAGTCTGTAAGCGTACTATTTTATGCGCAATAATATATGTCGTGTGATTCGACAACGATTGTAAACATTGGTGAAATGCTTCTTACATAGTTATTCTTTTGAGTGTTTATGAGGTCTGATCGTGCAGTTTGCAAACATCAACGGAAAGATTACAATCCAATGCATTTGTCATCGTCAACCGTTTGGAATGGCAATTAGGCGATGAGTGGGTTTTTAGCATGTTTCTTTCTATTTTATTAATTTAAAAATGGATGCCCCCATGGTGATGAAATGACATGTGTTTGAGTTTTGATATTTCTAGATATGTAAACTTTTTTTTACTATTTAAGCGTAACTTGCCCTCGTCAATGTCGATATTATTCACTAGTTATATAATTTTCCGTCGAAATACGTGGAATAAACATGATTCAGATTTTTGAAAATAATGTATATTTTAGTGTTAAAATCGCTTTGTATTTTGATTGATTTTGTGGATGTTATGATACGTTGATGTACAAAATTGGTAGCAGTTTGAAGGAAAAACATCCTTTAAAGCATATATGTATACATTTTCCATGTGGCACTCTTCCTTTAGTCAAATTTGAGTTCAATGCTAGGGGTCCCACATTTTTCAAAATGAAGCCTCTACATGAACCTTAAAAAGGGACGATTTGTTCACGAACGTTTAAAACATAATTATACATGTAAAATATGTAAAATTGGAAGGTAAAGAACATACATTACACAAAATGAAATACAGTTAGGCGTACGCTAAGTTGACTTTAATATCTTATGCATTAGGTACCTCATGTACAGTTAGTAGTGTCTTTGAGAACAAGTGTTAAGTTGAAGAGCTTACCAAGGGCCACAACTTGCATCGGAAGAGTCATTTGTTTCAGTGTCAGAAATGTGAAAGTGCGACAAAGTAAATCGCTACTTATTTATAGTGGTATGTGAACATGACCTTTTCACGTTTTGAGCACGTTATCGCTTGTGGTGAAATGTCCCGCTTTGAGATAGGGCTTTAGAGAGCAACGTACGCACTTAGGCAAAACCGATTTTACCCTAGATTCAGCTGCATGGGCCTCATAGGGTTTTAGACTTCCTAACTAAAAAATCTATACTAATCACGTGAGGAGATCTACACTAGAAATTACTTGACGTATTAACTACTACATGAAAATAACAAAGCATTATAATTGATGTTAAATTGTTAAGTTCCATAGCAAACAAAAAGCTCAAATGCAATGTTGGTAGCTTTTTTAAAACATAAATCTTTGTCCAGCTGCCAAGAAAAAAGAAAACAAAACTATTTGCATGTTTCTGACTGTAAATTAGTGTTTAACCCATTCATGCCTAGCGTCCTGAAAAAAGGACATTGCAAACAGCGTAGACCAAGATGAGACGCCGCATAATGCGGCGTCTCATCTGGGTCTGCGCTGTTTGCTTTAAGAAATTTCTGTAAGAAATATTCTAAATATAGAAATAAATATACCAGACACCCCTACTTTTGGAAATAAATTGATCCAATTTAGAAGAATGGGACAGTCCACTGGGCATAAATGGGTTAAACAAACACAGGCTACTAAACACATACACCTTTTTGTGGCTTTACCGCTTAAATACGTGTCTTGCGGAACTTGTCGGTCAAAGGTCGTTTCTACAATAGAAATTAAAGCTTCATGCACATAACGTGTATTGACGCAACATAAACTTAGTTTACCGTGTGATATTTACACATGTATGTGTCCACATTTGTTCAACTCCTTCAAATACAGACAGGTGTTGCTATTAGTGGAATGGCTTTGCCGTTACGTACCTTAGACCAGTGGACGCGCTGTTGTAAATTTTAAACATAGATGTTCATTTTTATATGTTACAAGTATTCTTCATGGTAATTACCTGACCTAGCCAGATTCATCCGAAGGTGTTGAATCCTGGCTTATAAACACTATACCGGACATATGGGGTTTCCTCCTGACCCTCTGACCCCATTAACCTCAAACACAGCATCATTGAATATCGTAAATAAAAAAGAGAAATTAATTTTAAAAAAATCATCCCAACATTCTTGATTAAAAAAGTTATTTCGCCAGGGATGCTTCGACACACTCCAGGTCCTCATAAAGTTCAGCTCCAGGCACCCAAGGACCTCATATACATGTGCTTCATTGTTGTCTTACTAAAATGATTAATTTAAGTACGTGTAATATAAAGCAAATCGCCACGTTGTTGCTCTTATGTGCCCACCATTGATGATCAAAACCGTAGACAACTTAGCACGATCTCACGTCAGAATGAAGAGGCAACAGGGCCATGTCTTCCAAACAGGTCTAAACAGGTCTAAATTTAGCTTTATCAAGGATTCACAACAACGCTATGGTAAAATCGTAGCTATATGGGTGTCGCTTCGATACGTTTGTAATACTTTTGAAAGATTTCGATACCAAAATGAGACTTTATTGGCCTTTTGAATGTTAGATTTTGTTAGGAAAAAGATTCGAAAACATTTGGCAATATTTGGTACACTTGTTGTGCAAATGTCTATTCTTAACAAAACATTCTCTTTAAAAAATGTGTGTGTGTGTTTATAAGACTATTAGAAGATGTATTAACTGATTAACATCAACATTGTTACGAAATCTTAATGTTTTCCTATCAAAATGATGACTGAACAGATGAGATGCAAGATATTAACATGCTTGCAATTGTGCCTTCGTAGCATTGGCCTGTTACTCAGTAAATATCCGCTTTGTAAAGCATGTTGTTTTAATTTTTGGTGAAAATACATGCACATTTTAATTAAATGTCAAACTTGTGTTGAAAATGTTTTCATCCAGTATAAAAGGTAAATATGACTAGTAAGGGGCCGAAATACATGAACAAAGGGAAGATCCCCGTTTTAAGTGTACGGCATACTATAACATGTAGTATATACAAGCATGGTATTTTTGTTTGCATGAATAATTGACATTCAAATAAATTTTACCAGTGTTTGAATGATTGTTAAAGTATATTTTTTTACGGATTACATAAGCCATTACGGATTGATTAACTTATATACCATTCGATAGAGTAACAGTTGTCGATTGGATACGATCATTTCGTCGAACGTTATCTCAAAACTCAATTTTAACCAATGATTCGCACCATTCCCATACCTCATATAAAAAACTTAACAATTGCTTTATATACTGGTATAATATATATACTTATGCTTGTTTAATGAACCACCATGGTTCTAATACACTTCTGTCAATATCGTTATTCATATACGATTTGTTTACATAAATACATGTTTGCGCTTTTGAGAATACATAATCAACGTTTAGAAAATTGCCAATTAACCGATCCGTGTTAACGTACCAAAAACTGGAAAACTATCTGTTGGTGAAATCCTCTAAACGTGTCTTTAATATACATGTCATTATACAACTAATATTTGGCATGGTTCTTATCTGTGAGCTGTTATAGTCAACATCACGTACACCTCGTCTGCAAGGTACTTAATGACTGGACTATAAAGATTTAATTCGCAGAAATCATTGTCTACAAATCAAGTGTCGATTGACGATTCATATGAAGAATGAAGTTTCCTTGTCAGCGCTTATTCAACGTTCATTCAGGTAGACGTCGGTGTAAGTTTAAACGTACAAAGCAATTCCGTTGATTACATGGGAAACTACGAAACATTTTCCCAACTTTGTGCCTAATTGTTTTAAGAAGCCTTTTCACGTTTTGGTAAATTGACAAATTAAAAAAATAATATCAGATTCGCAAATTTTCGATTTAGTTATGATATTTGTGAGGAAACAGTAATACTGAACATTTACCATGCTCTACTAAAGCCATTAATATATGCATCTTTTTACAATTAAAAAACCTAACAATTATAAAGCGTTGCAAAGCGAAACGTTTGAATAATTTGGAGAGTTCTGTGAAAAGACCCCTTTAAAATTCGATGTTCTTCTGTTGAACGATATAAGGGTCACTAGAGCTTGGAATGCATTTACTTTGCTGATATAGGCAATTTTGTTCAGTGTATTAACAGGGGGAAAGAGACATGCGTATACGGGTTTAGTTGGAACTGACTTACACAACTGCGTCGTATTGTCATTTACGTTAAATATTTACCAGGGAAGCCACTTAATACTTACATTTATTTTAAATGAATAACCCCTTTCGGATTTACGGTGTTTTTTTTTCTTCCCTCGGATTTATGTTTCAAGATCGTAGACGTCGGGTCAAACAAGTAATTGAAGGAAAACCGTTCACTAATTTGTTGTTTCATTAGTTGACCTTTGAGATGTTGGATGCAAGATTAGCATTTTCTCTGCTAATGAACAGGATTGCGCATGTGTACAGTAAAATATAACATAAAACATTATCGTTTTATTTTTTCTTAATAATTAATTAATTGCCGAAATATAATTGGTTAGCCCCCTTTTATGGAAATGACTATCTTTTAAAAAACAATTTTTGACCTGAATTTCAAATGACAAACACAGCTCATACCTGTGTCAGAAGTTTTATACGAACTCCATGTCATGGATGAATTCCGCATGGTTACGAATGTATTGAAGACATTTTCAAATTTAATAGTATGTGAATATGCCCAGTGCATAACGAATTAGTTCTGTGTTGATGTGTTAAGGAATGTTTCCAGTGTGGGTAACTGTTTGCGATAGGCCAACAGGTAACAAAACGTCAAAACAGGGTCTCTAGGACAACACGGCTAGTCAGCATGAGGGTCGTGCAGCGCATGCCTGCAAATGCGGTGTAGCATACAGACACACAACAAATTTTTACAGGCACAACAAATCAAGCACTAAACGTATGTCGAAACAGTTCAAACTTTGTATCTGCATTTCATATTAATTTGTATGTTTATTGGTTTGTTTTGCCACATTCAACAGTCTTGTGAATAGTCGGATAACGGCAATCCGTTAACCTACTAACTCTTCTAAGACACATGTTAATTCGTTTATGGCAACCGCCCTGGGGCTGAGATCGGGGGCGAATTGATAAAGCTTAATTGACCAAGCTGCCACAAAATCAATCTTTCTTCGAAGCTAGAAAACCCTGCTACATATAATGTAAATAAGACTTAAACAACTACGCGTGTTATCGATGTTCCTATCAGTCGCAGTCAAATTGACGTTGAAGTACCTTCCGTGTCAAATCTCTACCAAATAATTCTCCAAAATCCTTCGATGATACCGTTCCGTGACCCCTTTGTCATTCAGGGTAACTTCCGAGGAGAACGTCTCCCCGATTAAAGAGCTGAAGGCACGAACATTGTCCCATCGTGCACGAGGCCATACAGGTACGCATTGGCATCTATAAATGATGATCTGTATTTGATAGAGTGGCTTCCAACAGCTGTTGTTTGCATCCACCGACGTATCGACTTTATACTGAAATAAAGTAGCATGTATATGTATTGATTTCATGACATGATCATCGCAATCATTGCATTAATTACCATAAGCATGATCCTATTCATTACCACAATAATCATTTTCTAGTCATCACCAATATCAGTATCATCAGAATCATCATCCTCATTATTTTCAAAATAATCATATTAATATTCATCAATACTTATTATAGGAATTAGTCTTTTCCAATCCATTGCTATAAAAAGCACACCACCAAATTATAGTTTGATTATTAAGATTAATATGCGACAGCTGTCTATCTCGCAAAGGCTGTCGAATTTTGATTCGATTTACGGCACTTATCCAGTCCTGGTCTTCGGATTTTCACCAGGTTACGTACATCTCGGTAATTTGACATTGGATCTGCATTTATTTCAACCATTATTTGCGATAAGGTTTCTTCTCTTTTGCTACTTTCAACCAACCTTCATTTGTATGCATTTCTAACCCGCTTTTCACCTCATTCTTGCTAGTATGTGTGTGCTATCTATAAACTTAACTTCCGGATGATTTTGAACCAGGCTTTTTCTGGTTTGTAAAACCAATCAATTTTTAATTAACAGTAATGTTGTCCAAATGTTCTTTTCAGACATTGTATTCACACGGTCACCTGTATTAAGCAAAAAGACGTTAAGTTCTTCCTTGGTCTACTTCGAAACCGGTTTTGCAGCCAATTCTCATAAAGTAAGGACTTTTTTCGCCTGCTAACGCCAGTCAGGGCCGCATGTTTCAACCCATCTTATTTCATATAATTTTTTGACCTTAATTTTTCCAACAGTGCACGTACTTTCAGCGGGTATAGCGTTTTAATATACCTTCTTTCATGTCGACATGATAGCAACACATACAATCATCTCTGGTGTATCGCTTTGTTTTATGTGAAGTTAAAGTCTTCAGCCTTGTCATTTAACAAAAGTAATTCAATTTCAAACGACTCTTTGCGCTCAAACAAAGATTGACCCATTTTCAAAGCCTGGCAGGTAAACATCACCACTGTCCTCGGAATTGTTTGACCGTCAAAGGTAATTTAAGCTGATTTATTCTTTAGAAACGTGTTCATCCGATTAAAAGTGAACTAACGTATTCCGAGGGTCGACTCTTGACTGTGATTATACGATTTAAAACCATTCAAAACATGAACATCCGGCACCGCCAAAATTTATATCTGAAGACTTTGGTTCAAACTTTTCCCATGTAGCCATTTTAGCACATTTTACACCATTGTGTTTGAAACTTCACATGTAGTTCAGGAATCATTTTCCAAAGAATCGCAATCCTAATCCTATCTTCCAAAACATTTTTGTTTCATCGTATCTCATTTGAGTTTGTGCACCATTTAACAACGTCAATCCTCAATAGATAAACAATACTGTCGTGTGGACATTGCTTATACACGACAAGTACAAAAAGTGTAATAGATTGTCTTCATGACCTTTCATATAAGAAGCTCTTTCACAACTGTTGGAATTAGGCTGCGTAGTCTTTATCCAGTGTCATTATTCTCTTTATTTGACATGCAGTCTTTTGTAACACATAGAAGCTGTACTTCCAAAGATTCCAGCATCGCCTTCGTTTCTGGATAATATGTCGGTATTAAAGTATTTGATGGTATTCTAGGGATAACTCTTCGAATACGTTACCGCATGCATGACCTGCTTTATTTTTTTGTCAGATTTGAATTTCTGTGTTGAAGGAGATTTGATAGATTCGTGTTCAACTGTTGAGCTGAGCAAAGTTTCAGTAAAGACTATAATATCAAAATTGTTAAGATCAGCATACAGAATATTTTTCTTGGTGAGAAAGCTCTGAACGTTGTAATGAACAAATTTTAGATTATGTGCAAATGCATCAGTTATTGAAGATGAGAAAGATGTACCCACAGATGAGGAGGACATATCAAGGGAGTTGTCGGGTCCAGGATTTCGATGGATATCGCCTCCTCTAAGAAGAAGAAATGCCAGCAATTAAACTAACTCGAACATATTCATTTGTGGAAGCCCTTTACTTTTCATAGTAAGAGAGTGGAACAAACCTATCCTCATCATGTACACTCATATGTCAGTGTACATCATGTAATGACCGGGTGCAATAAATAATTTTTGGATATCGTGCGCCCGGCCCACAAGAAGTGGAAGATTGAGTGGAGGAATATTGAGAAGAGAAGAATAACAAAAATAAAAAAAAAGTTTGGCCATGTTGATGTTTTAGAGAGATGTTAAAAACTCATTTGATAAATTTACAATGTGGGCTGTCTAAATGATACAACAAGTGAAGCTTATATTCGATGATCGCGTAGTAACATAGTAGTACAATAATCTACGCAACATGGGCTTAGTACTTAGTCAAACCGAAAAATGGCAAATTATTCGTAAATTTGAAATGAAATGGAGCGACATTGAAAAGTTCTGTTTGGTTTTGGTTGATTGGAGCTGATAAGTTTTGTCTTGGTTAATGTGTATCTTGTCCACATCCTAGTATCACGTCAATTTTACACCTGATAATCATGCACTGACCTTCATTTTTCGGTTGAAAGCGGTGTCCCTTTGGGATCATCTAAAACGGGACCCATTTAGATCGTACAACCTTTAAAGTTCGTACGACTTGAAAAAAGAAACTATTCGTACACATCATATTTAACCAAACACAGAAAGAAACATTCAAAGAATAGTCGTATATGGATTTTAAATACAAATATTTCTCTGTTTGTATGTAGAAAAGTTATTTCAGGAGTGAAACCCTGCAACGGTCACAAATTACATGGCAAACAGCTTCCGCTTAGAAATTTCGCATCGGGTAAAGCGAGATCTAGGTTTCGCAATAGGTCTGCTAACAGTTCATCCACTGCGTGCGAAAAAAATTGGAGCCGCCTACGAGCTGATGTATAGTCGAACACCTGGGAACGATAACTTTTTAAACTATAATGTTTTACAATTGCTTGAAAGTAAAGTCTAGCATGGCAGTGTGCACCTATAATTACATCATTATTTACATAAAAGTTCTTTAATGGCCTATTGACCATTTCAAGCATGCTAATATTAAAACACTCATTGTAATTTTATTAAGTCTAAGTTTATTTTGTATTCTTTAAAAGTTGGTGATTGAATAATTATACAATAATAATAGACAATACCGGTAGATAATAATCAAAACACCGAACTCAACAAATATCCTAGATCTCGCATACAGTCAGATGTTTTATTATTTAGAGACTGTAAGTTGCACGTAGCATTTGTATTACCACTTCTTATGCGTAAATTATTCTGCAATAAAAATGTTGAATAATTGTATCGAACTCTCTTTGAAGTCAATGAGAACGCACACCATAGAATGAATACTATTCTTCCGTGTTTCTATAACTCTTGTAAACTAGGATATATGGGGTGTATTACAATTATTGTGCGACATCCATTGCACTTTTATTCAATAATAGTATTTTTTTGCAAATGCATATTATCGGGTATACATAGTTGAGAACGATGAGATCCCACGTCATGTCAATGTTGCCGTTAACTCTGCAACAAGATTTGATTTGAGATTTTTAATGCCTTTTGTCCAAAAAGATGTGGACGTTTTTTTGTCGTTATAATATGCTTTGGAGAGGCAATTCAACACCAAAAGGATATTAACATGTTTAAGGACTAAAGCAGATGTGTTTTAATTGCTAAATTCGTTTATCCTTTTACAAAAAATTAATTTGCATATAACATGGCATTTTACCGTCATATGTATATTTTTAAAATTACAGTTTTTTTTATTAATTGAAATTCGGACGTAAGTTTTGTGCAGGTTTACAACTCAGTGATATAGATAAAAAATTGTTTTCAGAAAATTTCCCCAGAACATTCAAGATAAATCTGATTAATATCAAGAAAATATCGGTAACATAAAAGTTTGTGTGAAGAACTGATCGAGAGGATAGTCTTTCTATGTCACCATACCAGGGTCCTTCACATACCGAAAATAAGGTCTTCTGTATTATCTTTCCTATCTGTGTCTTCCATATAAGACACGCCAGTCTATGATAACGTGTTTCTAAATATGAAATGTTAAATTTAAGTACCGCTGTATTTATGTTCTCATTCAAGTCTTACCATCCAGAAGTACGAAAACGCTTACAATCAATAGACATCACCTTCTAAACAATGCTTGCGAACAGCTGAATCAATGCTTAAAAATTACCGAGACACTATGGGTTGACTTGTTGAAAGATTTAGTCATGAACACAGTTTTTTGTACATACATAAATTCATAAATTCATTTTTAAAATTGATAATGAACCTGCAACGACAAAATGTTTAATGGTATATACTTATAAGTAAATGAAATAAAAACATATGATATTCATGAAAGTCTCATCTTCGCAAAAATCAAGTTAAAGCGGAAAGGTTCGTCCCTGATTAGCCTGTGCTAACAACACTTTACGCACATTCATTAAACCCCCTTTTCACAGAGCGTGGCTCACATAACATTTTATTAGGCGTTGTGAGTTTCAATATGTATTAAACATTCTCGTGAATCCCAAAATTGTGGAGCTGGGTGATAGAATATTTTCGGGCCTAGTTCCATCTTCTTTATAGTGAGACCGGTGTGATACAGTGAGTACGCAAACGATATTGAAGTATCATACAATAGTTATTTGATAGGGTAAAAGTGGTTTGTTTTGATAAATATTTGCTGTAAAACACCATATCTATTTTATTTGGATTAGAATTACCAAGCCACTTTTTTGAAATTTCAAAACTTGGAACACGTCGCGATAAAGGGTTGTGTCTGTAACATTATTGTCGGTAATAAACGGCTGATGAGATAACATCAGCAAACAGTTTTGTTTTGCTAAAAAAGAGCCATTTATGTTATTAGCGTTAATCAAGCATAAAATAAAACCGCGAAAAGAGCCCCGAGGTACCCCGGCAATAATCATGTTTTGATTGCGAATAGGAAAATCCAATAGCTTGCGTATCAATTGATGAACTGCCAAACATTCAATTTTGTTTAATCTGAAATATAAGATTTTTGTGCGAGACTCGACCGAAGGCCTCACTGATATCAGAACATACAATACATGTAAGTTTATATTTGTAAAATCATTTACATGTTTATATCTGCACACCGATATAAATGAATACATGTATGGATATATCAACACTATAAGAAATATGCAACTGCTATCATTAAAATACCTAAGAAACCGATACATAGGATACATTTTAGCTGTACTTTAGTTTTTGAACAATAATCGTATGTGTGTGTATGTCAGAGTTTATGTACAGGTCATCGCCGAGCTTTCACGACTACCTTATGTGCTGACCTGCCCCTGTGACCTATCGAGGGGAAGAACAATAATAGTAGTACACACGCAGCTAATAAATACACATCAGTTACTGAATAAATTATCATAGATATAGCTGTATATAGACCTCTTATCTTGTGTACTATTTGATAAGCAATCAATAACACGATTGACCTAAATATGAGTCGTTAATTAACAGACCGACACCACTTAACCATGCGAATTAATGTTATTCTGGGTAAGAAATTTATTATTAATAATAACACAAATTATCATGCTTTATTAACTGCACTAAAACACCGCTAATGAAAGCATGTTCGCTGGTCATTCATTGACTAAGCATCTTAAAACCCACACGGTCACGGCGCTTAAATCCGTTTGTTAATTTCTCTCAACAAATGGAGATTAAATACAATAATATACACTTAAGATGCGTCACTTATGTATAATTTGTGCATTTTATTTATCTTTCCGGTATTCAGCGCTCTGCGCGGGACTGCTGCCCGGAAGTGTGTCCTGCGCATGTCAAGACATTGACCCCGCCGCATGTACTCTGTTGATGGCGGCGAACCCTAACATCTGTACGGACCCGAACATCGGCCCTACGGCCTGCCCACGGTTCTGCAAACTATGTCGTGAGTATCGCGTTCATAGATCGAATCTGAGCACAATAAAAGACCCGAATCTGCTAAGAGAAAAATAAAAGTTCTAGATCCAAATACTGAATGTGCATGCTTCAATGTTGCCATGTCCGTGCCTGTGCTCTTAGACTTGTGCCCTTGTAACAGGGCTAACTATCTCTCTGATATTTCGATGTGACTAGTATCTACATTTAAACATCTTAATTATAAAGAACCTTGATATCATTGTTATAATATTTTCTTCGCGTATTTCCATTATTGTATAGGCATTGTTTCAAATACATATTATATTTAATTAAATGATTGTTATTTCATGCCACTCTATGTAGATCGGCCATCCCTCCTACTGAACAAAGAAATCATATTTATCCCAATTACTAGTTAACTTGTTTAAAAGCTGAAATAGTTAAGGGTTTTGACATTCTTATACATCGCAAATTCATTGTCTTCACTCTTATTGGAAAGTTATTAATAAATTTAAAGAGTCAACGCATTCATCTTTGTCCAGTTAATTCTCAAAAGAACGAATACTTAATGTGTTTCGGAGGGTGACATGTGAATTTTAAAACCAAAATCGACCGAGTCAACTAAAAGTGTGTGTTGAACATTTTCAGCATTGGAGTGCTACCACTGCAACTCCACGGTCATGGACTATCACGATTGTAACACAACCATGCAGTGTCCTACAGGACAGGTTATATGGTTTATACTGTAGCTATCTATATATAGTAACACAATAACGGTGATATTTTTAAAAAATATGGATTTGAAAAAGGCGGGCATACACATAGGTGTGTCGAATATTGCTTTTCAATTTTCTGTTGCCCCAGAAACGGATATCCCTCATACTATCAATTTCCTGCGTTAATAGCGACAAAATAGACTTATGTTAACTGTATGTTTTACAAATGGGCCTTGTATGAGGAAATGACACAGAAACAATAATACAAAGATAACAAAACCTCAACATGTAAACAATGCATGTACAGAGGACGGCACAAAATGTAACGTCGTTTTTGGCGCACTTTGTGAAACAGAAATTACTTGGACAATCATAAAATTTTGTTTGTTCTAGTTAACGTTAACATTTGATTATTGATTCAAATGTTAATTTATTTTTCTATGGGATTATACATTTTAAAGGTATATACTATGTATAAGACAACAAAACTTTGGTATCCCGTTTGGGCCAACTTTCGAAGTGATTGGCCCTCTGTGTCAAAACTATTAGAGGTGTGTCCATACGGGCCCATGGCACACATCGTACAGTCGTGTAATAACCTTTAAGTATTGCAAGCAAAGTAAGAATTAATGAGCAAATATAGAAATATCACATTCTTGTTCAATGAACTTAAGCGTTAGTGCAACTCTATTTTATCACGATGTTATATCTCTATACACATCTACGCTATATACTGTTAACGCATTTTCATGTTTTTGCTTAAATATGTTATTTTTACTTAACATGTCTTGCCGGTACATTTCTAATGTCATTTTTCACGTTTTTGGTCAGCCAAAAACCAAAATTTTGTTTTGTCTCTATGGTAACAGATCTGCATGCGCAAAGAGCTGAGCTCATACTTTGACGGCCATCACGAGTATGAGATGACCTGCCAGATGAAAGAAGTAAGGACAATTCGACTACTCATAGGTTCTAGGGACCAGAATATTAATCGTATAATCATATTTATCATTTATTTTTTATGAATTGTGTAATAGTGTTAATGGGTGATTTCCATGATAGTCATTGTTCTTTTGTCGAAATCGGTGTTTATAACGAAAAAAAAAATATTTAAAAAACTACAATGACATATATGTATATAACATCGCTAAGAAAGGAGTACCGGGTAATTCTAAGATGGCAATCCACGATATCACACATTTTCTTGAAGGTATGTGATGGTGCCGGTCTCTCGTTCGGGTTTGGACGGCGGGATCTGTCGGTCTCCTGCTGTGACACAGACCTTTGTAACTACCCACAACCGCCGACGACGACAACAGCCAGAATGCCGATAACCACAACTCATCAAAGTAAATGTCTCCTAAATGTTTTAACGGTTTAAGAAATTGAATTTGTTAAAATATGAAAATAGTTGTAATATAAATGGTCACGTGATGATAAACGATCTTCTTTATAGGGGGGGGGGGGAAGCTATATTGTAGTATTTTTCTGTAAATACACATGCTACTGTCATTTTTAAAACATAAAATCATGAATTATTTATCTTCATCGATTCGTTCATGATAACAACGACTCAATTTGCCTTTTATTGGCTGAAAAATTCACTTATTTATGCTATAACTTGCAGGTACATTGTGTCACGTTGACCTCGTATTCGTAGTAGATGAATCACGAGCCATGTCACTAAGGGAAAAAGCCATCGTTACTTTTCTGCACAACATCGTCATCCGACTTCCGGTGAGCGCCGACGGCGTCCATGTCGCTGCCGGAACATTCAGTAACACCGCCCAGAACCGGTTTGATCTCACCGACCACACCACCATGCAGTCGGCACTGGCGGCCGTCGACGCCATTACTCTCAACGCTGGAAGCGGCCTATCGGCGGACTTGAACGCCGGTCTTCATTACGTCATTGACCACGCGCTCACACCCGCCGGCGGCGACCGACCGAATTCGGACAACGTCGTCGTGATCATTACGAACCATGGTACTCGGAATCAGCAGGAACTGACCGACCAAGAGACGATGCTTCACGCTATGAGCCAAAACGTGATAGCCATAGAGATTGGCGCAGCGAGGTTCGAGAATCTGAGCACTGACCGGCAGCACGAGTTCCGCCTCACTGACCCAATTCAGCTTAACCAGATCCTAAGTAGAGTGGTGAGCCTGATCTGCGCACACGGCTTGTAGTCCTAGTGGTTCCGGTTGACCAACGCGCGAATGTATCTTTAATACGATTGAACGACGCAATAAAATATGTGACACATTGTACAGAATTGTTTTCTTACTTATGGTTATTCCGATTGTTTGAATTGATATTGAATGAAGCGTTGGTTTGTATCTTTGAATGTTTCTCAACCAAACTTTTCTCAACCACTTATACGCAATCCGTCCGTTGGGATGCACATTTATATAATATATTATCATACATTAATAAGTCCAATACCAGTGTCATTGTGTGGAAGAGGGAATGTGGGGGTTGTCACATGTAAAATTTCAGGCGACTGTTACTTAAAATAGAATTACACGAACTGAATTTTCAAACTCAGTACGCACATGAATCTATAATGTGATTTTAATATGGACATTTGTTCACAAAAGGCTAATCGTCTGGTAAATGTAAAAAAAAGAAAAACATCTTAATATTGCCGTGCTATACGGATTTGGTTATGATACATTATAATTGTAAGCATATATGGCAATGTGCAGGTACTGCCCATCATTCCGTTGATAGTAGGTCGTTATGTATTAGGTACTGCCCATCCTTCGTTATCTATTTGGTAGGATGCTCCCGTATTAGATGCGATTCTGTTAAATACTTGTGATACCAAGAATGTATCATTGTAATGAGAAATGCGTTATTCTTTTTTTTTTTAATTTAAATCGACCAAATACGATCTCAATCTTTCCGATCATGTTTACATCGAGTAAAGTAACCTGCAATATTCTATATGCACACACATATTGCTTATGCACTCATCAAACGGGACTTTTTAACGAATTAATACAATTTCGGTATACATTTCAAACATTAGACAGTGCGACGTAAAGAAACAGATTTTTTGTCAAACAAAGCATCAAAAGCTACTTAATTGAAATCACATGTTCTTAATCTGATGACCATATGAAGGACATTTGTCTAACCTACTATTGGTAGCTATAATTGAGATGAACAAGAATCCAAAACTCGATATAGACACATACAGTATTTTAGTTCAAATTTTATGTTAAATACCAAATAAGAGAAAATGTACAGTCTATGCAAAAAATAAAAACACTCTGTTTAAGTCTCAATATTCAACGTACACACATTTCTGAGACAACTCTCTTTTTTATTTAGATTTGTGTTTAATAATAATGTTAAAACCAACCGTAAACAATAAAGACCTAATTTTGTGCTGGTTTCGGGTGTCCAGACTATGGTAGTTCACACAGTCAATGTCGTTCTTCTGGTCAATGCCAAGACTCTGATTGTTCTCTCATTAACTTTCGATAGCAATAATATTGTGTCATTTCGCGATGGTCAACCTTGATCTGCCCCTATTGGTTTAACTTACGCAATCATCTCAAATTCGATTAACCGTAAATTATAATATGTGACACAAAACATAGTAAAAATGTATTGCACTTTTTTATTGTATTTTACATATAAAAAATATATAAATAATTTAATGTTTAATGCTGCGTTTACACCAAGTTCCCGGCGACCACGGCAATCACGTTTCGGGCCACCATGGAGGAAACGGGATGAACGTGAGGCAACGTAGGGGAACGTAATAGCCAAACGTGACACAACGGGGTTGCCGTGGTTGCCGTGCCAAAATTTTAAACTGTCAAAAAATTTGCCACAGCAGTCATGGCGGAAATGAGAAACATGATAGAACTTGTTAAACGCAACACAACTTGACAGTACGTAGCAGGCCGTAACAGAACCCGAAAAGTGTCCGTACTCTGACGGGAATCCTTTTCATTCCCCGACATGTTAAGTTTCTATCACGTTGTGTTACGTTTTGTTACGCTTTGTCAAGTTAACCACGGCAAGCTAGGATAATTGACATGACGCCGTTTCAGTGATCACTCCGCCCACTTAATCACGTGGCTCAGCGGGAAGAAAACCTAGACAAGCTAACACCAAAATGGCTTCTTTGCCTATAGACTGCATATAGATTTACGCGATATTCCGGATGATTTTATGGACTTGTTTAACACCATATTACACTTGTAAAGGGGTTGATGCCATTAAGTTATTCTGCAAATGCAAAAAAATATACGATTAAAGAGAATATCAGCTATTTATAATGGGTAAATCGGTACATTAAACACGCTCTCAAACGCTTGCGCGCTTACCGAAATCGAACCCGTTATTACGTGTAATGGTGGTATTTGCAAAATATTAACACTTCACCGGTATTTACCCGTGTTATTAACAAAGCTATTACCGAAACATTTCCCCCCTACCCGTGTATTTGACACGAAATAGCGCTTTATAACTGGCAATTCGGTGAAGTTTTACGCGCTTTCTGACGCCGGGTGGGTACCTCAATCCCACATGTTATTGCGTATAAAAGTGATATTAATCATATTAAACATTTATCAATCACTATAATTTAAAGCGCAAAAACAACACAGTAAGTTTGGACATTGTCTGATATAAAATTAGCGTTGTACGAAATGGAATACGGTCAGGCTATTATAAATTAATAAGGCTACCAATATCAGACGCTCGCGCAGGTACCGACTTCCCCGAAGTTACCGCATTTATTGGTTAAATAATATCAGTAATAATAACTCTTTTACAATAGCATTTTTCGATACGTCTTTATTAAAATAATAACAAAATGGTTTTCACTTGTTTCTGACACACACAGAGTTTCAAGTTTGTGAAATAAATTAATGTTCTATAAAGGGGATCTCGGTAATTCTTGAAGCTTCCACTCGCTCTTGTCAAGACCGCATTGCCGCGTTGGAAATGGTATAAATTTAATTCATCTAACTTATCTTTCTGGATACCAAAATGTCAGAGTTGCATTAACCCTATTTACACCGTTTTTGCCATATTTCATTTCCGTTTTTTAATTCGAACAAAATAAACGAAACTCGTTTAAAAAATGAGATCTAGGCATTCGAGCTCCTAGTGTGGATTAAAAGCGTTTATTGGTGACACCACATGATTGCAAATGTGTAGATACCGTTTATAAGATAATATATCACATGTCACCTTCAAATAACATGTATGATGTCAATTAAGTGCATTACTATCAGAGTAATAAAACACAGCATGAATTAGGCTTCATGCTGGGTTTTATTTCTCTTTAAGTAATGCGGATGAACCTCGCTTCTGACCTAGTAACTGATAAAACTATTTTTTTTAAGTGAAATATTATGTGATAATCAGATCGATAACATAAACTATTTAAATCTGCTAGTATATCCGATAAAAATATATTATAATTGTCTTTGACAGTGTTGACGTTCAGTTGTTCGTGGTGACGACCGCATGTATTTATACATCTCTTACACTTCTCAAGATCTCTTTTCGGTTTTGGAAACGATATAAATTAAATGTCACCAACTTATCTTTCAAGATATCGATTGTCCGAGTTACATAATCCCCATTGACACAGTTTAAACATTTTTAATCGTTTTTTTTAAAGAGGAAAACAAAAGAAACTCGTTGGAATAAAAGTGAACCTAAACATGTAGCTTGTCTAGAAAATGGCGGACAGGTCGTTGCTAACGAGTGCGCCCGATTAATCGATCGCTGATTGGTGGATCAATTCTAGTGGGCGAAGCGATCATAGATAAGGCGTCATGATAGCCGTTTTGCTACGTGTTTAATCCGACCCGTTACGGTGTGTTGCGTTTTGCAAGCAGATGCGTTACGGCCAGTTGAGATGTTGTACGGTCTGAAACGATTCGCGCGGTCTGAAGCTGAGTATATAAAAGCCGTGCTTTTCAGGAAACTTTCATTTCAGTCTGAACACTCGATGAGCAAACATGCCACCAAGAAAGCGCCGAACAAAAGCTACACCCCCGCGCTGCAAACGACGTTCAAGTGGAGGAACAACCTGAAAGTACTTGCCTTCCACCAAATGCCTCAGAGTCAATGCCAGTTTCAATCCAGGTGTAAGGGAGGAGCGATACTTCGTATCTTGTCTTGAGATGACTTGAGATATCCATTCAAGGATCTCGTCGAATAGTTCTGGGCATTCCTCAGATAATTCTGAAAGGTGTTGATATCTTCGTTGCGGAGTTCCCTGGTAAGAAATGCATCAAAGTGCCCCTGCTGCTGCCTTCTAGCTTCCGATAACCATGGACGAACCCACAGGGACATTGGCCTCCTTTCTCGTCTTTTCCCGGACTTTTTTGCTTCTTTCAGCTCTTTACAATGCAAAGATTTTATTAATGCTGCAAATAAGCAGGCAAACACAAAATCATCCTCGTCGTTCACATCCATGTCACTGGATTTATTTTGTTATAATAAATAATGTTGCTTGAGAGTTTTCTTTAATACCGGGAGCACAATCGTGCCCGAAACCTCTCGGATGTCCACGTTTGATCCGTACGGTACCTTGACAGAACGTGACAAATGAATGACAAACGTGTACAACGTATCAGACCTGCATGACAAACGCAAACAACGTGTGGGAACTTAACAGAACGCATCGTACCTTGAAGCAACATTTATACATCCGTGGCAGACCGTGGATGAAAACTTAGCGCACCGTCGAAGGGCCGCGTTTTCGCTTCGACGGCACATCACGGATACCTTGCTAAACCGTGAGGAAACTTAGCACAACCTACCAAACCTTGGATTAAAGGTAAAAAATTGCAAAAGACACACGGCGCGATACGTTTCGGACAAACGGGACTGCCGTGGTCGCCGGGAACATGGTGTAAACGCAGCATAAGTAAGAAAATCCCAGTTCTTTATTCGGCTTGAATAAGGAATAAGGAACTGGTTCCGTTTTCCTTATTCAGCAGCGAATAAGGAACTGGATTATAAATAAAAACAAAGATGTTTAAATGTACAAGATTGCACTTTTATATCATATACATGTAAAATATAAGTATATGCTTTAGGTTTTGTTGATGTGAAGTTAGTATTTGAATAAGAAAATATCGGTTCGGTTTAAACAAGAATTCCTATTCAAGCGTGAAGAAGAAACATGAACATGTAACGTAATACATAAAGTAATTGTATTCGAGTTATTTTGTTTTGATTTACTTCAGAAATGTTTGCTTTTTTTTCTTTAAAACCCTGTAACAAATTTGTTACGCGTGAATAATGAATAAGGAACAGTTCCTTATTCCTTATTTGAATAAGGAATAAGGAACTAGGAAAAAGGAACCAACTTTCTCTCCATCAGAAATTTATGTTTTACTCGCTATTTAAGTATTTGAATTTATCGTGTGTTACCTTGCTGATGATTATAATCTATATGCATTTGAAGCATCAAAATGCGTTTGAACAATTATCATTGGAATTTTAGATACATGCATTATTTGTACTGGGGATATACCATTCTTCTGATAATTTAAAACGAACTCATATATTCTTTATCTAACTTTTAACGCAGTGTGAACGCGATATGACGGATTTACATATTTTTTTAAAAAATTTATCATTTGGGAAAAACAACAGATTTATAATGCAAACAAAAGTTAATTTGATCAAATTTATTGCTTTAGACTTAAAAGAAAAAGGACACATATTCTCAAGCAAAATGAAACAAAACCAAAATCCGAATAAACACAAATTCAACTCTCTTTGATTAACTGCGGAATAATTTCTTAGAAAACAACCGATACATACAGATAATTATGCATAAAGTCATATATAAAGGAGAGTGATTGTGTCGAATTGAAAATGAAACAATGCAAATAACGTTCAACTTCATTTCAAATGAATATTGTCCAGAAATACATACACGCATCAATGATTTTGATTTTCATGATAACATTGTATTTTTTCAATGCAACATTCAAAATAAAATTTTCTAAAAGAGTGCATGAAATGATTTTTAAATCACACATTTACATGGGAAAAGAACAATGTATCAAACAAAAATTAGATTACAAGCAGTCTTGTTATTAAATGCATATTAGAATCAAAAGACAAAGTCTTATATACTGTAATATAGTTAATATTAGTAATGTTTTAATGTTTTGATTGACCCATGGTATTCAATGCTCTAGTACTAGTTCTTTATTTATTATGCTCTTGCCACAAGAGTAAGGTGCATGCAAAAATACAGGAACAATTCACAACACAATTCTACCTTAATACATACATGAATATGGATATAGGCTAAGCCACATGTGAAAATAAATATGTTTTCCTTAAATATTTCACATTTTGCATGCGTCCCTTACAGAAACGTATCACAGTGTCAAAAATAGCCTATGGATAATAAAACAACAACAGCAACATAATAAATTGTCATCAATTCAGCATATACATACTTTCATACACACAATTAAAAGATTAACAATGAAACAATGTGTCAGACACAAAGGATTGTGTTCTGCAAAGTTTAAACTATTGTAACATTGTAAAATGTTTTTTTTAATGAGATATTACATATTGTTAGTATTCATGATGAAATTTAATAGTAGCAACAAGAAAAGCAAATAAAGACATTTTAATGTGCTCACAATGGTAAAAATAGATTTGATGAAACAGGTGTAAACCGTAAAGATGTTTAAACTTAACAAGTACAACCAAACCATGTTAAAAGTCCATGAAAAAATGACGTTTTAAATAATTGAAAGTTTGTGAATATTGTTATTACTTTTAAATTATACACACATTATGTGATTTTCCTGTTATGCAAACTCAATCTTAAAACAAAAAGGCACATCTGTTTGGAGTGTCCAATTTACATTTTTTTCACCTAGCACTCAATAATAATTAGAGTTCAAATACAAACGAAAAAAAAAGTGGTCAAGACATCAAAACGAAAATGTTTATACCATCAAAAGCATACTTCCAATAACAACAAATAACTCGATGAAAAAAAATCTTTACATAAGGCTGAAAAACAAAACTGAACAAAAATATCAAACATAAACTATAAAGCCCTTTTTTAATACATAAAGGGTCGTTAATCAATGAACTAAGAAGTACATAACAACGTATAATATTAATCTGTTTATGTGTATACAAAAAGTGTCGCATATGTTAATATTTCACCAAACAGGTCGGTACGTGCACTTATTGAAGATAAACGGTCAATAATTCAGTATTACATAAGGGTAACTCATTTACATGAGTAACAAATACATTTAAAATCCATCGCCCAGACTCTTTTCCGGTAACGGTGTGACAAGAATCATTGTGTACGCACATTAAAATCAGAAAAATAAAGGTTACGAGCCTTATCATGAACACGTTTTGAAATGATGAACGTATTTATGGCACACTATTTTAAATTACCAAAAGCAATTGGAAATTTGCGTCTGAGCTACTTTTCTTCGCTTTGAAAAAATATGTCCTGTGATACCTTGTGTCGGCTATTATTTCTTACAGCGAGGAATAACAATAATTATACACATAATGTCATTATACTGATCATGTGTAGGTTTATTTAAAAGAAGCAAAAAAAGTGAGTTTAGTTTATGTGTTGTTTATTTTCAAATTTGATTGAAGCATATCGGTCGCAAGAAATCCGTTTAAGTATGAGTTTTATCTAACAAAATATTGTTCAGTTTCTTTTTCTGGGATAATATATATTATATATATAGTATAATTCAACACTTAAATGGACGCACTCGATGCCACGTCTAGAAGTACTCATACGGGTTTTTGGAGGCCCTCCTCGTAGAGCTGGCGGAGGCCTCGCTGTGCACAAATGACGGGTTCTCCTTGCCTAACTCCTCCCCTTCCGGTCTTCCCTCCTCCGTCAGCGGCTTGGCCTCTCCGACCTGCAGTTGAAATGCAAATACTTTGAAGCAATTGTTAACATGTTATAGATATCATGCAAACTCATTGAAACTATTTTCAATGTTATGATATAGCATCGCATTCACAGACATGACCTGAATATTGGACTGTGATATATGTGTGTTAACATTAACAGTATCGCTTTTAATAAAATGTTTGTGTGTTTTTATGTAATATCGTACAGGAAAAGAATACATGAACAAATTATAAACTTCTTTGTGATAAAAACTATGTTCTAACAAAATCATTTTTATTAATAAAAAATCAGTATTCTGTAATGAAATGTATATATAGAATAAAACCGATCTAAATAATAATAATCACCTAATACCGTTAGAGCACGCAGAAAGTGCTCGAAGAAATATGATTATATGAAGAGATACATGTATATCATACCTCTATTTCAAATTCCTGACACATTTATTACGTTTAACCCAATAAAAGCTGAATAAAATTGTTAGAATTTATCTGTAAGTAACTGTCAACTGTTTCCGCAATTTATTTTTATCAACAATGTACGTGTATATGGAAATCTTCAAAACTATTTTTAAATACATGCACAGGGAATCTTCAAAATTATTTTTAAAGACATGTCTTGTATGTTATTATATATATCAATCTTTCGTAAAATAAAGTTCACTTTGTTGAAAACATGAAACTTGTAACCTTGTTCCTATTCGGTAGTCACAGTCAGTCTAATGATTTTTTTTTATAACTGTCAGCTATAATGTATTGCAGACATTAGGATTAAAACTTAAAGTAAACTTTCATAATGACTGAATGGAAAATTAGTAAACAGTCATGCGATAGTATCATAAACATATTGATACAGTGTTATGTGTTTATTCCCGATCGGAAGACAATTTATTGTACTTCTTAACGATGCCGACATATATTTTTCTTATACAGACCCAGACGGGCAGTATAATTTTTCATCCTATGACACAATCATACTAAAGAGGGTGACTAACAGCAAATAAGTGCTTACCGAATGGATAATGTTAAAACTGCCCAAATATTAATTGATAAGTGTAAAGCATATTATAATCCATAAATGTACAGGTTTGAATTAGTGATGGAAAAATAAATAATACTTGGCATTGTATTGTTATTTAAATAAACAAAAACACTAACACAAATACAAGTTTCAAGCTTTAGTTTTTTTTACTCTGGACATAATATGTTTTCCCAGTGTTCTCTCTCCTCACATGTTTCATTTTCTTTGAAAATAATCCGAGTCACAAAACCAAACACACGCTGGTGTAAAAAATTTGCATCAAGATTACTGTACTATAAACATATTTTTTATAGTCGAAAATGTTTAAAATTTTGAAATATAAAATGTCTTCGAAATAACTATGGAAATAATATGAAACTGTAGATAGTTTAGAATTGTTTAAGGTACAAGTAAAGCTTCATCCTTTAACAGCCATTTTATTATTCTGGTTATCAAGAAAACGCTTACACAGTTTTAAGATTGCTCGATACAAATGCTAACTTTTCTATCAACCAGCAACCAAGTTTCTTTTAACTCTATATCTGAGCTAGTAGTAAGAAAGCTCCAAAGAAAAATAATGTTCACTTGAGTTAAACATTCTGACCCAATTGTATATGGTTTGTTTTCAAATGGGTTCCGTTTAGAACAATTATCAGCGAAACTGAATTATTACTGTTGACGCTAAATAAAAATTACTAGATCTTATGGTTTGGAACTTTTTCATTTTAAGGAGCTTTTTTCGTAAACACGGGCTCTACTGGTTAAATATTCAAGTTGGCACCTCTTTGTAAGTAAGCAAAACTAAAGAACGTGTGAAAGAGGTAAGCTGATAAGATATACCAAAACAAAATAAGTAGAAAAAGTAGAGATACTATAAGACCTATCACTCTAAAACACAACTCCAAAGAAGGAGGTCTAAGTATGTTGAGAAACATGCCGAGCTACGATCTCACCATGAAGGATCCCCTGTTGCTAAGAGCATTATAGGTGTACTGCAAACACAGACAGGTAAACACATACATGCACTGGTAAACAATGATACACTATCAACCCTTAGGCTAACTCTGAAAATGCAGTAAAACGTATTCAAACACTCGACCAATTAGTATTTGCTTTTATTTCTTCGTTGATCCGATTTTGCCGGTGTACGACTAATAGAACATTTCCTATAATTTAATTTATATAAGTAACACACAACGCAGGGCCAGAAAGATATACAAGACACTCAGAAGTAGTTATGTTGTTAAGTTATGGGTGTGAACATACAATGAAGACATTCTGTATTATGACAATTCATTGTATGATGTGGCATATTCACACTACACTATGCATAATGTTTGTACTGTATGGTTGTACGGCAAGCAGGGATGGGACTAAGTCTAAATTGTAAATTGTAATTACCTTTATTCAAATAATTGTCAATACGAAATATCCGTTTGCTGTTCAAATGTGAATAATAAGGCGAGATTTTACATTTTAATAGTGACTCTGTGCTCATTACGAATACATACACGTGTTTTAATGAAATAATTGTTTAGGGTTATCATTACCTTCGCAGCTTCCTGTTCCTCGAGCAAATCATAGGCAGACTTTTGGCCAACTGGATCGTAAGCATTGGTCGTGGAAACAGCAGGGCGGGGAATGCTGAACGCGGTGGATGTATCGTCGTCAATAGGGAAGTCGTCCTTCCTCATGGGTATGGACGTTGCACGCAGGTCGTAGCGGCTGTCGTCGAAATCCATCGAAAGAGGTCGCCGGGTGTAGAAGTCACCGTTCATTGCTTTGTTGCGTCTGGACAAATGAAACCATGGTATACAGTGAGGGAAACGGAAGTTTGATGCGATGGTTATAAAATAAGAATTTATTTGTTTACGGATTGAAGGCACACTGAGAAAATACAGAACAGTAAACAAAAATTTATATTTGTATTTATACATAAATGAATAATGAATGAATATTTGTGAAAAGATGAATAAAAAAATAAATAAATATATATATATATGAATACAATACAATGTAATATATAACATTTGAATGAATATATATGCATATGAATGAATATTTTATTGATGCACAAACACTAGGAATAGTGTGCAAAAAGACCATTACTTGCGGACAAAGTAAATAGTTGATTTAGCAACACAAAATAAACACGTACTTATGTACCCCGGTATGTCGCAAATTTAAGTAATTAACCCTTTCTACACATTCATATTAAAGGGACTGTCAACTGCGATTGACGAAAAAAGAAAAGTTCTAAAATACTGTATTTTTTTCTTAAATTATTAGTTTTTATTGATTAAAATATCACGACTGGTATATTACATTATTTGAAAAAAGTTGTTAAGTTTTCATATATTCAGTATATTCGGTAATAAATTTTACTGGGTATGTCAACCAGGTAACTACCAGTTAACTATAAATAAGGCAAGTAGACTGATCATCATCGTCACGTGGTTAACCCAGGAATGCAAATTGTGCATGCGTAGTGAATTGTATATATTTTATATATAAAATGATCAATCTACTTGCGTTATTTATAGTGTGTATATCGTTATGTCACCTTTTTTCGCAATGTACTTTCGATTTCACATTGCGAAATTTTATTACCGAATATACTGAAAATATGAACTTTGTTCAAGAAATGTAATATACCAGTCGTGATATTTTAATCAATATAAACTAATAATTGTAAATATATACGGTATTTTAAAACTTCTTTTTTCGTCAATCGCGGTTGACAGTCCCTTTAAAGAAAAAAACAGTCTTACCTATACATTCCAAACACAACACACAGCAAGAGCAGGCACCCAGCCCCGAATACAGATCCCACTGCTATTGCTATTGTCCTCAACTCTACAAACACAGTACCTATTGCGTCACATAACATTAACATTGAAACTATGAAACTCTAAGAATGCCGGCTTGCGCACGGAGGGATATTACTATTGAGTCTAGTGTGAGTTTCATTATGTATATGTTTATAATAATCAACATTCTACTTTTTCTACAATCTTTATTGTTCGCATTATTCCTGGTACTTAGTCCATATAAACGGACTTCCAGAGCCTTGGGTAATTTTTGCTGGGGCGGCTTTGTTAGTCCATATGCACCCCTTAATAAGCATAACCACAGTTCTCCGCAGCTGATCAGTGCGCATCCCTAATCAGACGCATTTCGTGACAAATTAAGGAAAGTGATTAATAAACTTCAAAAACAAATTAAATTCACCTTAATTACAACCTACGGACGTTATCCTTTAGATGCATATTAAAAAGACGGCAATGTTTCAACACACTATTCTTGTTGACATTTTTATATTGAAATTTTGGAACAGTGTAAATATTCGAAAAATGTTATCGACTTAGGCTTCATCATAAATCACGATTAGCAAAAGATTGGTGTACTGCAACCTAACCGAAAGCGACAGGTTAAGTCGGCAATATTGCGACAGTTTTCAAATATGGTGGATAGAGCGTACGGAAGAAAAACGAAGTTAGTAAAAAGCAATTATTTCTTGCTTTAATGGTACCATTTGCATGAATTTGTGGTACAGACAGGATAACGGTGATACACATTTGCAGCTTTAGTGTTCCTTAGCCCTTGCTTCGGTGATCAAATTTGGAACCTTTGGAAAATAGACAGCGCCTTGCAACTCGCAGCACCCCTTAGGGTTATAAAGCTGAGAGTTGTATTATTACAACTATTCTGGTACTTTGCTACTCAGCATAATGTCCTCAATTGACACATGCCTTATATCTGTTATAAAATCATAGGTGACGTGTAAATACGATTGTGTTTATGGTGATGCCGTGTATGCGTGAATCTATTATTTTATAAATATAACTACATTACTTACTTTTAGTTTCCTGATTCTCTTCATCACAGTTTTGACCTGCCCAGTTATCCTTGCACCTATACAATTATGTTATTTTAAGGTAGTATGAACATTAAAATGTGCTACTTTTAAATTATTAATATGGCAAAGGTTCTTCTTGTTTAAGTGAAATTGTATCGTGTTATTCAGTACTATCAAACAGTTTTAATTAAAGCAAGTAAGAATATTCAACTAGTTTTTTGACACATCGTGCATATTTCTACTAATCGTTGTTCATACACAATTCGCTATATTTTTTTTTATAAATCATTCTGAAAAAAAGTCAAGCTTAATTTTTTAAATAGTGTTTAATAATCAGCACTTCAATTTAAAGAAGATGGTTATTCGATAATGTGCATAGATAAGTTTCTTACTTGCAGAGGTATTGGTTTTCCTGTTCTCCATGAATGCATTGCCCATCATTCTTGCAAGGGTTAGGCTTACATAAATCTACAATAAACAAAGCTTGTTGATTTAAATACAATAATTGTTATTGACTTGCTTTTGCCCTAATGCGTGTACACCACTTAACTCAAGTAAACGAAATTACCGAAAAATTTCGTCGAAACGTGTGTGTCCATTATCGATAACAACTGCCAAGATGCCAACAATGCTAGCTATGCTCGATTGGTCATTGTTGACACAGGTACTACTTTAAAGTACTCATGGTACTCTTTAGCATTCTACAAAGTATCCGGGTACGGGAAATATAATACAGTATAAGTTAAGTAAAATAATGTATTTTGCAGTATACTGAAGAGTACCTATGTGTACTCTTAAGTAGTATCGCAGCCGACAACGACGAATTGCGCCTCCGACGATTGGTAATTATCGGTCAAGGAACTACCTAAAAGTACACAGGGTACTCTTCAGTATACTACATAACATTCCCGGAGTATGGCCGTGTGACTTCACGCGTATTTTCCGTACCTTGGGTACACTGTAGAATACTTTAAAGTAGTACCTGAGCCGTCAACGAACAATTGAGTGCTATTTAGAAAAAAAATATGAGAACTGTTCAGAAAATTAGGTTGCTTTGCTTCAATGATTTTGCCAGAGTTATGGAAAAAAATAATGAGAGTACGCGTTTAGAAACCGATTTAATTCCGGGATATTTCTCATCTTACTTACTTACATATTTAAACTGAAGTTCAATGTAAGCTGGATTACCTTGGTGATGTATGCACTCAGCAAGGCTTATCCTTCCAAATATTTCCCAGATTTATTGGACTTACAAGATTTTAAAAGGCTACACAAAATTCCATTTTCCGTCATGGGCACAGGGGCATGGAAATGCGTATTAATTTTGTTAATTACTGCTTAATACCGGTCGTGAAATTAATGGCAGAGATTGCATTTCCGTTACTTAACAATAGTATTGAAGAGAATCCATCGCTTACAGTTTATAGTTTACTACCACCCTTCGTCGTATTAAAAGCATTTTTTTATTAGTGTTACTATTGTAAAAACGTTTCTGTTGGATAATTCGATTACATAGTTCCAATTGCATTTTGTCATGTTTGAAAAGTATCAGCGAGAAGAAATAGGATAAATGACAAGCACCAGTGCATTGACGTATTCCATCGTATTGGAAGCCTGGTTGGCAGGTACATGTGTAGGAACCCAGCGTGTTGCTGCAATTTCCTTCACAAACTTCATTACCCGGAGCACATTCATTGATATCTGCGGACCGAAAAAAAACTATTATTCGTGTTATGCTGTTACGATAAATGTAAATATGCATACATGCGGATCTACACAATTTATAAAAGGAATATTAAAATCAACTTTCTACTTTGACTAAATTAATGTACATGTACCATAACAATTCTATCACTTGAATAGATGCATTTACATAATTGAAACAGTGTCCAAGGACTGCTAAACCATACCACATACACGTGTTAACAAAAACGTTTTTGTCGTTGGAAAAAATAGTAATAAGGCGAGTTGATTCATGATACCAACGTTTAATTTTGTTTGAGTGTTTTACAGTATAAACATCTTTTTTGTCTTATTAAGAGTAAAAGAGTGAACACCATTCATTGCTAAACACTATAGTGTTTTGTTTTATGTCATAATTATTCCAATGTGCGTTGCAGTTGTGCATCATTTTCGAAACACTTAATTGTGTGAAGGAATAATGTATATGAACTCTTATACCCCTTTAACTTACCACTGCAGCTAGTATGGTAGATATTAAAGCCTTCAAATCCCTTTTTGCACTCGCAAAATTGTTTTCCGTTTTCGTATTTACAAGTTGTCGTCGATAGATCGCAATCGATAAGGCTGTGGATGCTGCAGGTTCCCACGGTTTCTTTTGTTTACAAACAAAACACAAATAAATTTAGCAACATCGGTATGTTAAATCTTGTGTATAAATAAATTTTGATTTGAATCTCATGTTATGTTTATCAGACACATTATTATAAATAGTAGTTGTCGGTGATCTGTGGATCCTGTTGTCAAGAATACCATTCATATAACATTTGTTTAAAACTAACCTCGAGTAGCCTACATAGCGCGCAAAAGCCCTCTTATCGTGTGAACCAACCAGATATGTTCTTTTACAATAGCCAGTAGGACGATGAGGATACAGTTCGCACAAGTTTAATTATGGCATATGTTCAGTTGGCATTTAAATATGGCCACATATTTGGATCAGACAACACGACATTGCACACCACAGTGCTTTACGTGTTACATTGACCTTTTAGCTTAATAGGACAGGATTTTATATGCGACATGCTATCTCAACAGCATGTACTTTTGTGGTTGGTTATTATCACATTTCTCATGAACTTATACTCCGGAAATGCTTAAACAAACTGAACGAAACACGCACGAACGCACCTACAGCCCACGCCATTATGACAGCTATATCAAGCTGCCCGCAAGCAAACTGTACACATAAATCAACTGGAAAGGTTTTTAATACTTACCAGAGAAAAGGGAAGATTGGCTATCATCCACATCTATAATAACACTTAACCGTGTTAAAATCTCATCATCTTTCCTATTATTCCACATCCCTTGAAATGTTGTATAATTTATACTGTTGAACACATACACAACAAAATGAGTGAACATTTTCTTTTTATTTTGATCTTCCGTATCTCTTCGTTTTCTGCAATCAGAAAAAAATATGTTAGTATCGAAAATTCTAGTTTATAAAAATGTTAACGTATGATTTATAAGAAGGCTCGTCGTTTGAAAAACACACAACCAATAATTCATCGTATGATATTACTTACCTCCCTGGAAGAGGCTTTATATCTACTATTTCAAATGCAGCATTCAATGTTGAAAATGTTGAATACAGCTGAAATAAATTTACGAATTTTGGTAATGGACATAACTTTCCATCAAAGTTGTAGAGTTTGATTTATCACAAATAAAAAAAGAGTACATTGAAATATGTAATTATAAAGGACAATGTTACAACCTACATGTCCTACATCTTTATCTTTTTTTATTCAATTAAATGAAGTTTTACATAGCAAACACGTATGTACAATAGCACCAAATCGAGTATAAAACACACTTACATAAATGTTAATGTCCGCTTTTATTTTGATGTCCGTGGAAAAACTTGTAGCAACGGTAAAACTTAGATTTCCTCCAAAGACGCTTGAATAACGGTCTTAAAAAAGGAAATGCATATTTATCAATTAGCATAACACCATAATGCTTATTTTATCATATACTCATTCTTAACATTGTTTACTTGTCAATAAAAAAAGACTTTTGCTTGCTAGATCGGTTGGAGAGACAATGGAATAAAAGTTCGAATAAAATGTAGTATATTTAAGACACAAACATATATAAAAAGTTGTTTTAAAACATATAATTTTAAGTTTTATATGGACATTTTCACGCATTGGTAAATTGACAAAATTGTTTTTTTTTTTATCAGATTCGCAAATTTTCGTTGTAGTTATGATATTTGCGAGGAAACAGTAATACTGAAAATTTACAATGACTTAAAATATCCATTAAATGCATCTTTGACGATTAAAAACCTGAACATTATTAAGCGTTACAAACGCGAAAGGATTGAATAATTTGCAGAGTTCTGTTGTTATCGTTATATTTTGTGACACTACGAGGATTGCTTATGTAAAGTATAAAATACATTAGTTAGTGTGTGAGCACGGATTGCCGAGTGTTTTCACGGCTAGACTTTTACTCCAAGGGTCAGTGGTTCGAGCCATGTTCATGATTACTTTTGGTTTCTTTCTTGTATTTGCTTTTGTTTTTACTTGAGCTACTAGTTTTTAGTTCCAATGTTTACATTCATCAACTTGAAGCATCGAATGACAAACTTGAAAAGGTCCCTTTAACTTTACTTCTGGTCAAGTGATCGTGATGTAATTATTACAACGTCAAATGTCATATGAAACGTCATACAACAGTTTTATTAACGCCAAAAAATGCGAGTTGCAGCTATAAGACTTTATTGTTTCTTCGCCACAATTGAGATTTATTTTACTGACCACAAGTGAATAAACAACACATTTGTTTCCACCGCTTATTATCATTTTACAAGAGTTAAACTTGAGAGTTTCACTGAAATAATGACATCATGACGTAAAAAACGAAGCAATTTCACAGTTTATAGAGAATTATTACTCTTAGTTTTTACTGTTTGAAACAGTGAATTTAGGTATTTACTTCTCTAATATAACCATCTAATCCAAATCCAAATAAAAGCATTTAATAAAGGGAATTAACCTATTCTTCCATTTATATAAACGTTATCGACCACCTCTGAGACAACCATAAATATAGGCAGCTATACTACCCAAAGTAGTTGATTGAAGAAACCTCTAAGATAAGAACATATTGTATTATAGTTTAAAATAGATTGGTTAAATGCTTAGAAAACGTTCCAGAATTATCTTTTTTTTTCTTTTTTTTTATATTGTTCTCAAAGTGATCTTCTCCAAATGTTGGAAACATACAACTACAACTTTTGTTAAAATTTTGTATTTTAGTCTACACTGTTCGTCAACACTTTTATTGTATATATGTCCTCGTGGGCTTAAATGCCTTATTGGATTGAAATAAACTGTCTGTCTGTCTGTCTGTCTGTCTGTCTGTCTGTCTGTCTGTCTGTCTGTCTGTCTGTCTGTCTGTATTTGTTCCGTAATTGATATTATATATGAAATAACATTCTATTAACTAGTATGACTAGTAGAAAGGTTCACACTCAGGCTGAATGGGAAACGCATGTTGAAGTGTATATTAGACAGAAAATCTAAATATGATATTACGGTACCTTCGGAACACATGCCATTGATATTCATGTATCCGGGCCTGCATTCGCACTTAAACGAGCCATCAGTATTTATGCATACTTGGCTTGCTAAACAGTTGTCCATTTGAAGAATGCATTCATTGATGTCTGTAAATAACATAAATATGAAATAAATTTTTCTTCGGGTGTTAATATACCTGGGTCAAATAACATTATGAATTCTATCAAACTCGTACTTTAACAGTGATTGTAATATAAGCAAAAAGCTGTCAAGTAATTACTCAAAAATTTATCTACTTATCATTTCAACATACCTTCGCAAATGGTATCATTCTTGTATTGGTATCCATTAAAACACGAACACTTGTAGGAGCCGAGCGTGTTTTCACACTTTTGAGAACACTTTTTAACATCGTCGTTGCATTCGTTAACATCTGCATTACAAAACATGGGTTTGTTAAACGTCAATAAAACTATTTGACAACCAAATATTTAAAACAAGTATTCATATGTTTCCCGAAAATAAGATTGAGAAGTTAAAGTATTTTTAAAAGGAAATATACGCACATAATTAGTTGGAAGAATAATATGAGATCATATTGTGTCATAAACATTGTACCATTGCATTTTATCCCATCGCCAGATAGTCCGTCCGGACAAGAACCGCACGTTCCGTTCGTACAAGAAACGTTGTTGTAACACATTTCGCACTTAGAAAATCTTTCGTCACAATACTGGTCGGTGACATCATCTGGACAGTTGCATTTTGCCCGGTAAAATTTTTCTGAAATGTAGAAAAAAACTGAATTTAATAGAGATGACAATGTCAAAAATACAGGCTATTACGTCTAGCTGTGAAAGTCTGTAAACTTTTTATTTGCATGTAGATTAGCACATGTGTTAAAAAATCAGAACAATTGCATCAAGTTCAGTATACGTTATTTAGCAAACTTATATTAGACAAATTAGAAGTATCAAATACAAAACAGTTGCATCTATCTCTGGCCATTTTTTATAATTAATAAATAAAAGTGCAGATATTACCTGATACCTTCCCATCTTCAAGAATGAAGTCATAGTTACATTGGAGAGAATCATTGCATCCACAGTAATAAATAATTGTCTGCAGCTCCGTATAAGCTCCCATGCTGTCCGAGGCATTGAAATTCAAGTACATGGTTTGATCTCTTAGTATCTTCACGAATTCCTTTGTCATTTTAAATGGGTTCGACCCTGTAAATTTGATCATCATCATAATCATCATCATCATCATCATCATCATCATCATCATCATCATCATCATCATCATCATCATCATCATCATCATCATCATCATCATCATCATCATCAACAACAACAACAACAACAACAACAACAACATCATCATCATCATCATCATCATCATCATCATCATCATCATCATCATCACCTTCATCTTTATCATCATCATCTTCATATCACCATCACCACCACCATCATAATAATGATCCTCCTCCTCCTCCTCATCATCATCTTTATAATTATCCTCCTCCTTCTCATCATTGTTAAAGCTATCTATACAGTCATCAACATTATCATTGACAGCAACATTAACATACAAATACAGCAACATCAGTAACCAGTTTTGTAGTTGTCGTTTTGTACCTGATTCAAACGTGCCGTTAGAGATCAGCGTTGCATGAACACCAGAATCTTTATCATCTGTCACATTTACCGTTATCTCGAGGTCTTTTCCATTAGTAATGAACACAATATTGCTGCCATTGTTTCCCACAATTTCTATAAACGGAGGATTATTTTCTGTAATAAATTACATAATCATGTTAAACAATTGTAGGAAGTATTGTACTCTTTAAAGGTTTATTTGAGAAACAGAACTAGAGTGATTGCATTAAAGCACTGATGTAATGTATTTTCGTTGATGCAACGTAGTTTTTGTTTCATTTTTGGAACAGTGCAACAAATGAAGTTTCCTTCAGTTTACATATAACCATTTAATGCGTGTTAAAAAAACTATAAGATGGAAGATACTTTCCATTAATGCTCATTAAATAAGTAATCAACTGTGAAATCGACAATTGAATTTTTTTTTTATTATTTAATAGCCCAGTTCAAGTGTTAGAATTTAATTTAATATTCGAGAAGAACAGTCACGTTTGATTTTGCTGATACTATTGTGAAAACATACGTAATTGTTGTGCTGCTTTCGTTTCAACAACGTCTGTGTTCAGAGTGTTATTTCCAAAACTTCCATCGCACGAGGCTGCAGTGTCAACTAGACAAGCCGAGTTGTTTTTACAAATATATTTAGCTTCTGTATAGTTTATTTTACCGGAACACTTATCAAAGTATTTCTCCATTTTGCTTTCGTTATTCAGCGAATCACTGATGAAATGTACAGGTTTAATTGAATTGTTGTTGTAAAAATCAAACGTTTTAGATCCGCCGTATGTTGCGTTGAACAGCGATTCAGATGCATTGATGTTCCCTGAAATCAATGAAACGACGTGGACATTCGCTTTTGTGATCAATACAATTCCTCCTCAATATATTGATATGTTAAATAATGCAGTTAATACAAAACATTGGTTTTAAGGAAACCAAACCGTAACGTTTCCATTTTTTAAAAATCAAACACACATTTGTAAAAATGAATTATATTTAAAATTCGAACTCGACACTTGCTTAGTTTCCTATAATACAAAAAACACAATAACATTACCGATGTAAAGATACACATAAAACACAGGCCAGAGCCCCGAACGGTATTAAACAATTTGTAAAAAGTTCTCGTGTCCATAGCAAAACCATATACAAAAACTATTCGAAGAAAAAGTATGGTTCGCATTTACCTTTTTGATCGATCAATACAAATCTCTTCGCATAGAAATCAGATTTTGACTTAAAAATATAATTATCGTGTTTGGAGCACAAAAGCCGCAGTGAATACAGTGAATAGTTTGCTACGTACATGATGTCCCAAACTGATACAGATCCTGTTCTGTTGCATTAAGAAGAAGTTGTCGTCCATCTCTTAGCACGTAATCGTTTTCTTTACTTCCGTCGTTATTTCCTAGCAACCCTTGTGTATTGTTACTTGTAGGCATAGTTACAACAATATCTAAAATGTCACTGATTGTAACCTGATATAGAAAAATAATAATACGATTGACGAGATAATAATGACGCTGATAATTATTATGATCATTATGATTAGAATAGATTATGCTTTAACATATATTTTATAGAACAATATAATTTGAAAATTAATTAACCAGAAGAAGAAGTGTGTAGATCTACCTGTACCTTTAAAGAAAGTTGAGATTCCAAATCGATATAAAGTGTCCCAGTATTGTTAACGTCTGAATGAATTTCGAATCCCTTCGCAGAAATATTTAGTACATTTGCCGCGCTAAATGTAGAATTGTGCTTTCCATTGATGAAAATATCAGCGTGCTTATTTGTTGTGTTCAGTACAATTATCATACTGTCGCCATCAGTGCCGTTCTGAAAGATGCAAGTAAGAAACGAGTAAATGAAAATGGACTGAAACATATATTACTGTATATGACACATTAATAATAACAGGGCTATACTTGGGGCTGCAGATTCAGAGTGCTCACGTCACGTGATGAAAAAATACCCTTAAAATTGCTACCCCATACAAAAACATTCAGACAAAAAACAAAGTAACTCGGATTTACCAAAGTGTAAGGTATTTAAAACTTCAAAGACATGACTCGGTTTTAAACTCTGTTCATTTTAAGACGCATAATGTAATTAAATGACTGTGGTGGTTTGGTGTGTTTAAGAGCGCCCAAGTACCCGATCTTTACTTTACTTTAAGTTAGTAAAAGTCTCGCAGCAGCCATGTCTTCCACGTTAACACCGTTTTTATTTAAATGTGACAACGGTACTTGAGTTTTACAGAGATGATTTGAACGAGTTAGCGATTCTTGTGTTTTTTTTTGTAAAAGGTATTGCTACGCCTTATAAAAGGATCTATGCTCAATTTTCAGAATTTTAATGTTTCTTTGTCATATCTCTCTATGTGATGTCGTTTTGGATAAAATAGCTTACACAAACATGTGTATGTTTGCATAGAACGGCCATATGTCAACCCTCTATGACTAAATTATTTCTATATCACCATAAATATACATTATTTTTGTGCATGATATACAAATCATTCTTGTATGTAATCCGCCATTTTCCCGCAAATAACTTACTTTTAAATGGATCTACCAGTATAACTTAAATATTTTGAAAAGTAATAAATAATTAAAATTTATATCAAACCCGGGGCCTCTAGAAGCAAAGGCGATTGCTCTAACCCCGCAGGCTTATCAATTAGAATGGTAGTATAAACAGTATGTCAATTTGTTTTTGTTTTATCGAGGAAAAGCGTTACAAACGTTTCATTAGTTTTTTTTTATATTAGATTTGTAATAAACAATAAAATAACATTTATTTGTTTGACAGTTTTCTCAGCAATTAGTGGTATTTGGCTTATTTGAATATTATAGATACATCTTTTTAAATTATATTACAGTTTTCAAATCATATTGCCAAAATGTGGACAAGTTCTTTATATCTCATACACGAAGCGTTTATCAGTGATAGTAAACGCAACAACACCTTTTAGAGTATTGAAAACAAAATCTATAAACTGAAAAATGTTATTTTTAAATTATATACACAATTGAATTGCAATGCTTTTTTCACAGATAATCATTTGATAATTATTTGTGTGCTGAATCATATGTTACCCGCAGTGCAAGTCCTACAAATATGGACGCGTCTGTGTTGTTATTGATGTTGTCTGTTCTTACTTGAACCTCGAAAGAACTGTAAAGGTAATTCAGAAACAAAAACATCATGTCCATATAAAAAAGCTTGCCTTTTGGTAGGTAAGCGTCTTGAAATTTCAAGATACGTTTTAATTATACTCTAAAATAAGGTATTACTGCATACAAATGCATTTCCAAAATCATGGCACGATTAAAAAAATAAAACATCATCTGTTTGTTATGACTTTCTGCAAAAAACTTACTCTTGAGACTTCACCAGAATATATTCACCCCTTCCATTAAAAGTGTACTCGGCCCCATCCAGCGTCTTTATGTGAGGGTCTCCCCACGCGGATGCTGAAACAATGGTAAATCGATAATAACAATAACAACGTTTTCGAAGCGACAACTTCTGGAATGAAATATTACTCGAAAAGAATGCATTAAAGTAAAAAGAATGGTGGACTCACGACAGTACAACGATATATTTCTTAGTTAGTTGAGAACAAAGAAATATGAATACGAGGTTTTATTTTGGAATTATAACGATATCAACACTCCATATAGGAGCAAGACATTCTTTAAACTACGCCATTAGTACATTACAATAGTGTTATACGACCTGGTATTACTCGTGAGTTGTGGGTATTAATGTTATTAATATTAATGTTATAAATTATTAAAGGTATTAATCACACCTGGAGTTGGTGGTCTGTATCTAATACAGGTGTCTGAAGGATGCACGTTGTAGAACAAGTTTTGGCAGCTCGCAAGGGAGTTTGAACAACATGCTGTGTACAAAGCTTCGAAATCGGCATTGTTTGGAATGTCCAAATACCCGCCATCACTGTACCCGATAATCAAACTGCCGAAGCTAATGAAAACAAACGTCAAGGATCACACAACCGATAGCAAAGAAATAATACTTAATTTTCTATGGGTGTATATATCAAATATGTGTTCAACCAAACTCTCGCGATATTTTAATCAGAAATTACGAGTCCGACACAATACTATACTTAAATCTTGTTATATCATAAAAACTTACCTGCTGTAATGACATCGCTGACGTACAGTATTACCAGAAATTATTTGCTGGAATCTGGATTCAAATTTGTACATACCGTCATACGTCAGATATCTGCAAACATAAATATAGTAGTTGTTTTGTCTTAACATTGAAACACGATACTCGAAAAGATACTTTATACACCCTCCAAACCAATATACTTTTTATGCTCCCCCAAAATTTATTTTGGGGGGGGAGCATATAGTCGCCGCTTCGTCTGTCCGTCCGTCCGTCCGTGCACAATTTTTGTCCGGGCTATTTCTCAGCAACTAATGACCGAAATTCAATGAAACTTTATGGGAAGCTTCACTACCAAGAGCAGATGTGCATATTATCAGCGGGTTCTTGTCGGATGATTTTTCTCAGAGTTATGGCCCTTTGAAATTTTCCATTAACTGTTCATATAGTGCAATTCTCGTCCGAGCTATTTCTCAGCAACTAATGACCGGAATTCAATGAAACTTTATGGGAAGCTTCACTACCAAGAGGTGATGTGCATGTTATTAGCGGGTTCTGGTCAGATGATTTTTCACAGAGTTATGACCCTTTGAATTTTTCCATTAACTGAACATATAGTGCAATTCTTGTCCGGACTATTTCTTAGCAACTAATGACCGGAATTCAATGAAACTTTATGAGAAGCTTCACTACCAAGAGGAGATGTGCATATTATCGGCGGGTTCTGGTCGGATGATTTTTCACAGTGTTATGGCCCTTTGAAATTTTCTATAAAAAATTTATTGTCCCCCAACTACTGTGCCCTCAAGACGTTTCCTTTTATCTGAATATATAGTGCAATAATGTGACAAAAAACCCATTGGGGAGCATCACCCGTCTCCGACGGTTTCTTGTTTGAATATAAAGTGCAATATTGTGACAAAAAAAACTATGGGGAGCATCACCCGTCTCCGACGGTTTCTTGTTACTTTTGTTGAACTAGACGGTAATCACCCTTAAAATGGTTTTACATGTATTTCCAATTTGACAATATACAAATTGACCAACTTGATAATGGTTTGCATATCCTTAAAACCACTTTGCTAAAGTAGACGGACACATATTGGAAGTCAAACAAACCATACACAATTACGAGCATTTATTCATGATAGAATGGTTTATGACATAACAGCTCTCATCAATATTGTATTGCAGATTTTTAAAAACTTACTTAAAATAATTAATGTTTGGCATTAAAAACACAAACCACCCTTATGCCTTGTTTATGTATGTAAATATGTTTTGGAACAAGTCATTTAAGATGTATTTACTCGCTCAAAATGCATGCGTGAGATGATCCGAAAAAGAGTTTTTGTTCCATTTTGTTAAATGTGTCTATTTTATTTGTACAAATAAGTCCTCCTGTTACATACCGGAAACGCCTATCTCGGATAGCTTGTTCATATCTGCACGGGCACGGTTCCGCTTGTAATCGTAAGGAATCCAGTGCTTTAATATGAATGCTTTGAATTGCATTGTAACATTTCAGTTTGGAATCCGCCGTACTGGAAGTCACATTAAACAGCCATCGTCCGTTCACTCCTGTATGTTTAAAGATTCAATATCAACGTTACATATCGATTCAGTTAATGTCGAAAAGCAAACAACAAATGTAATGGTTTATTACACTGATGATACTGCGCCACTTGAGTTATCAATTGAGAAGACTGAACAGTAAGTGATTTGATTTTCACGATTTAAATATAAACAAAAATTGCAAGGAGTTACGAAATTGATGTGTATGTATGCTCATAAGTCTAGAATACATTTGTTAACTTAAATCTCTCTGTATATGTAAGTTGAAGTTAACGATACGTATCGGAAAGTCGGAGATTCACATTATTGCAATTTTAGTATTTCATTAATGTAATTGTCATTTAAGATTTTTTTTCGTTCAAACTCATTATTAATTAGTAAAAGAACGCTATGCAGGAAAAAACTATACGAACACAAACACCCGTGTTCATGATTAGCAATAAATAGAAAGCAACGAACCTATGTTGGATTGATTATTTATGTTTGTGAAGGTTTCTGTAGTAAACCTGACATCTCCTCTTGACAAGTCCTCCGTTGAGTAACCAATGGCAACATATCTTGCAAAGCCTTTCGTCCAATTAAATAACTTCTGATCGTAGTTAAACACCATAAACGTTTGTTCATTGTCAGTGGCAACAATCACTTGAAAAACCGCCGTCTGGAAATAGTACATTGCTTAAAATGTTGATACGAAAAGGAAATAAATATTTTAATTAGAAGAATTGAATACGTTTTGTTTAGCACATTTCACATGCAGATATCAAATCTTCTTCGTTTCTTTTAATGAAGACTTGGTGTTTCTTTTTTGTCATATTTTCATCAATAAAATTAAATGAGTGTTTACATTTTCCTGCGGATTAAAATATAACCCCGTCATGTATTAATAAATTTAACGGTTTGTCCTTAGGTACTTTATTACGTCCGGACCGAAAGGTATATTACGTCACAAAGAACCACTTACCTCGTGTTTGAAGTTGCGACTGTATGGATATGGTACTGCTCCTCTCCAGGTAACAGCTATTGCCTTGGTAAAATTTGAGCTGTAATAAATCACATTCAAGTGTAAAATACGTATAAATCAAAACATTCGTTAATTCTCAGATGTGTTATTGTCAAATATTCAACACGTCAAGGATTTAGGCATCAACTGTCAATACCTGATTTTCATGGCGACCGAAATTGCTTTCAAAACAGACGTGTCTGTAATATTGTCGGATATTTCAATGAAAGAGTCTAAGTTTTGGTCAGGACCCATCTGAATATCCGCCCATAGAGGCGCAATCACTGGCATGCGAGGCCAGCTCCCGGAAGTGGAAGGCGGATAGGTGCTGCTGTGTGATCGTCCAAGTGTGAGGTACCCATTAACACTCACCTATAGGTAGATATACATTTGTTGAAGTATATGCAAATGGCTAAGGGTTTCAGTAGAATTTGTAAAATAAGTATAAATGATAGTGAAGAGACAGCATTTACATTCTTTAATACGATCGCTTACTTGATTATTAATTTTAACACACGAAGGCGTAATAGTTAAGTATTCTTGTTTTGTTTATACTTAATCAGTTATTCTGAAATATTATGAGGAAATGAAACTGGATTTACTAGTTTTAAGTGTCTTATTGATAGTGTTAAAGTAATACACACGTAAAATGTGTCGTAGAATTGGCCAAAGTAGGCTAAGCCACCATTTATGGTAAATGGGCCATATACGTTGTCATCCCCATATCGTTTTGGAGGTGAAGATGTCACGGTAATAAGAACCTCAACTGCAATAATATTAATGAAAGAGCTAAAACATGCATTTTGCAGGGTGTCTGTATTTCTTGAAATTCCCAATATACCCGTTAGTATATATTATATTATTTTATCTTATATATGATGTTACGACAACGGTTGGTATTTTGAAATATGAAAGCAGTCGTTTTAATATAAGTATATTCTGTTTAATTCCATGTGTTTAAGGTAAGTGATATAAACAAAATCAACATATTCATGATTAAAATGATAAAGTAATATTGCGAACATGTCAAAAGTTGGGCTAACTTAAGTTACACCATGTTCTCGATACAAACTGTCAAATTAATTCTGCGACGATGTAACATGTAGAGACGAAACTGAAGTAACATCATGTTATCCAGACCCACTTTATCATTAAGCGCAATAATGGGCAAATTTTCTTATTTTCATGAAAATCGGTTAATTAAGTGCACCTATCCTTTCTCTCAGCCTTTTTGTAGCATGCTCTATAAAATAACAAATTCTCGTACTATAGCAGAATGAAGAAATGTTAAGTAAAAGTAAACTGTATTATTCACAGTACTACACAGTGGCAAGTCTGGCGTCAATATCTAGGAGTGTTCTTAACTACATGTATCTATTTCTTCATCTTATGTTTTCTTAAAAAAAACTTACTTGATCGTCGATCTGCTTAGAAACCTGGTAACATTAAAATATACAACAATCTATTTACACTCCATCAAGAACCGAAGTTATCTTTTTTATCTTACAGACGCATTCGTGTCCGTCACCCCGGTAGCCGTCTAGACATTGACAGGTGTAATTGCCTTCTGTGTTGCTACAATTCGCATCTTTACTACATGGCTTGGTTGTAGAGCACTCGTCGATGTCTGTATTAAATATCTATTGTATTACTTTTTTATGACTTTAAATTAAAAAAAATCTACAGTATTTTCTTAGCCCTGTACTTTACTAAAAATGCATATGCGTATATGATATTTTATTAAAATATGTTTATTACAGATGTTTGTACTTGTTTTAGTGCATTAACCGCTTGTGTAAATGTATGACTTATATTAACTGATACTCGTTAACGGCAAACGTACACGCTATTTCAGTTTGATATTGGTTCCATTCATAACATGTTGGAACGCTGTTTAATTTATATGTAATATATAAATATGCTTCCATTATTAATGATGAGAACAAGTCAAATATGGACATACTCTTTTTTATCATTTTGAAAGTAAATAATCTCGGTACCTTGTGTACAATTGTTTCCAGTCCATCCAGGGCGGCAGAAACAGCGATATGTGCCAGGAACGTTGAAACAATCTCCATTACCACAAGTCCCATTTGTGGCACATTCATTTATATCTGTGAAGGCATAAACGAACATTATTACTCACAATAATGTACTATGCATATGGTATAATGATAAGTCAATTATGAAATGGAATTAAGCTGTTTTCAATTATTATTATCTTTACTGGAAAAATATGCATCCAGGCATATTACTTGGAAGATAGTGTAGTGGTTTAGTTCTCTTTAAGCAGACGTTCATATAATGAACCTAATTTAATTTAATGTGAAATTAGTTCTTAATAATAATGGTTACAATCTTATAGCGTTGTCTTATGTATAGTTTGTGGTGGTTTTTGCATAAACTTATTTTAATTGACTCCTTCTTAAAAGCATAAATTAAGTATTTTATTTCAACGAACACATGTGAAATAACGACTGTATAAACTTGGTCAGGTACAGGACATTTTACCTGACCTTTAGTTGTCAATATTTCGAACAAACCGATGACTTTATCTTGGATATATTGATAGCTTATCTTATTTTATAACTTATATTACATATTATTTACAAATTTACAGTGTTCCATGAACTAATTTTAATAATGCCTATTTAAAGTGAGACTGCACGATTTTGTCAAATATTAATGAATTTATATAAAATGTGTAAAAATTAATTATACATGTATTTCAATATAAATTAAAATAAATGTTAAGAAGAACATGTGTCGAAAAATACAAATAAGCCTGCTATTTAATTCTGAAATCGAAAATGTCTGTACATTCAAAATCGCCAGCATGTATATCATGTACGATGTGAATCTAAATTTAGTTTTACGGATCATTTTAATTTCCTGCAACGATAACTATTCATACGACACACGAACGCTTCGGTTATTGTAGGAACATATGTACGAAATATCTTCGTCACAATCGGCTCGGGGCGCTTATTTGTCTGCTTCATTTGATAAAATTCGTATTGAATGTATAATTTTTCTTGCCTATTTTGTGTTATTGTAACATATTTTTATCAATTTATTACAATTTAACACATATTGAAATTGTGCAGTTTCACTATCATATGAATGCTTGGTTGTGACACCAATTAAAATAGTTGCAAAACCGCCTCACCTTCGCATTTAAAACCGTCTCCTAAAAAGCCATGTCTGCAGGAGCAACTGTAATTTCCAACGGTGTCAGTACAGTCTGCATATTTATGGCAAGCGTGTGTTTTTCTTTCACATTCATTAATATCTACAATATAAAAGCAATACAATAGCGATTGTATGTTAAATATTTTCGCATTCTTCACATGTTAATTGACTTTTGATAATATTTATTTGCAATTGCAAATGTATATTAAACTTAGAGATTTGATTTTGTCTCAATATATACATGTATATACTTTGAAATGGAATTAGTCCATTTATACATTACACAAGAAATTCGGTTCAAGTCGATGTTTGACTTTATTTAAAATTGCTATGGATTTGCAATTTATTGTTGTACTATATCCTTCGTCCCTTAACAACTTATACGCGTGATGATCAAATAAAAAGCGAACCCTGTGAGATTGACACTTCGTTTTCGTGTCGACGAAGATAACAAGACTATGTGCCAATAATGTGTATGGAAACTGATGGAAACAGATAGGAATAGGGATGTTTGTATTCACTCTATCATATATCACTTTTCACAACAAAGTTGTGTTTCGTTATGCATACTCAGACAAAATACTTGTAAGAACAGACACCTTCCTGAAGAAAAACAAATACAGTTTTATGAAGTATTCAAATGCATACTTATATTACAGTTCCTTCCCTCATAGCCCGGCGCACACGTGCATGTGTAGTTGTTGACGCCGTCATTGCACGTGGACCCATTTTGACACGGATTAGAGAGGCATTCGTCAATGTCTGAATAATGAACACATGATACTGAGTTTACTTAAAAAGCAAAAAACATATGCTTTCCAAAATACTACGAAATTTTCAAATATTATTTAAAGCGTGGAATGAATAATCGCATTCACATTTCCACGTACAAATGTGTTGATCCGGACAAAACTATATACATTATAAACACAGTCTACAAATACACAAACAAGCAACACTTACTGATATCACAGTTCCCTCCAGCCCAGCCCGGTGCACACGTGCACGTGTAGTTGTTCACTCTGTCGCTGCACGCGCCTCCATTTTTGCATGGATTGCTTGCGCATTCGTTAACATCTTAAAGATATACCCATTGAATTATGAATACTTTGGTTGCAAATGAACCCACACAATGAAATTGATATTAGTTCCTAAGAAAACATATTACAAATTAATAAAATGCCTAAAATTGTGTCTTAAATTTAATAAATTATTAAAATGACAAATGGTAAGCATATGTCAATTATGTTCATATATAAACGATCACCAACACGAATTTATGTCATCTGGGTGTCAACTTGAGCACAAAAAATGGAATTGTTAACTGTTTGCACTACTTTTGTTTAAACTAAAACTATAACGGCGTTTGCCAAACGTTGGCCTTCAAACGCAAAGCTTTTTGATGCCCGGTAAACATAACACAAGTCAACAATATATCAATTTTAAGGTCTATTGAGCAGCACAAAGTGGTTTCCTACTCGTTTCGCAACGGACTCCAGTGTATCCCGCCACGCAGGAACACGTGAAGCCGTTCGTTTGATCCTGGCACGTTGCTCCATGTTGACATGGACTACTTGCACATTCGTTTATATCTATAAACATTCAAAGTGAACCACATTTAGCCCAGGTTCGCTCACATTTGCATTTATGTAAGTATACTTGGTTGTCACCATAACAAGCGGCTAAGCAGGTTTGTCCCATGTTCATATTACCACCCTCACAAAATAAGTGAACACAATTTAAAACTATAGATATCACAATAAAGCTGGCGAATGTAACATTTGTTGAACATTCAAACAGATTTATTATATTATGATAATTACATTACACATAGAAAATCTACATTCTAGGTCGTTCGAGAAATTCAAATTTGATGTTTAAGCTTGCAATATGCATTCAACGAACATTTTGATATAAAGACGCGAAACATATAAAACATAAATGAGTTCAAACACATATCTTTGCCTTCATTTTTTTAAGTTTACTTATTTTTAAGACACAAGCAAAGGATACTCAATATCATATTAATTTGACCGAGAGTCATATAGTATAACGCTTAAAAGTCTAAGACGATAACATCTATTGTCGCCTTTTGTTTAAAAACGTTTGCGCGTCGTAACTTATACTAGAGAAGATTAGATGTTAGTTAGAAATATGCAAGACGTGTTTAATATATGAACTTACCCTGATCACAGTTTTGCCCCGCCAAGCCCGGCGCACACGTGCATGTGTAGTTGTTAATGCGGTCATTGCACGTGGACCCATTTTTACACGGATTACTCGCGCATTCGTTAATGTCTAAATCAACAAAAATATGAAGTAAGAAATAGTGTACATCGATTGATGTATACATTAAATGGGCTTCTAAATGTTTATTGATATAATTTATTTTTGTAAAAGAAAAACGAAAAAAAAGGACACAATAAATCTTTAAATATTATCTTTAAGTTGGGATTGTCAAATTTAGAGCATCAAATAGATATTGTAAAAATTTAGACAATAGTTTATACTTATATATATATATGACATGATTCCATATAAGATCGATTGTGCATGTATTTATAACTAGCAATCCGGGGCTCTTACTGACTTCAAAATATAAACGCACATTCAGTAATCAGTTCTAATCATACAATGAGGCGAAAATCTATTCAAAATTTTAAGGGACGAAACGTGCTCGTCCGTACCTGTCGTTGGAGTTGGTGTTGTAACATTAGGAGACACTGTTGGAGGCAGTGATGTTGTAGTTGTGGAATTGATTGGTATGGTTGACAAAGATATTGATGGTAAGTTTGTCGAGGACACATTAGCTGCCGTGCCGGTGGTTGTTGATGTCGTCTCTATCGGTGATGTTTGCATTGTAACATTAGGAGACAATGTTGGAGGCAGTGTTGTTGTAGTTGTGGAAGTTATTGGTATGGTTGACAAAGATATTGATGGTAAGTTCGTCGAGGACACATTAGCTGCCGTGCCGGTGGTTGTTGATGCCGTCTCTATCGGCGATGTTTGAATTGAAGAGGTTGACGTGGCCGGTGAGGCAGAAGTGGAGCTCACTAAAGTGTAGTAATACAGCGTTATGTATTGCTCGCTTTTCGACTTCACAATAATAACATGCACATAATCAACTGAATATTTACTTATGATCACACTTTTTTTAATGTTTTAAACCTATGGTAAACCGTTATTAATGTTATAATTTTGGGAAATTGTGTCATAATAAAAAGTGTGTATATTAATTATAAATAAACATTAAAAACATCAGCAAGCTGTAAATTTTGATTGCTCCCCGTGCTTAAACTGACCAGTATCAATGGTGCTTGGTTCGGGCGAAGACGTTGCTGAGGTGGCCATTTGTGAAGTTGCGACCGATGAAGACGAAGAAGTGATGGACGGCGATGGGCTATAAGCTGGCGTAGATGCTGTCGTAGAACCTATTGAATCGATGAAACTGATAATGTGGCCATTGCTGGGTAGTTAATAAATGCATAATTGTAAATAAGCGTTAAATAGCATTTGTTGACGTGTTTTCTTCAAAATATATGCTTTTAATATTGCAAAGATGGCGATTGTATTACAACGCATATAATGTATACAATATATGAATGTCAGTAAAACCATTTGCAGCAACGAGCAAGTTTGCAATCTTATAACTAATACATACAATGTACCAGAGTAACTAATATTCGCATGTACATGTAATAACCGCTAATATCAAACGTAGAAATGAAGGGCAAACAAGTACGATAGTCACGGTGATGAAATGTGTAAGTGAGGGACACACGTATAAAGTTTTTATTTTTTATTTTAGAAAAATATACATTATATGAAATATTTCCTCGAGGCAGACAGGACATTTGCTAACGTGTGTGTACAAGTGTTCTAGTAAATGCATAGGCTTTGACAATACACCGGTCGGACAATGACTATTCAAATTATTCGTTATTCTAAACTTTCACTATTTTAACGAATTTTCAGTTTCTTTAAACTTAACACATGCAGAAAAAATAAATAAATAAATGTAAAGCTCCCCACTAATATTCTTGCTAAATTGCTTAGCCTTGAGTTGGTCAGCTTCTTTTGACTTGTATACATCACACAAACCTGTTATTTGTGAACTCTACACAATGAATTACAAGCTTAATATTTTAGTTTTTTTGCTGAGCCTCCTGCGTTATACATGGCAAACGTGAGCCAAATTTAAAAATTTACTACCCTCTATCACTCCATGCGGCGTCAGTAAAATATCTGATGCCGAATTAACTTGACCGACAACACATCATTTTCACGCATAACAGTTTTAACAAAGGAAAGTAATCTATCAAGTATTTAATGACATCATCGTGTGTACTTTACTGACGTAGTTTAACGTTGCTGACATAATATCTGCCCGAGAACACTTCTTTCTCCAGCATATGTTATTATAAAAATTTACAGGAGAAAAGTAACATTTACAGTATTTAAATATGTCTTCGAGTTTACTCCCCTGACATCCTTTACCGTTTCTTCCCTAACATGACAAACTCATAATACACTGTGTGAAAATACACGGTCAGTACGTAACCTGGCTAAGTCAATGAAAAACGAGCATATTATCTATAAATGTAAAGATAAAACCCCTCAGCAAACTGTAAATTTGTATAACCCCTTAATGCGTACAACTTACCAGTATCAGTGGTGCCTGGTTGGGACGAAGACGTTGCTGAGGTGGTCATTTGTGAAGCGGCGACCGATGAAGACGCAGAATTGATGGGCGGCGATGGGCTAGATGCTGGCGTAGATGTTGTCGTAGAACCTATTGAAACAATGATACTTATAATTAAGCTATTTCCGGGTAGTTTATATGTGGCTTTTTCTGTGTATGGCTTATTGTAAATTAGTTTTAGCATTTGTTGACGTGGTATCTTTCAAAATGTATTGTTTTTAATATTGCAAGTTTGTCAAAAGGACATCATTACTTTAAAAATGGCGATTGAGTAACAACGTATATCATCTACACACTATATGTATATCAGTGAAACCATTTGTTGCAAAGAGCAATCTAATAATCAATACATACACTGTGCCAGAATAAATAATAGATACTATTCGCATGTACAATCCTGCTTATATCAAACGTAGAAGTGAATTGAAAATATACTACGATAGTGTTGAACGATGTAAACAAGGGGCATAAGAATATAGTTTTATGTTTTATATTTTTAAGCTATATTAAGATAGCACATATTGAATCGGTGAATATTGGAAATTTGCTGACATGTAATACAAGTATAAGAGGAAATGCATATATGCATTTACAATACATCGTTCGGATTATGACATTCATGATGCCGAATTAATCTGAGTGAGTACACTTCTACATCGACGTAAAAACGAGAGAAAAATAAACTATCAAGTATCTAATGACGTCAACTTCCCTTCCGTCATTTGATGTTGCTGGCCTTTTGATCTTTTATCGTTTGAATCCCGTTCCAGTATGAAAACTAATGCATTCAGTATAACTGCACTTTAATATAATCATAAATAAAAGTTAGAGTCAGATTGGTGGTTGCGAACTGATGTTGCAAAGTTGGTAGCCTTAATCATATGAAACATGTATTTAGTTTAGAATATCCAAACACAAATAGTGCTGCGACAAATAGGCACTAAAACATGGTATATTGCTTGTTTGTCTTACATCAAACATAGATTTCTAAAAAGCAGCTAAATACAGTTTTATTTTATGACATCTCTTATCTTTGGGTGTGTTAAGTTTTGTGTTTTTCATTTACAATTATCTGCATTGGTATTGCATTGTTTATTTAACCCCTTAAGGATAACCCGTTCTGACATGATTTACAAGATAACAACGATTGTTCGCTAGCCAATAAGTACATTCCTTAGACTATTTCTGTATTAAGAAATGCTTACCTTCATCTGGGATGGCATTTTTGTAGTGAATGCAAATTAAGGACCAATAAAGTGGTACTTGGTGGACACTGTGTTGACTTCAACGAGTATTTAAAGATTATTAATGTCTTCTACAGACTGCTTTCTATGCAATTAAGTACATGATAAAACATCGTCATCTTAAAACTGAGATGGAAAAACAATGACAGTACAAATGACCAGGGGTTCCGCTGTCGATCGCCATTGGCGCCAAATGGCGCTAAATTTTTTAATGTGGCTCCAATTTTTTAAAAGTGGCGATTTTCAAAAAATCGGTAAAATCCTATCCGAAAATGTACTGCGAATCAAAAGCACGAGACCGAGCATTAGCGGCCAGCGTCTGTCAGTTGTAAATATTGATTTACGACGATGTAAGCGACCTACAGTGCAGAGTGATTTAGAAATCACCGAAGCGTGTAAGTGTTACAAACGGTGTTTTTACTGCTATTGTCAAGTTTTATGGGGGTTATTATCGGATTAACGGCTCCTTTATGATATTGAGCTATAAGTTAAGTAACACGGGGACAAACTGTCACGACGATCAATAATTATAATGATTATTAGGGCCGCTATTTCTTTGTTAAAATCAAAACCATGGGGCTGGCAAAAGCATTTAATTTCTCCACATCAACAAATAAAAACTTGCTTCAACAGGTATTTGTGAGCATTTCTTTTTAATAGATTCATTATTGTAATGTTCTGGGAAGGATATAAATTGATTAAGATAACAACAATTTCTGAATTAAATATAAAACATTCACTCGGTGTACTATATTTCGGATATGTTAAATTCGGACATTTAAAGATAGGGACATTTATGTGTTGGTTTGATGTTTATAGTTTGTAAAAATATGTTTTATGTTATTTCAGGCAACTAGAATGGATTGTGGCAATTATCTGGGCCTTTCTGTCAGGAAAAAGGCGTAAACAACAGTCATTTAATTGAACCTGGAAATCATCCACCACGAACAGAAAACTTGTTAACAACAGAAGCTGATGTATATCATGTCCAAACGACCAAATATAACTGTTAAACAATTTGAAGTGAGATGCTTTATTTTCTGATTCCCTTTCAAATGATGAACATTGGTGTGATTTTATGTTTAAATAATTAATTTCGAAACATTTATGCAGCATACTGTTTAATACATTGATGTTAACATTATTATATTATTTTGGTTATCTGTGTTGTTTATCAAGTTGAAAAAAATGTTATTTATATACAAATAAAGCTTATTAAGACTTATGAAGGTATGACTAATGAAGGTACTTATTGTTTTTTTTATGAAAAAACATACTTTTTAAAGTGATAATATAGTCAATGACATAAATGTAGTAAGGTTTCTTAAAATGATTGTTCTTATTAATAAGGTGGAATAACCGACAGTATTCACGCCGCGAAAAAGTGGCGACAACTTTTTTGGGGCCAGTGGAACCCCTGCAAATGACCATACATCAAGGTAATCGCGTGTAAGTGTAATATTCATCAACAAGATGACGTTCTGGTGTTGTAAGTGTAATACTCAGCAACAGTTTGGAAATACTGGTGTTAATTAATTGGCAAATGGTTTATTAGTGAGGTACCAAATAATTACACGTTTCAGAATATATTCGTTTTCATACAAACAGGAATAATTGCTGTTTACCCTATTCATTGTGAAACGCGTTTCTAATTAAAAGGTGTCTGGCTAATTCAATTCACAAACAGTTGACTACAACAGACACCAAAATGCATGCGTAATTCGAAATGGAGCAACCAAACACAATTTACCTGAAAGAAAATGGACAACTATATTCAAAAGGTCGTGGCTAAACGAGTTTCACGATGTATCTGAATTTAGTTTATATTATCTAGCAATTAACAAAGATATTTGAAATGACAACCATAAAACAATTTTCTATAAGGATTTGTTTAAAATAAATAGTAAATTGAAAGACTGACTTGTTCGTAGAATTTCCTCTTTCATCGCATTTCAACTGCATGTTGTCTTGTTGATATTGTCATTAAAGTGTTTTATTAAATAAATCAATATGTACTCTGATATAAATAAATATAATTAAAAAGGAACGAATATTTAGATTAATAAGTACAGTTCTTAAATTGATATGTCTAATAAAATATTGCATACAATTTAGAAATGAAAAAAACGCACCAGCAACAGCATTTTTTTAATTAAATGACTGGGAAAAATGAAATGTTCCAAATACTCTCATAACTATGTATTTTCATATAAATTAAGTTAATTAACATAAAATTATACATATACGCATATAGAGTATACATTAATATAATTAGTCATTCCGCACCAAAACCTTTCTTAATGACCAAAGATTACATAAAGCTTTTCAAATACACCATCTTACATAATGTTACTTAATTATATGTTGATTTTACTACAACAAATATGCGTATATGCGACTTTTTCAAGCAAAATGATATTTTAGAGGCATATGCAACGTTAACCCTAATGACATAAATACAGATGTGTTCGTGGAACGACACAATTACATACACCCATACGAAAATGCAGTATACCTGTAGAGGCTATGTGGTTGAAATAACACCCGAGGTGGGAATAGGAGGGAGGGTACCTGAGGAGGGAGAGGTTGAGGAGGGTTGATCGGTGCTTGGGATAATGGTTGACGTAGAGGTTACAGCGTATGTAGAAAAGGTGCTGCTGGTACTGTTGTCCACCGGTGCTTGTGTTGACGCTGTGGAAGGGTGGAAAGTATTTACAAATAAAGGCGTCGGTTGGGCGGAATAAATTCCATAGAAACTTATAAGATCTAAACAAACGGTCAATATCAAATACATAATTAATATGAGATAAACTTGAATCTATTTATTGAAGCTTGATTGCATCGAAAGCCTAAGGCTTCGCTTCCCTTTACTGGATAGAACCAGTACTTGGTATCTTTAACGGCCGATGTAAAGAACTTTTCTGGTCGCTAGACGGACACAATCAATATGACATTTAAAAAATATATATTTAACACTTTTCGATAATACGATTATCAAAAACAAAAATTGTAAGAAACAGATAATGTTGCAAAACGACTTGTTTAACGCGATGAAATAAGATTTGAGTGTTTAAAATTATATAATATTGATTGACCGACGAGTAAAAGAAAAGTAATTGTCGACTTCTATTAATGAGTAAGTAAGAGCTTTATCAACATCAAGTACATTTATATCAGTGTATTTGTTGCCAGTTTTTATACCACGGCATAAGCCCTGAATCTATAGTACGTTTTCCATTTTCTTCATAAACAACAGACTCCAATTATAATATATACCCATAGACGTTGGACTGATTTCAAGTGTTGTGGTGATTAAGTTATCCGACGATGATGTATCGCTTGGTGATGAGGTTATACTACTGGAGGTTGGCGTTCCGTTCACAGTTGGTGAGGTGGTACCAGACAACGTCGGTATATTCGTTGTGAGGGAGGTTGGATCAGTTGTCGATAAGTCGATGGCTGCAGTGATGGTGGATACTGTTGTATTAACTGCAGCGGATGCGGTTTCAATTGTGATGGAGGCTGTATAAGCGGAGGATGACTCTGATGCACTTGGATTTGTGCTCAACCCATCTGTCGTGCTGCTATAACTGCTACTGGAGCTTGTGGAAATACCGCTTGTGCTGTTCTCTTGTATTGAAGTGCTAGATTTTTCTAAATCACGATAAGCATACATGGGTGAATCGACAAAGGTCAAAGGATAAACGTAGGGAAACATTGTGCATGAAAGCGTCATTACATTGACATACTTAATACGATATTCACAAAGGGATGAGAGAAGGGATAAGAGAATGCGGACATTATCCAGCCTGGGAAAAAAAGCCGTGTCGTTGTTTTTGGTTTTCGGGTAGAAGGGCTCTAATATTCAAATTGAATTAATATGTATTCATAATTTGACATAAAGTGTTTGTTATGTTTATCAAAAATGACCTTATCGGATACATATAGGTTATTGGAAGTTATATCAATATGTATATACCGATATACTGAGTAGACGTTCGATTGTGAATCATTTGAAAGGCGTCCAAACCAGTGCAATTTCTAATTCGTATTTGAAAAATAATAAAAATAAAAATGGTGCATGCCCCCAAATTGTGACAGTACATTATGTTTTCAACATGACATAGGATAATTAAACAATTTGAAATAGCCGTATATAACAACTGAACAATGTAACATTAAGAAGAAGTCGGACTTTTTAAAACCACAATTTTTCCACTTTGACAAGTTACATACATAGTGGATATGAGCTAACTGTATTGAAAAACTTCCGAAGACAATTTTGTATGTCCATTAGTTTACTGGTCTTTTATTTAGTTTTATTTAGTCTTGTCGTTGCGTGTTAGTATGCCTGGTGCATTTATGCTGTGTGAAACTTTTTATCAATTAGCTACTTGTTTTAATAAAGCAGACAATTGAACTCCACGCTCGTTCAGGACACAAATTCTTGTATTTATCCACTTCTTTTATGTTAGAAAAAACACTATAAAATACAATTAATAAAACTAGGATCACCGTCTTGAAAATTCTTTAACATTGGCGGTTAAGATCACATAAAATAAACTATTTTCCGCGTTGTAGGCTGGATAAGGGATGGATAAATGCACCAGGTGAAAAAACGTTAGAGGTTATGTATTATAAAAAAACCAAACATGTTGTAATGGTGTTTTAGTCTGACCTGATAACTTGATTTTTCTGTTTCAAAACACATCGTACATCATTCATATTATCGGGTTCACAAATGTAAACAACCAACAATTTCTTTTGAGTGAAAATTTCATTACAACAAGTTAGGACTTTCCTTTCAAATAAGTCTTTTTTAATAGTAAGAATTAATTGTATTCGTCTGATATATGACGATTCTTGGTTGTGAATTTTTAAATAATCAATATTTCTTTAACGTAAATGTATGCTGTTATCAAGAGGCCTAACATTGAATTGTTGAATTGTTAAACTATGAACGTTGGTTATACGTACACAAATACTGAACTAAACCTTACAGAAGGAAATTATTTATACACAATGAAAATAACTACGGCAATGATGTTCTATATACTTGTCGTCGGATAATTGCGTATGATTGACCGTTATCAAGTAATGACTGAGACTCAAAATATATGCACATGTATTATATGGAGTCATACATGTGCTTCACACCACAGTCATCATTTTACTGTTTTGGACCAGCCGCATGTGGGCTACAAGCACAATAACCGGAAAAGAAATTTATGAAATTTAGTAACAATGTTTCGTAAATATATTAAAAATTGTTAGTGTTACAGACTAATAAACAACTTTTGCAGTAAAGTAATCCAAATGGAACGTAATGTTCCATTATAATACATTATAACAATTAATTAAAATTGCAAATCACTTGTACACTCACCTGTATAATTAAATGTTGCTGTTGAAGTTTGCGTTGTGGGTGTCGTTGTAGTGGTTGTAGTGAAGGAAGATGTTGCTGTGCCTGTTGTTGTGATTGGCGAAGACGTTGGTGAAGTTGTTGTTGTATTTTCTGCTATTATTCCATTACAAACAAACACCATTAATATCAGCAGACTGATCCTCAACCGAAATGAATACATGTTATATTTTAGTATATTAACGCGAATGTTAGTTATGGTATAAATCACACGATTACGTCTTGTTTTTAATTTAAAAGTTTAAATATGGTCAATTCCTCCACCTTCCTCTTATCAATTATAAAATGTTTATCAGAATTTCATAACGGAGTCATCACGAAACCCAACGCACGGGTAACACGAGGAGTCTGATAACAGCGACACACCTATCGTTCATACAGAAATCAAACACCTGCACCATACAAACGTTGAAATAATGTCCTTGTCAGAGGTGTGTATCTTCTTTACGTGATTTACAACTAATTTCTTCCTCGATTTTGTTCAACCTAAAGCAAATATACTTTTTTTAAACACGGATGGAATTCATATAAAAATGTAGACAATTGGCGTTCTTCAATTCATTTATTGAATACGAAATTTATTTAACGATAAAAGGAATGAACTCAAGCCAACGTGTTCACAATATCTAGATATCCACGATAACAAAATGTCCGTAATCGCAATAAGCGAAATTTACAACTATGCGTTACGCTGCCTTTGCACAAATAACTGAAACGATCTAAAGGGGAAATACGTTCCTGTGTGTTATTTCACCGATAGGTGAAATGAAAAGTTTTTGGTTTCTTTTCAAACTCGCATTAAGTATTTCGAATATAATATACATATTACGAAAAAAACTAAACAAAAACAAATCGAGCTAGATTTTTGTTGACTTAACAAGTCTAACGTCAGTATATAGATCACAATGTACCTATACATTCTTTAATGGGATGAATGTCAGATGCCCCGACGCAGAGATATGAAGAGCAGTTCAATGATAAACACTATCGCGTTCGATGCTATCTGTTTATACCAGATGTCGCATTGCTATGTTCTAATTACTTTACAATACAAACGTATTAAAATCATTGCTTTAGCGATCTGTATGTCAACTATTTACACAAGCTGACAAACAAAAACGTCTCAATGCTTAAGAGCAATGTTTTTGGACAAACATATTTTCAAATGAGTTTCCTGAAAGACAAACCTATAGAACCGTTTACCGATATATTATATCTATTATTACTTATATTATATTTTTAAGTAAAAATTTAAATTAATACCACATACACTAAAAAAGAATTATGACACAATTGTGAAAACTTGTTGAATGCGTGTTTAGAATGTTCAGTCAGGCAATCTCTCGTAAAAAAGACAGTTTGCTATTAAATAAAACAATAATTCATAAATAAGAAATAGGCGCGGTCGACATATTAGATCACACATCCTTCTCATTATCGGTTGTACCGATGCTATTCAGGTTACAGTATACTAAATAACCGTTTCATGTAGGGTTGTACTCTCTAAAAAAAATATCATAGTTGACAGGAAGGCATGTTTTACACTTTTAACTATTATTCGGGTGTTATCTTTCGGAGATAATGGTAGGGCATGAATAGGTGTTCACTATTGATTCCCTGAAATATGATAAACTTGAAGACTATAGTAAACCATTGCACTGAAAAAGGTTACATTCCACTAAGAAACGGTCGAAAAAAGTTGCAAAAACAGTCGATTTTGATTTCTGTCAAGTTCTTTCTTGCATTGTACATGACATATCTTTTTTATTGCATAAATCGATTCCGTTTAGAATGGCCTTTAAGAAAAGGTATGGTTATGGGGGTCTCTATGTGCAAAATGTTGCATTTATTTTGGCTTAAAGTTGTCGCTTTTACATTGAATTATATAGGGAAACTATTTAGTATATTCTGACCTAAATTCAGCTACTTAGCGTTATTAGGGACATGCGATAGCGTTTGAATGGTTTAAACTATTCGCTGGCCGATAAACAGCCTCATAACAATGTGTTTACACTGCAAATATTATACGGTCCATGCAATCGAAACTGTCATTAGTAGTAATAAAGTGGACTTAACCGACTTTATCATTCATCTTACACGTTTGGTCTTACAATAATTCGCAAAACTTAATTATTCTAAAGACTACCAAAAGAATATATTATTTTTATGATTTTGTGTAACTGCATTTTAATTTTGATGATGTATTTATAGTTTATCAAAAAAAATTATGATTAACAAATATAACCATGAACAATATTGGAAGGTAGTCACGCATTCGAACGTAATCATGCCTTAATTCTATAGTATGTTTATCATTTATGCAATATACTATCTAAGAATGAACGCAATACTGGTGCCTTTGCAATGTTGAAGACAGAACAATATATGTTTAATATATGATTATTAGTAACGTTAAAAGAAACGTTTACATTGTACAATACACTTAAATTGAGAATGGGGCGCGAACGTGTCATATCGTGTTATCACGATCATGAAACAAATATTGAGACAGATTGCGCCTCATGCAGAGTCAATAACACTGTTTATTATTTGACAATATCGAAACGACCAAACGCTGAATTCCAAATTCCACATGAATAGCAGATAAGAAAAGTGGCTTGATTTTATAGCAACCCTAAAATAGTTGGACCAATCAGACGCGTCGAACGTTATCAATAAAATGATAAAATGTGACCGGAGTCCATTTGTTAATATTGAAAGTTAAAGGGATAGTTTACTTAAATATGTAAACATGAATTAACATGGTATAAAACCATACAGTCTCGCTATAATTATTTATATATATTGTAGCGAGAAGAGTAGTAATTACAATTAATAATAGGATTATTATACGTAGAATTGTTGGGATGTCACCATCCTAAATCTACTTTTTATAGAGCTTGCAATGTGTTTTTCCTAAAAAACAATGAGTAGGACGAAATTGTTGAAAACAGCAAACGGCAATTATATTTATATATGACCCTATGATTGTCAAGAGATAAAAGAGATAAAGATTCATCCCTTTCATATCATATTAAATATGTGTCAATGAAGTTGTCAACCATTTCCCATTGGTCTTAAGACTTACAGTGTGTATCGAGTATCTCAAACATAAAATTCTTCTGATCGTCTTAGCCCGTCAGTCAGTTTGACATATCAGACGTTGAGATAACATCTTTTTTTTTCATGTAAAAAAACGTTCAGCAGATGCACTATTTTAGTTTTAAACCCTCGATAGGACTCTTTCATACGATATGTGTATAAATCATTGCTCAAATCAGGGGGTGAAATAACATCGTTTAAAACATGCAATAAGGAAGATATCTACTATGGAGCAATACGTGTTAACATATTTTACACTGACAGCTTCTTTGTTTGCACAATGACAGTTTTCACATTGCACCTCCTGCTTTAATAAAGAAACAAAATATGCTGCTACGTCTTAACGAAAGCATGTCATTCGTGATTTGGTATAGGTGTTTTAAACATAATACAATACTATTTATTAGAATCCGTTCCATCAGCGTCACGTCTACAGGTTTGACACAGTCCGTTTAAAAAAATACAAAGCTAATTATACAATACCAACTTTGTAATTTTCATATTGCTTATTACGATTATGTTACCTATATGTTTCATTTTTGGCTGCGTCTTTACACAATAAGATGGTTGTGATTTTTTTTTAATTAAATAATTTTAAATTATTTAATTATTATTAATTTTGGTATTTTTGAATGTATAGACAATGGTCACTTGGTCATTTGCCTTATATAAAAGACAAACGGATGTCAACGAGAATGTCTTTGCTGATAAGGTTTCTTGGGTTCCATTATTACTTCATTTTATATTTATTTGAAAAATGAACTCTATTGGTTAAATGCGGTAATGCTGATGTTTGTTACTATCAATATATTTAGGGCAAACCTTCTATTTAAATGTTAGACATATTGTCATTCAATAATTTCTCAATCGCAATGAACTACACTAAATTTATAGCAGATATTACTTTATGTGAAGGAAGAGCCTAATCAAAGAGTCGGCTTTCGTGTATGACTTAATATTTTCTTGAAGCAACCGGGTAGGATTACGAATAATCGTAAGACGATGTTTATTGAGTTTGTAATATTTTAATCGCTATAATATCGCATCAGAGATTGTTTTCTCCAACAATATGCCGGAGAAACATTTAGAATTACTTAAACCTTCGGTGAGCTTACTAACGAATTTCCTGGACAAGTCTAATAAAATATGGTATGAAATGAAAACGAGTGTCAGATCTTTTTTATCACATGCTTCTAAGTGAGAAAATTAAATAAATATTTACGCAAACATAATGATAAATCCCGAATGTTGTTTACATTTCGTGACGCCATTTGATGTTGCAACGTCATTTCAGCAAAATAACAAAATGCGATTGGTCAATTGAACGAAAACTAAGCCAATGAAAACGCTTAAAAATTATATAACACACGTGTAAGATAACAATATTCGTAATGGTTATATTACATGGGAAATATTGTCTTATCTTGAGTTTTCCTACCACTCCACATACTGAACAACAGAGCAAAAAAATGTTTTAAAATGTCGTTTAAACTTTAAGTGAACATATTTAGGACTTGATTTATGACTTTCCGGTCGAACCCATTAGGAATATTTAAATAATTATATAGAACTATGACTGGTCATCAAATTGTTTTCGTATGTACTCACATAAACTGATTATGCATAGACTTCATTCTTAGTTTAGATTGTGTGCCAACGTTGCACAAAATTTGATGCAATTTTAAGTGATTCATTCGTAGTTTTATGGGCCTTTACTGTTTGCTTTTAGGTTTTATTGTCTTGTTTATTGCTGTTTGCTGAAACAATTGATATTAAACTCATTAAGTAAACAGCTTAAATATAAACTGGCGACCAATCTAAAAGAAAAGGCTATCGTGACAATCTTTTTATGTGCCATGCCCAAAACATAAGACGTTAATTTAAAAGCATCTTAAGAAAAGCCCATGCAATAAAACCTAGCGTTCATCCACACATTACATGGGATTAAAAATACCAGTATATGAAGTTAAGTATTTTTGCATGGTTGTAAGCATAAAATACTTTTGTTTCATTTGCTACAAAGCGGTTTATTAAACACTCCTTACTATTCTTAAATACAATACTTCAGGAAAAGAATATTGCATTAACTGATTAGTTTTTTAAAATTTATTTCCATTCGCTAATTAAAGTTAGATTTTTTCTTTATAATACAGAACATCACAATTTCAGCATTAGCATCAGGTTATATTTGTTTGCTAATTCAGTATCATTTAATATGGCCCATTCACCTTAAATAAACCTGATATTTTGTTGCCACGTTGACATGAAACACAAGGTACTTGTTATCGACCTCACATGGTATTCATGTTCCAAGTTCGTTTAGGCTATTAATTATAACAACCCTGTCGATTGTTTATCAGGTAGAAAAGTGCAGTATCCACGAATAGAACACAACGATATGCATAATGCAGAGAGACGTCAGACATATAACTAACAGACCATCTGCTGCAATTCAAGCTATCTAGAATGATGATTACAGTCAGATAATTATTTCTTGAAACGGGTCTTACGAGTCGAAAGTACAAATTAGAGGATACCTTCACACTAATATCGGCTCGATACAATCTGTGCGAAGCAATTTTTTATATCAGGTTATTAGGCTTGCATATAAGTCCATGTTTGGATGTACGCGATATTACTCGGAATCGATTGAACAGTCGTAATTGGCGGTAGAAATATACCAGACTCAACAAGACAAACAATTTGATACACATATGAAGTACATTTTATAAACATTAAGCATCCAAAATCTAAAGTGTTTTTATTCTTAGCCTCATATTACACAAAGATAGGGCAGTTAATATCTATAAAACAATCTTGCAACGACCCCCCATACAAAACTATTCATATATGACATATACAGTAATGTGCTAACATTATACAATAACACGTTCATTATCATACTTTTATTCAGAATGGATTGTTTCAGAGGGTGTGGCATGGCATAAATAAAATATTAGTCATCTGTTCAAAGGATAATATCTGATAAAGAAAGCTTTCTGTATGTAATGCATTTTCACGAACACATGATATTATACAGGATTTTAGTCTTTTTGAAAAGTAGGTTTTAAATATAAATACACCACAATCTCACTCCATCATTGGCAAATAATGCATTAAACTAAATATGGTTCTCTATGTCTACTGATATGTATACTTTTATTACCACAATACAATCCTAGAAGATATAAATGCTACACACAAGTAGCAACTTTCGAGTGGCTCGAATAAAATTGAAAAATGAAATTCAAATGTTTCAATTGCCAAAAAATGATTATGCAATAAAAAATAATAAAAACGATAAACTTGTTTTGAATCAATCGGTTAGCAAAGACCTAAAAAGACAGTTTCTGTCATTTTGATACCGCACATTCTGGAAGGACATGGGCTACATGTATGCAAATAAATCGGTAAATATCAAAGAGGTTGATGCGCCTTTCAATGAATGTTATTAGTGATTGTGCGAAAGATATGAAAGATATGTATCTATTATAGACCGGCACAACCGATTAAAAGTGTACAGTGAAGGACTTATTTCTGAAAATTTAATTTGATAATGTTATCAAAATTTTTTTGTTTTATCATTTTTGAAATGCACAACTTAAATTGAAAACTGCATACAATCAAATCGTAACTCTTCTTAATTCTTCGTAACGAATTGTACGATTGACCTTTTACGCAGCTTGATATTACAATTATTATTGTCCTCATGAAGTTTGGGACATCAAGCCAATAGTAGGGAATCGTCAGTTTCAAAGCTTCTTAATAATTCATTTCCTCGTATCTATAAGCTTTTTTAGCTTATTGTATTGTCCATTTTCTCTGAAGTCTGCACTACTATGCGTGCATGTACATGTATACATAAGGCCTATTTAAGCGTTTCGACAATTTTTACCTTCTTCACAATCTGCATGAATATTCGTTCATTTCTGTGTTTGTAAAGTGACACACACATGGTAAAAATTGCATAACACAGAGGTAACGCCCATGCAATCGGACAGTGATAACTTATGTGTCGTATTATATTTCCGAAAGCACTTCATGCATTATTGACATTATCTGACTTCATATTTTAGTGTTTGTAAAGGAAGATAAAAATGTTGGACTAAACTATTCTATGTACGAAGTACACGAATAACATTAAATTGGTATTGTGTCTTTTAAAATGTTTAAGGTTATTATGTGACCATTGATGAAATTAAAGTAAGACATTTCAACCCTAGTTATTCAAGTATCACATACAGTATAACACGTGATGGTCTCTTTTTTCCGAAGATGTACAATATACAGCAAAGATACAAACATAGCACAAATACAAATGACAATCAAGGTCAATAATAAAGATTAAGTTAAATGGTACTATATATAAATACACAAATAGTTTCCGAGGGTGATTCTTAGTTATCTCAAGGGTGTACTTTATTTCTTAGATCTTTGAACGCGTCACCGTGATACCCTTGCGGTAGAACGAAAACATATTATTTAATGGTTATTATTTAAAAAAAAATAGCAAGATTTTCTCATGAGGGCTTCAACTTGAAACGCAATGTTTGCGTAGTGACTAGTTTGTACTAATTTGTAATTTATTCAGTGAATTATCAATTCGATAGTGACATTTAAGAGAAAGTAAAAAATAGATAAAAAAAATCAGACGTGGTATATGCCCAGCAGATTTATTTTAGCTTTCAAACAAAAAAAAGCCGATAAAAAGCAGTATAAAAACATTGGATTTCTTGTCAACTTTATAAACATTATAATCGGTTAGAAGTCTAATAAAAATCAGTACTTTAGAAGTGCATATAATAACAAAGTTTCACAAGTTCAATACGTTGTATACTACAAGGGCAATCACCAGACTCTAAAAATAAAGACAGCATGTGTTCACTAGTATAATCAACGCGCTGTAGGCGCTGAAGGCCTTGGGCTAGTTTTAGTGTGACGTAAAATGCATTTACGATGTTTTGTCCGAATTTCTCTCTTTGTCCGAATTTATACGGATTGACCCTAGCGGTTGAGTGCAGAAGCTCAAGGACTGTAAGACAAGTCAATAGTTGTGTATAAACTACAGTGTTCATAGACGGTGGAGGACAACAATATACTGGTTGTGGGAACCATAACCTTTTGTGCAACTCTGACAAAAACTGTCATTGTTGGCGTCAAATAAATCACTTTCAATAGCCTAAAATAGCTTTTTATTACATACTTAACAGATCAGGAAAACAGGCATACTTCCTTTGTAATGTGTATACAAAAGAAAATCCACTTAAGTCCAAGTCTCACTTTTGCTGGTAGTGCCTCGGTCCATCCCAGTTTGCTAACGCCGGTCGACCGGCGAGGAACGGGGTGATTCGTAGATTTTTTTTAACGCAGTCACACTATTTCCCGGTGCCGCCCCGGTTGAAGCCGGTCAACAGCCCAGCAGAGTCCCGGTCAACCCGGACTGGCTACGGTTTATCCCGGTGAAGCCCCGGCAGAGCCCCGGTTGTTGCCGGTAGTGCCCCGGTGAAAGCCGGCAGCGTCCCGGCAAAGCCCCGGTTGTCGCCGGTAGTGCCCCGGTTGAGCCCCTGTGAAAGCCGGCAGAGCCCCGGTATACCATAACACCGCCGGCACTCACCGTGTCTATATCGGTTTCAGACCCCGGCAGCGCTACAGCAACTCCCCTGTTTTACCCCAGTCGTCGCCGGTAATGCCCCGGCGGAGCCCCGATGAATGCCGGTGGCGTTCCGGCAGAGCGCCTGTTTTCTTATATACCGTAGCTATACCGGGACTCTAACGGCATTAACCGGGGCGTTACCGTAGCTCTGCCGGGGTCTGTATGGGCCCCGGTGGAGCTACGGTGCCGTCCCGGTTGTTCCCGTCGCCGTCCCGGTTGTTCCCGGTGCCGCGCCGGTCGTTGCCGGTCCTTCCCGCTGACTTCCGGTTCATCCGGTTAAACATTTTAATACTTTCCCGGTAGAGCCCCGGTTTTCCCCGGTTCATCCCGGTCGTCCACGATGGAGCCCCGTTTCATCCCGGTAGAGCCCCGGTTCATCCCGGTAGAGCCCGGATCACGCAAAGAGGCTCCGCCGGCATCATAGTGAGACTGGGCCTTTACCCTGATAAAGAACGGTGTACAGAGTGTGTACGTTGTCTCACGTAGAACTTTTCGCGCTCGATTTGCGCGCTCGATCTGCGCAGTCAAATATCATATCCGGTAACTTCATATATTTCCGAGAATGATCATGAATATTTTTTTTTCATTATTAAATATGCAGATGGATATTATTAAATCCTTATAAGCACGCATGACTTTACCCGTAATAAGTTTGACTGTCTATTTGTTGTCACTTGATTTAAGATTTGCGAATGTCTGCATATCGTCGTAATTAATCTTTGGTGTCGATTTCAGAATCATGTTCTATATGTGATACTGGTGAGCTTTATGTTGCGTTTTAGCGCTGATTTGACCTGCAAACACGATAATGGTTATGTTTTAAGTGTTTTTAAAAAGTAAAGAAATTGCTATGTATTACTTAATTTGTACTTAACAGAGCAGGTGTAAATTTCACTCGACAGTTACAAAATCGTAGTTATATGATAACTTATCGGGGTAATGCGATCACATTAAGGAGATCATTAATTGACACATGTATTTAAATAATTTTTTGAAGTATATCAATGATGAAACCATTGAGCATTATGTATTTACTATCAAGAGGGTATTTAACAGAAACTACCGTTTGCGTTCATACAGCATGTTGTGTATTCACTATAAAAGAACTGTTACTCGCCAGAATATAATGCCTAAAACTCGTCACATTAATGTTTACTATTTAAATACCTATAGTAATCTCTTGTTCGTAATGTTCAACTTTTTGGTCGATTAAGTTGTCAATTAAATGCCAGTGGTTTAAAGATATGGCGTTTTTATCGAGTAACTCCACAGTTATTTATTAATGTTATCTCATATCAACTTTGACAAAGTAATGCATGTGTGTCATTAAGACATATTGAGTATACCTGATAAAGAAACGTTAAACAGTTGCACCTCTTGAACTTTAGATCCCCGATATGACATCTCATTTGGATAGGAAGGCTGTTCAAATCATGGCCCAGACCTGGTGAAACTAGTTTTGTTTCACGCATTTCATGTACAATCACGTGTCCATACATTTCACTAAGTTACGACTTCTATAGTTGCGATAGAAGGAATTTTAACATCACATTGCCTGTTTCGTTGATGAAACGGAACCCCTTTGCACGATTTAATTGATTTAAGTAAATATGAATACTCTACAGGCTCTTACATTTTATTTCGTATTAGAGAGAACTTGCGAGCTATTGAAATACTGTTTAGTTTTATATTCTTAAACATTTGCAAGTGGATTTTGTATTGCTCTTTATATTCAATAAACAACATTTGCTTCATTTGAAAAGTCGGTATCAGCGTATATTATTGTTAATGTTTATTGTGACCGAGCCACCTTGTTCTATTGTGTTAACACTCGTTACAATTTTTCTCCATTTTATACATGTATGTGAAATGTTCTCTTATACTGAAGTCACAACGAACGAGTGAATGAATAATACGGAAATAGTTATTGTTTGACTAGCGGTCTCCCTGCATTTTATACTAAGATATAATAAATAATAAATTGTACGCATTTAACTTTTAAAATTTTAATCACCAGGGATTTTGCTTCCGCCGAAGCAAACTTTTGATTCGGCGGGAAAATATATTGTCTGATGCGGCAGACGTCAATGATTTCATGACGTCATTTTCACGCCAACCCGTCAAACAGACCAACAATGGTGACGAAAAAAGAGAGAGATAAGTTTTGTAGAGATCGCATTGTTAGCGACTTTTTTTTACTAATTTGATTTTCACACCTCCGTTGCGTTATCATTGAATAATAAATGAAAAAAATAATTATATTTTAGAAATGCGTTTTTTTTTCTAAAATTTGATTCATATTGGAAATATGTTCATAGCGTGAAAACTGGCCATCTCATTGCCATTTACAATTGTACCAAAAATGTCACAAAAATGACAAAAAATCAAATTTTAAGTGTTCAAAAATTTTGAAACAATATAGTTCGCTCAATATTGAAAATTTTGGCAAAATAAAAAGCTTGAGGCATGCGTTTTTTGTATGAAATCTTCCTGCGAAATTTCGTCTAGATAGAGTTATCAATGACTGAGTTATTCAAGTTTTACTTTGTGCCAACAGTATCACGTTTTTGTACAAAATCCCGACTTTCGACGTTGCAGTTGTAGTCTTTTTACGCGTATACCGTGATACGGGTCATGATGAGCGATCACAATTTATTGTATATAAATTAATTAATTGTACAGTACTTCACAAATGTACAGTGTATAGAGTACCTTGCAGTAACATAAAATAATTAAGTTCTGATTAAATAAGATGTGTTGTTCAGCGCAGAGTTGAAGATCAAATCTTAACAGATGGCGGTCCAGCTTTGTCGCAATTTAATTGAACAATACTTCTCAAACGTACAGAACAGTACCGTAACATAAAAATAGAAAGTTATGAGAAAGTGAGAATCGTTGTTAAGTACAGAGTTGAAGATCAAGTCTTAACAGAAGGCGGTACAGCTTGTCGCAATTTAATTGAGCAATACTTCTCAAACGTTCAGTACAGTAACATAAAATAATAAAGTTCTGAGGAAGTGAGATGCGTTGTTCAGCGCAGAGTTGAAAATCAAGTCTTAACAGATGGCGGTACAGCTTTGTCGCAATTTGATTGAACAATACTTCTCAAATGTACAGTACAGTAACATAAAATAAAAAAGTTACAATCTTGATGGTACAATAAAATTGTTTAGTTTAAAGGGATATGCAACAGAGTATTGAGCGTGGACGCATTTTCGGATGATTATGTTTTAAGAACATAGTAAAATTAACGCATATATTTTTTTATCCCGTAGCTATTACGTTCAATTTATTTTACAGATAAGCTCGAAATAGCAATACGGCTAGCTAACGCAAAATCTCTGAGTTTTCAAGTTTTTGGAAACGATTTAACAGAAACACTGAAATAAGATTCGATCCCGTTGATGAAATCAGAAGCGTCCACCACGGACGCGTACATGGAGACGAGCCCGGTGTCGTTCACGTGAAAGCAATGGCATGCTTCTCCTGTGATCAATGTAGTATAGGTATGTAACAGAAGAGAAAAACGCGTTACCCAGTACGGGACTTAAACCCGCGACCTCCTCCATGCAAGTTAGACACTCGAACCAACTGAGCTAATCGGGAAGCTATAATATACGACTTATATTTACATTTATAAAATATACACACTATGCCCCAACTGCTTACAGAGGGTAATTATACAGTAGTTTTACACTCTCTATTACATTCCTCTCACCTTTCTTATTAAACATATAATAATAATTATAATAAAATAATTACAACAACCTTCGACGTTTTAACTAACCAAAAGCTAATCACTCTTACGGCACCGAGAAAAAACTTGTTGCCTACCCGCGAACTGCTGCTTGAAAGTCAGGTACTCTAATCAACTGAGCTAACCGGTATACAACTCATAGTTATATTATATATGAGTCGCGTTCTGAGAAAACTGGGCATAATACATGTGCATAAAGTGTCGTCCCAGATTAGCCTGTGCAGTCCGCACAGGCTTATCAAGGACGACACTTTCCGCTTTTATGACATTTTTCGTTTAAATGAAGTCTCTTCTTAGCAAATATCCAATTTAGGCGGAAAATGTCGTCCCTATTTCTCAGAACACGACTCGTATAGAAATTGTATATATATACACAGTTATTATGCATTATAACTGTTTACAGCGGCTGATTATAACTAGTAATTATGCACTCTATTACAGGAAATTACCCTTACTGTGAAAATGAACATTTCACAGGAGAAAGCCGCAGAGTCACCATGATTCCAGAGACTGTCCGAATTCCCGACCTTGTATCAGAAGGACAAGTGGTGGCATTGTTCACTGATGATGAATTATGTGAATATTATTTAATGAAGGTAACACATCCGTTATCTAGTTCCACAAAGGTAACCAAGGGCCAGTGGGGAGCGGTAATACCACAGAACACCGAAGTGTTTACTGGGTTATACTACGACAAAGTCGGAGAAAACAGATACTCTTTGATAAGGAGTCCATACGCAATTGTTCCCGCAGCATCAATTTTATACATTTGCGCACAGATTGACAGTAGCAAAGATACAATTAAAGTGTCAGAATATCTACACACATCAATACTCGAATGCGTGAACATGTCAAAGGATGCTCGTTAAAAACTAACTGTGTGACTGTCATTTTCGTTGTAAATGCAGTTTGATAATATAACATAATATATCGAGACGTTGTCAAACGTCATGTGTTGAATTTTCGCCGAGTTGTTAATTTTTTTACGTCGTTTTCATGTTACAAAGTGTAGTCGGACTTTCTGACGTTACGTCTTAGCATTAAATGACCGTCACTTTGAAATTTACCAAATATGTCCGAAATATTCACGTCAACTTTTTAGCTCACCTTATCACACAGTGTTGATGGGGGAGCTATAAGGATACCGTGATATCAATTGACCGTCACCCTATACATGAGAACGAACACATTTTCTGTTAACGATATCTCCCTCTTATTTCTGAGACAAATTTAATCACAACTTCACAGGAATTAACTATTGGTGACCCTCGTTCAAAGTTGTTGAAATCGTTTTGGTGTATTGTATATTATAGCCACCAGAGAAGAACATAATTAGGAAAACTTCAAGAAATTTCTCTCTGAAACCACAATGTTCAGACGTCAAATTTGAGGTGTTATATCCGTTAGTAACCTATGCTTTGTCCAAATCATGCCCATGAGTCACATTATTGATATAGACTTCCAAAACAGAATAACCGTGGAATTGTTTTGTCTCTATAATCATAAAAACCAGAGGTGTAATATTTAGCATACATAATCGTATTGTGGCCTTTTATCAAGTTTGTTTAATCATGCTCCTGGTAAAAATTTCCCCGCCCTGGAATTATTTGTTTTACTTATATGTATATTTTTGTAAACAAAATCAAATGAAACAGAAATGCCGGAAAGTTTGGTATTGGACATGTCGCATCGCACGGTGGTCCTCTCCAAGATGTGTTTGAGTTATGTCCCTTTAGTCAAAATTGAACCCGCCCTGTGTTACGTGTTTCCTTTATATATTTACAGAGGTTTCTTTTTAAATTTTTCCTGTGAAACGGCAAGCCGACAGTTTTTGATTTTTCTTCAAATATCCCCAAGGGGTAAAAACTTGTCATGGGTAGGTTTAACTTGCTTCCCATATAGTTATAGTGGCATACATTAAAACATTAATTTTTATCAACATGATAATACGTTGAAAAACAATGCTTTTAAACGCATGATAAGCTTGTTATAATCACCAACGTATTAGTTTTCTAATGTACATATTGAAATGTTACCGTGAAAGGTTTATTTGCGTGTTTTGTATGAATTCAATGTATATTCCGTGTTTTTTAAATATAAATATTTCATGTAAAAGGTTGCTCATACGCACACATTAAAGTCTTTTTTAATTGTTAATTATATAATAATGAACCTATAATAGTAATTATATTATGGCTGATTTAAATATGCCAAGCTAAATGTATGTTTGCAACTATATTTATGATAATTGCGTTTCAAAATAAACCTATAGACGCATAAATGTTTTGTGTTAACAATGTACTCATACGTTTTTCACTTGAGCGTTTGGCATGCTGGTTGTTATTGTGAAACCTTGAACCATCTGAATCATATCCTACAGTGTAATTGTTACCGCACGGACATAAAACATGGTATGATAGTTATCATCATGGATTCTATTCACGTGTAAAACTCGTGCAAGGATGTTAAGTATCGTAACACCGCTTAAATGCGCAGTTATTGTATACTACGCACACATATTTATGATACATGTACGATATAGTGATGTTCCTAGCACACACGATATTGCAATTCGAGCAGTAACCGTGTATTCAGATATTTGTATCAGAAAGCTTTATAGTAAAAAATACTTAGCCAATATATTAACTATGTCATCAATTATAAAACAATTTATTAGTTGGACGCGTTAGCGGCCAGCTAAATTTACAGAGCATATTTTGCAAATCAGTATGTGCTTAGAAGCCTTAAGTACGGCAAGAACCACAGCTCACTCTGCAAGGGACGATTACCGCTGCCTGTCTGCAGCAGACGACAAATGATTCTGCTCTAGCAGTGAGTGTATATACCCTCTAGCAGTGAGTTTATATACCAGCTTGTAAGTCGACATTGGCCAGTCTAGTGTTTATTATTGAAATCTGTACATATTGGCTGCTTTCAGGGAAAACGGGGCTTAATGCACGTAAAATAAGATTAACATGTACACACTGATTAGCCTGTGTAATGCGCACACGCTAATCAAGGATGACAACAGCGAACAACTGCAGTGACTTCAGCGCTTTGATTGACCTAAGCATTTGTTCGTGTTCCCTTTAAAATTGAATAATTTGCTGTGGTGAAATAGATGCTTATTTTCATGTGTGAAACCCAAAACAAGTGTTTTCATATTAGATTGAAAGATATATTCACATTGTAACACGTTTCTTGTCATTGTTGAATGCAAAACAAATTGTTTAGCGCGGATGTTACATGCATGGCATATGAGTCATTTAGTTAAAACACAATATCTGCTAAAGAACACGCTCGTTTAGTACTTTATGGACTGTCACAGACGATACGCCCTGCGATTTGATATGGAGATGCACGTATTTAATTCATATTAAATACTATTTAAACACAATGCATGAGTTATCAATGCAGCAACAGTAAATGAAACCTTATTATTTTAGCTTAGATAAGCAACCAACTGCAATAACATGAGAGATATAGACATGCTCAACAACACGACATAAACGTTCATATTAAAGGAACATTTAAACATATAATTGCCTATTAAAAATGTAATAAAAGCGAGCACATGAATATAAAATTGTAGAGTCAATTTTATTTTCTCCATTAACATCAGGTTATAATATTTGTTTTCTAATTCAGTATCATTTAATATGGCCCCTTCACCTTACATAAACCTGATATATTGTTGCCACGTTGACATGAAACACATGGAACATGTTATCGAACTGACATTGTAGTCATGTTTCAAGTTCGTTTAAGGCTATTAATTATATCAACCCTGTCGATTGTTTATCAGGTAGAAAAGTGCAGTATTCACGAATAGAACACAACGATATGCATAATGCAGATAGACTTCAGACATCTAACTAACACACCATCTGCTGCAATTCAAGCTATCTAGAATGATGATTACAGTCAGATATAGCTTTAAACGGGTCTTTTGAGTCGAAAGTACAAATTAAGTGAGTCAAGTTTATACGCGGCAAAATGCTGAAATCTTATGTTACCTTTACGCTAATATCGGCTCGATACAATCTGCGTGATGCAATCGCTTTTATCAGGTTATTAGGCATGTATATAAGCCTATGCGTGTACGCGATATTACTCGGAATCGATTGCATAGTCGTAATTGGCGGTAGAAATATACCAGACTCAACAAGACAAACAATTGGATACAAATATGAAGTACATTTCATAAACATTAAGCATCCAAAATCTAAAGTGTTTTTATTCTTAGCCTCATTGGCATATCACACAAAGATAGGGCAGTTAATATCTATAAAACAATCTTGCAACAAAACCCCCATACACAAATATTAATATATGACATATTAAGTAATGTGCTCACATTATGCAATAACACGTTCATTATCATCCTTTTATTCAGAATAGTGTGTCTCAGAGGGTGTGGAATTAATATCATATTAGTCATCTGTTCAAAAGATAATATCTATACAAAGCTTTCTGTACGTAATGCATTTTTACGAACACATTGCGAAACGCCTTAAATTTGTATATGATTTTTTTTACAGGATTTTACTTTTTTTTTAAAGTAGTATTTAAATATACATACACGGCAATCTCAATCCATCATTGGCAAATAAGGTATTAAACTAAATATGATTTTCCGCGTCCACTTATATGTTTACTTTTATTACCACAATACAATCTTAGAGGATATAAATGCCACACACAAGTAGCATGATAAATCCAACAAAAACACATATTTTTCTTTCCTTTTTTATCAACGTTTCGGCTTACGCCTTCATCAGGATAATACAAATAATAACAGAACGCGGATGTTACGTCATTGACTTAACGTACATTAAAATGCGGGAAAATGTACGTCAATAAAATGAACGTTAATTAAATTAAGCTTAACTTTCGGATTCAAGAATACACAATTTCCTATAAAATTATATATAAAAATACTAATAGGAAAAAACAAAAGTAAGCTTAATTAAATTGAAGAGCTAGTCTTTTATGTTAAAAAGAACTTTGTTATTCATACCATTAGGGTGTAATGTTTTAAGTCTATGTATATAGTAAGTTTCTTTACATAGACGATATATGTTGTTATTAACAACATCAATTGGCATAAAGGAAAAGTCATTTGCGCTGTGGTGATCTTCATTAAAATGTGATGCGACCAAAGTTGAAAATTCAGGGTTAGAAAAGTTTCTTATGTCAAATCGATGACTGTTCATTCTTTTTGACACCGGTTGCATGGTTTGTCCAACGTACTGTTTCTTACACTGTTTACATGTAATGAGGTATATTACATCTTTAGATGCACAATTCATATTCTTCTGTAAATTAAATTGCTCGCCTGTTACTGTACTTTTAAATTTTTCTCCAACGTGTATGGATTTACAATGGGAGCAACGTGTTCTTCCACAGGCACTGGACGCACGTGAACTGTTCAAACTGTTCGTAAACTGAGCACGTGTAATGAAGTTTCCTATATTATTAGGCCTTTTAAACGCCAGTATGGGCTTATAAGTTTCATGCACACTTTTCACTTCTTCTTTCTGTGACAGGTTAAGTAAGTCCCAATACTTGTTTATTGCGGCTCCTATGTTTGGCAATGACGGATTATATTCCATTGTAAATGGGATAACTTTTGTTTTTGCTTTATTGCAGGACTGTAATGCGTCTTCTTGAGATAGGGCAGAAACTTTTTCAAATGCACAATCGATAATTTTTTCCGGATAATCTCGCTCTTTGAAATGATGCTTGAGGTCTTGAAGTGACGATTTAAAACTGTTGTCATCCGATATAATACGTCTATATCGCTTCGCCTGACTGTATGGTATTCCGTCCTTACACTGTTTAGGGTGGCATGACGTATAGTCAAGATATTGGTGGTTATTGGTCTCCTTTATGTGTATATCTGTTTGAAGTGTTAAGTCGTCATTAATAGAAACAGCCACATCGAGAAAAGACACGATTTTCTTAGAAGCAGAATACGTAAACTTCATGTTGGGGTGAAAACGGTTTAATGCTTCAATAAACAATTCAAGCTTCTCTAAAGAGTGGTCCCAAATCATAAATATATCATTTTTACACACAAGTAGCAACTTTCGAGTGGCTCGAATAAGATTGAAAAATGAAATTCAAATGTTTCAATTGCCAAAAAATGATCGTTCAAATCGTGTATGCAATAAAAAAAAAATTGTTTTGTATTTATCGGTTATAAAAGACCTAAAAAACAGTATCTGTTATTTTGATACCGCACATTTGGGAAGGGCACGGGCTACATGTATGCCAATAAATCGGTAAATATAAATGAGGTTGTTGCGCCCTTCAATGAATGTCATTACTGATTGTGCGAAAGATATGAAAGGTATTTATTATAGATCAGCACAACCGATTAAAAGTTATCAGCGAAGGACTTATTTCTGAAAATTTAATTTGATAATGTTATCAAACAATTTTGTTTTATCATTATTGCTGCAATGCAAAACTTAAATTGAAAACTGCATAAGGCGCGCTTAAATCAAATCGTAACTCTTCTTAATTCTTCGTATCGAATTGTACTACTGACCTTTTACGCAGCTTGAAATTACAATTACTATTGTCCACGTGAAGTTTGGGACATCAAGCCCATAGTAGGGTATCGTCCGTTTCCAAGCTTCTTAATAATTCATTTCCTCCTATCTATCACGCTTTTTTTTAGCTTATTGTATTGTCAATTTTCTCTGAACTCTGCTCTACTATGCGTACATTTACATGTATACATAAGGCCTATTTAAGCGTTTCGCCAATTTTTACCTTCTTCACAATCTGCATGCATATTCGTTCATTTCCGTGTTTGTAAAGTGACACACACATGTTAAAAATTGCAAAACACAGTAGAAAAGAGGTAACGCCCATGCAATCGGACAGTGATAAGTTATTTGTAGTATTTTATTTCCGAAAGCACTTCCTGCATTATTGACATTATCTGACTTTTTATTTTAGTGTTTGTACAGGAAGATACAATTTTTGGACTAAACTATTTTATGTACGAAGTACGTTTGTAACATTATATCGGTGTTGAGTCTTTTAAAATGTTTAAGGTTATTCTTCTGTGACCATTAATGAAATTAAAGTAATTAAGTTCAACCCTAGTTATTCAAGTATCACATACACTACAACACGTGAAGTTTTTTTTTCCGAAGATGTACATGCTACAGCAACGATACAAACATAGAACAAATACAAATGACTTTCAAGGTCAATAATAAAGATTATGTTAAATGGTACCATATATAAATACACAAATAGTTTCCGAGAGTGACCCTTAGTTATCTCAAGGGTGTACTTTATTTCGTAGATTTTTACACACGTCACCGTGATACCCTTTCGGTAGAACGAAAACATGTTATTTAATGGTTTTGATTAAAAAATAGCGGTGTTTTCTTATGAGGGCTTCAACTTGAAACGCAATGTTTGCGTAGTGACTAGTTTGTACTAATTTGTAATTTATTCAGTAAATTATCAATTCGATAGTGACAATTAAGAGAAAGTAAAAAATAGATTAAAAAATCAGACGTGGTATAAGCCTGGCAGATTTATTTTAGCTTTAAAAAGCCGATAAAAAGCAGTATTAAAACATTGGATTTCCTGTCAACTTTATCAACATTATAATCGGTGTGACTTCTCATAAAAAGCAGTACTTAAGAAGTCCATATAATAACAAAGTTTCACAAGTTCAACTTGTATTATCTATTTAAAAAATCGTAACATACTCACTTGTCAATTGAAATCTCGACTTCCTTTCGTGGACAATGTGCTTAAGAAATGAGAAATAATAGACTTCTTTGATTTGATATCTTGTTAAATCATATACACGGTGTAAGTCGGGGTAAGACCTGAGAAGGCGTGATATAAAGTAAATAGAGATACGTAATTTTGTTTTGGCCTATTTGATTCATGTGACTTTCATAAAAAAGAGAAATTTGTCTTATTAGAACGGTCATCCATCCGAAGAGAATTGAAAACACAGTTACACATGTTAAAACATTTTCTTGAAAATATACCTTCTTTCTTATTCACCACCGCATGCAATTTACCACAGCGACGATTATGATAATCAATGTGTGACCGACAACCACTTCTGTCACTCCCCGACAATCTCGGCAGTCTGGCTGGCTTGGGCTTTGGTAGATAATTTTGCAACATTGCACTGAAAGTTGTTATTATTTTACACACCGTATACTCATATATGGCTAAAATTGCGACCTACTTAATAATATTTCCTTAATATTTGCAATGAAACGGTGCACAAGCGTAACCTTCTGTATAGAATATAAGTGAAGTTAGTAAAGAACTTGGCGTTGGTTGAGCGCATCAATAGGGTTATTAAACTTCTTTGTTTAGATTTCGCCAACATTTCCGTCGGTGTTGTATTTTATATTGTCTGGTAGCACTTCGAAATCGAGTAGCTCACCAATAAAAAAAAGTAAACAGTGTATATATCACCGAACAAAATTACTGCAAATGTTTGAACTTCGCCATATCACTGTTTATTTGACTGATTTAAACGCACTCAAGTATGGTGTCAAATTTTTTATTTGCTACAAAGTTCTCTGAGAGGTCACAGCGACTTCCAAGTGTCAACCACTTGAGAGGTCACAGTGACTTCCAAGTGTCATCCGCTTGAGAGGTCACAGCGACTTTCAAGTGTCACCCGCTTGAGAGGTCACAGTGACTTCCAAGTGTCAACCGCATAAGAGGTCATAGTGACTTCCAAGTGTCATCCGTTCGAAAGGTAACAATGACTCCAAAGTGTCATCCGCTTGAGAGGTCATAGTGACTTTCAAGTGTCATTCGCAAGAGAGGTCAAAGTGAATTTCAAAGTGTCAACCGCATAAGAGGTCACAGTTACTTCCACGTGTCATCCGCATGAGAAGTCACAGTGACTTCCATGTGTCATCAGCTTAAGAGGTCACAGTGACTTTTAATTGTCATCCGTTCGAGAGGTCACAGTGACTTTAAAGTTTCATCCGCTTGAGATGTCATAGTGACTTCAAAGTGTGATCCGCATTGATAGGTCACAGTGACTACCAAGTGTCAACCACTTGATAGGTTACAGTGACTACCAAGTGTCATTCGCTCGAGAGGTTACAGTGACTCAAAGTGTCAACCGCATGAGAGGTCACAGTGACTTCCGAGTGTCGTCCGCTTGAGAGGTCATAGTGACTTCCAAGTGTAAACCGCATTGAGAGGTCACATTGACTTTCAAGTGTCATCCGCTTGAGAAGTCACAGTGACTTCCAAGTGTAATCCGCATTGAGAGGTCACAGTGACTTCCAAGTGTCATCCGCTTGAGAGGTAACAGTGACATCAAAGTTTCATCCGCTTGACAGGTAATAGTGACTTTCAAGTGTCATTCGCATGAGAGGTCAAAGTGAATTTCAAAGTGTCAACCGCAAAAAAGGTCACAGTGACTTTCACGTGTCATCTGCATGAGAGGTCACTGTGACTTCCAAGTGTCATCCGCTTTAGAGGTCACAGTGACTTCCAAGTGTCATCCGTTCGAGAGGTCACAGTGACTTCAAAGTTTTATCCGCTTGAGAGGTCATAGTGACTTCAAAGTGTGATCCGCATTGAAAGGTAACAGTGACTTTCAATTGTCATCCGCTTTAGAGGTCACAGTGACTTCCAACTGTCATCCGTTCGAGAGGTCACAGTGACTTCAAAGTTTCATCCGCTTGAGAGGTTATAGTGACTTCAAAGTGTGATCCGCATTGAGAGGTCACAGTGACTACCAAGTGTAAACCACATGAGAGGACAAGTGACTACCAAGTGTCATCCGCTTGAGAGGTAACAGTGACTTCTAAGTGTCAACCGCATGAGAGGTCACAGTGACCTACAAGTGTCGTCCGCATGAGAGGTCGCAATGACTTCCAAGTGTCAACCGCATGAGAGGTCAAAGTGACTTCCGAGTGTCGTCCGCTTGAGAGTGTCATCCGCTGGAGTGGTCACAATGCCTTATATGTGTCGTCCGCATGAGAGGTCACAGTTATTTCCAAGTGTCATCCGATTGAGTGGTCACAATTCCCTTCAGGTTTCATCAGCATGAGAGGTCACAGGGACTTCCAAGTGTCATCCTCATGAGTGGTCACAATGCCTTCCAAGTATCATCCTCATGAGAGGTCATACGGTCTTCCAAGTTTCATCCGCATGAGAGGTCACAGGGACTTCCAAGTGTCATCCACATGAGAGGTCAGAGGGACTTCCAAGTGTCATCCGCATGAGAGGTCACATTGACATCTAAGTGTCATCCGCATGAGAGGTCACATTAACTTCCAAGTGGCATCCACATGAGAGGTTACATTGACTTCCAAGTGCCATTTGCTTGAGAGGTCACAGTGACTTGAAAGTGTCATCCGCATGAGAGGTCACATTGACTTGCAAGTGTCATCCGCATGAGAGGTCACAGGGACTTCCAAGTGTCATCCTCATGAGAGGTCACAATGCCTTCCAAGTATCATCCGCATGAGAGGTCATAGGGACTTCCAAGTGTCATCCGCATGAGAGGTCACAGGGACTTCCAAGTGTCATCCACATGGGAGGTCAGAGGGACTTCCAAGTGTCATCTGCATGAGAGGTCATAGGGACTTCCAAGTGTCATCCGCATGAGAGGTAACATGGACTTCCAAGTGTCATCCGCATGAGAGGTCCCAGGGACTTCCAAGTGTCATCCTCACGAGTGGTCACAATGCCTTCCACGTGTCATCCGCTTGAGAGGTCATAGGGACTTCCAAGTGTCATCCGCATGAGAGGTCACATTGACTTTCTAGTGTCAACCTCTTGAGCAGTCCCAGGGACTTCCAAGTGTCTTCCGCTGGAGAGGTAACATTTCCTTCAAAGTGTCATCCGCATGAGAGGTCACATTGACTTCCAAGTGTCATCCGCTTGAGAGTACGATTGACTTCCAAGTGTTATCTTCTTGAGAGGTCAGAGGGACTTCCAAGTGTCAACCGCATGAGAGTTCACAGTGACTTCTAAGTGTCATCCGCATGAGAGGTCACATTTACTTCCAAGTGGCATCCACATGAGAGGTCACAGTGACTTCCAAGTGTCATCCGCTTGAGAGGTCTTAGTGACTTCAAAGTGTCATCCGTATGAGAGGTCACATTGACTTGCAAGTGTCATCCGCATGAGAGGTCACAGGGAAATCCAAGTGTCATCCGCCTGAGAGGACACAGGGACTTCCAAGTGTCATCCGCTTAAGAGGTCCCATTGACTTCTAAGTATTATCCTCTTGGCAGTCACTGTGACCTCTCAGGCGGATAACACTTGGAAGACATTGAGACCACTCAAGCAGATGACACTTGGAAGTCTCTGTGACCATTCAAGCGGATGACACTTGGAAGTCACTGTGACTTCTCAAGCGGATGACACATGGAAGTCACTGTGACCTCTCATGCGGATGACACTTGAAAGTCAATGTTACTTCTTTACAAAGTTGGCATCAGCGAATAGGATTGTTAATGTTTACTATGACTGAGACACTTTGTTCCATTCTGTAAACACTCATCATTTTTTTTCCATGGTATATGTGACACTTTCTCTTATTCTGAAGTCACAACGAACGATCGAAGTTAGTAATACGGAAATAATTATTGTTTGACTAGTGGTCTCCCTGCATTTTATACTAAGATTTTTCAATAATTCATTTTACACATTGAACTTTCCAAATTTTGATCACAAGGGAACTAGAAAATGACAGTGTAGATTTTCCCACTTTAATTATGTTGACTAAGATTAGATTTTCCCACTTTAATTATGTTGACTAAGATTAATATGAACTTTAATGTTGGTACATGTATATTCATATTTAATTATTATTTTAATATGGAAAGGGGTATTAATTCATAACCATTTAAATGGTAAGCCTTTTAACCTGCCTATTGAAGGGATCTTTTCAAGGTTATGTAAATTGACGAAATTGAAAAAAGTTGTTTCAGATTCGCTCATTTTCGTTTTAGTTATGATATTTTTGAGATAACAGTATTACTGAACATTAACCATAGTCCAATATAGCCATTATATGTATTTTTTGGCGATTTGAAAACCTAAAAATTATAAAGCGTTGCAACGCGAAACGATTGAATAAATTGAAGAGTTCTGTTGTTGTCGTTTAAATTTACGAAACTTCGAAGATTGCTTATATAAGATATAACATACTTGAACTGCGTATGCCCGGCGGAAAAGCCGAGAGGGCTATCGGTTTTTACTTCAGACTTACTCCAGGACTCCGGGGGTCACTGGTTCGAGTCCTGGTACCGGCTACTTTTTTCCTTTTTTTATTTTTATTCTTGATTTTTTACTGGAGCTTTTAAGATCCAATGTTTACATTTATCAATATAAAGCATTTAATGAAAAACGTCAAAATATGCCAAAATCTGTGAAAAGGCCCCTTAAATATATGCGTGTTCTATATACAGGCAAATTATATGTTTTGACATGCTTGTTGTCTTATCTTGGTTCGTTGCACGTTTTGTCGTTATATTTACGCCTGAAATAATACATTTTATGAATATTTTATTCCACTTAAATGCAACTGCAGTACTGAACGAAACAGCAGTGATAAACGACGTTTCCAATACGTCTTCTAATTTTATACAACTTCAGCGTGACAAAAGGCATGAAAATGCATCTAGATGCATCGGACGGCTGTGTTAAGGAATTAAAACTGTATTGTACATGGTGTTTATTTATTTAATTACCGTGACTTTGAACTTTACCAAACTTGTCCAAAAAATTGATCAAAACCAAAACAAGATAGCAGTCCCATTATGTGACACCTAAGTAAAGAGGCTTACCAATAGAGATGTCGGGTTCGAATGCCGCGACAGGGCCTTTTTTGTCAACTTTTTAGCTAACATTATCACATAGTACTGATCAATTGACCGTCACCCCATGCGTGAGAAGCGAAAAGTTTTTTCTATTAACGATTTCTCCCTCTAATATCCGTGACAAATTTAAACACAACTTCACAGGAATGATCTATTGGTGACCCTCGTTGAAAGAACTCTCTGAAACCACAGTGTTCAGACGTCAATATTTGAGGCGTAATATCCGTTTATAACCTCTGCACTGTCCAAATCATGCCCAGGAGTCACTTTATTGATGTAGACTTCCAAAACATAATAACTGTAAAATTGTTTTGTATCTATACGCATAATACCCAGAGGTGTAATATTTAGCATTTATAATCGTAGTGTGGCCCTTCATCAAGTTTTTTTTAAATCATGCTCCTGGTAAAAAATTCCCCGCCCTGGAGTTTTTTGTTTTAGCTATTTGTATATTTTGTTAAAACAAAATCAAAGGAAACAGAAATGCCGAAAGGTTTGGTATTGGACATATCGTATCGCATGGGGTCCTTTACAAGATGTGTTTGCGTTATGTCCCTTAAATCAAAATTGGCCCCGCCAACATGATAATACGCTGAAACATATTGCTTTTAAACGCACGGTAAGCTTGTCATAATCACCAACGTATAAGTTTTATAATGTAAATATTGAAATGTTTCCGTCAATGGTTTAATGGCGTTTTCTGGTTGAATTCAATGTTTATTCTGTGTTTTTCTTTATATAAATATTTCATGTAAAAGGTTGCTCATATACACAGATCCTTTTTGAATTGTATATTATATAATAATGTACCTATAATAGTAATTATATTATGGCTTAATTAAATAGGTAAAGCTTAATGTATGTTTGCAACTATATTTATTATTATTGTGTATTATAAAGAAACTATGTTTTGTGTCAACATTATATTCATACGTTGTTCACTTTAGCGTTTGTCATGCTAGATGTCTTGGTAAACCTTAAAACATTTTAAACATATGCTAAAATGTAATTGTTACCACAAGGACATACAACATGGTATGATTGTTATCATCATGCATTTCTTATCACGTGTAAACCTCGTGCAAGGATGTTTAGTAAGGTAACAACGCTCAAATGCGCAGTTATTGTATACTAAACTAGCGCATATATAATACATGTACACTCTAGTTATGTTCCTCACACACACGATATTGCAATTCGAGCAGTAATCGTGTAATCAGATATTTGTATCAGACAGCTTTATAGTAAAAAATATTTATCCAATATGTCAAATATGTCGTCAATTTTAAAACAATTTATTGATCTAAGCATTTGTTCGTGTTCCCTTTTACATTGAATAATTTTCTGAGGTGAAAACGATATGAAAACGCATGTTTTTAATTCATATTAAATACGATTTTAACACAATGCATGGGTTCCTATTGCAGCAAAAAAAATGAAGCTTAATAATTTAAGATTAGATAAGCAACCAACTGCTATTCTTAAGCAATAACATGAGAGACATAGATATGCTCAACAAGACGACATAAACGTAAATATTAAAGGAACATTTAAACATATATTTGCCTTTTAAAAATAATGTAATTAAAGCAAGTACATGTATATAAAATTGTAGAGTCAATTTTATTTTCTACATCATAAACCAATATATTAAACCAAACAAGGGATAAATAAAATGCATAAACTATTGTATACTGGTTCAATATATCAAATGCTGTTTACTTCAATGAACATAAAAGTCCAAGTTTACGCTCATCCTTAAACTACGGAATATTAATAGTGACACCGTGGTTACACATTAAAATCCAAAGGGCGACAATACGATAGTGAGATAGTACGATGGCGATACTGCGATAGAACGATGGCGAAAATGCGACAACGCGATAGTACGATGACGACAATTTTACAGTGCGACAATACGATGTCGACAGTGCGATAGTGCGACGGCAATCAACGTACTATCGCGTTATCGTACTGTCGTCACCGTATTATCGCATTGTCGCCATCGTACTATCGCATTGTCGCCATCGTATTTTCGCATAGTCGTCATCGTATTATCGCATTGTCGCCATCGTACTATCTCATTGTCGCCCTCTGGATTTTAATGTGTAACCACGATGGCACTAACGGTATTCCGTAGTTTAAGGATGAGCGTAAACTTTGTTCTTTTAATTTCATTTAACGTGGTATTTTTTGTGTTTAAAAAGATCGTAAATACTCGCCGTATATCGAAAATAAAGAGCTCATGTATAATTATATGGATATAAACAAATGTACCCATGATATTCCCGAGCAAACCCCTTAACATATTTTATACTGCATTTTCAACTAATCGCACGATTTGCAAATAATTTTAACGCAATCAATCGTAAAATAGAAAATACTCATGATCTCTAGCGTTGTTAACCCTATTAAATCAAATGCGTATCGTTCGAGAGCAAAACGTCAATCTGCATCCAATACAAAATAAAAGTATGATTTACAATAACTGAATTGTATTTTTAATGAATTTCATAAATGCACGTGTATTCACATAGCGACGTAGATACCAACGCGTTTCATCGTATAATATGTTAGTTTGCTGAAGAAACAAAATTGTGTCGTTAAAACACTTAAGCAGAGAGTATTAGTTCTGTTTAGAAACTGTTTTACGGCAGCAGCTACCAATTAAGTGTAGCCCTTTAAGTGCAGGAATGTCATGTTGTACCTTTTTAACGTGTTTACTATATATAATAGATAAGCGTTTTTTCAGCCAGTGTATGAACTATCTTAAAAGTAACGCATACTGTTTTAATTAATTGACTTATACAACAGTTTATTTCCAGTCGAAATGCAGGAACAAAAGCTTATCAATTCTTAAAAATAAAAATAGTGTAGTATATATACCACAATCGAACACATATTTTGTGCGTTGCTACATTCTTTCAAAGAACTGAAATTAAAATAATACAAAGGGAAATAAATCTTACTTACAGTGAACTTTGGACTGTATCAAGTTGAATGATTAAAATAGAATATAAATGATTTCAGTGGCAAAATAGTATTAACTACATATAAGAACCGACTTTGATTTCGTTTAATTGCTGTTAAACGACCACATAACAACTGACAGCGCACTGTTGTGAATGGTCTATGTATCATGTATGTCGGGACTTGAATGAGATAATGCCAAGGTTGAGATTGCGGCCTTCAATGTAGAATAATGACTGGATGTAAGATATTAATAATATTGGTCAATTATGAACACGAAAAACCAACAGTGAATCAAGATAGGATTGATTTCCGAAAAATTGACGATTACGTTATCTGACCTGTTTATTGTTTCTCAATAGCTGAAGTGCTAAACAAAATATGAAAAAATAAAAAATAACACTTCCTAGGACAATAACGAAAAGTCTTCTTTACTTAACAAATAAGCCAATAGTCTTGAACCGGAATGTTCTAAACTTTCTGAAAGCCTCACTAATTTGCACTTTCAAAAATAACCTATGATATTTTTTATTTCAAATTCACATACCGTGTCAACATATATTATTACTTGAAACTGCTATTGGCTCAACTGGGGATTGGATTTTTTCTTTTTTTCCCCATTTTTTTAAAGAGGCATACCAACTGTTGATCTACCACGAGCTTAACAATCTTATTAAACAGTACAAAGCTAGGGCATTATGGTTTGACTGAATTCCGAGGAAATTGCGTCACTGATCAGGTTTTCTGGAATGAGTGGTCGTTTTATCACTCCCATGTAAGCGAATCTTTTGTTATCAATCTCACATCCGCATGGCCATTCGTTTGTTGATTGCCGAGTTTGAAAAAGTGGACTATTGCCAAACACGAGGTATAAGTATTATAACCTACTAGGCAGGGGTTAGCAAGTAGAATGAGGCGTTTTATAATTTAGTGTATATTATTTCCGTAGTATATGTCGTACATTTGATATCAATTCATTTTTCCTCTCAATACTGCAGTGTTAACAACGTAGGACACTAGACACATTTTTTATCAAATCAGCGGCATACCATTCGTGATAAAAACACGTTGCCGATGTAGGAACAATTATTTAACATATTGTTCAAACATCTTTTGTGACCACAACGGCACTTTTTATAAAATATTTATTTACTTGCTTAATGAACGATCACAGTAATGACAACATTTGATATTCAATATTAACAGAGGATAGCAAAACGATTACAGCGATTACACAGATTACATAGAGGATATTTGTTGGATTCGGTGGATTATCGATTTTAATTCACGAGTGATCATAGAAAATAATATTTTCACGAGTGGCGCAGCCACGAGTGAAAATATATATTTTCTATGATCACGAGTGAATTAAAATCGATAATCCATCGAATCCAACAAATTTTCTTTTTATTTTATGCTTTATTTCACAGTTTATATACATTGTTAAAGAGTTTAACTAAAGAATTTCGTTGGGAACATGACGTCATTTCGTCAAAAAAATGACGTCATTTAACATAAACAGTGAAAATTATCGATAATTTTCACTGATAATTTTCATTGTTTGAAACAGTGAAATTATCAGTTTTAATTCACTGATATTTCTCTATAAACCACCGGAAAGCATAAAATAAAAACTGATACACAATCCCATATAACTTAAAACCTTTGATTCGCATTAAGGTCAATTAAAAGGACCACCCTTTAAATCAAAATACACAATATGTTTCATCACGAAATGGCATTTTTTCGTAGCTATTTGTGGTTCGTTATTTAATCAGTATGTAATCAATTCAATGCAAACGATAAAGTTGTAAATGATAACAATGATATCTTCACGGCGCATACTTATGCTATAAATAATACATAAAGCAGGGATAAAAGCAGTATTAAACTATTTCGTTGCTTGGCAACGTGGTAGCTATAATTATCGATAATTTAATAACAGGTAAAAGCTTAACTTTTGAATTTCATGCAAATATAGTGTTACTTCACCAAATCAATATATGTTCTGCAGGTCGCGCACATTAGCATTGTACGTTAATTTAAACGTGTTTACCTCAACGACTGAAGTATTACCTTGTATAAACATATATTCAATTATTTGAATTTAATGAGCTAATGGCTTCATGCCTAAATCATTATTTCAATGCAAACGATGTAAAATTGCAAAAAATGGAATTAGAAGAATTTCCGTCCGATTAAAAAACGTTATGCTTGAAGGACCCAGGTGAAGTTTTCCGAGGTGAAGCACTCTGTCCTTACTTTTCCGAAACCGAAGCATCATCGTATCTGTACCTGTGTGGCTCTGCCAACACTGTCTGCTGATTGAGTGGCTCATCTGTATTAAACCAAACACATAGTCAGTGTAAACATTACATGTTATGGTATAGGTTTAATTTATCAAATATGTTACATAGGATTGCTTTTGAAAGCAGTACGAACGTCTTCGTTTAGTTTATTTTATATAAAGAACCGATGCATGATAGTTCCGTCTGAGAATGAAACAGCTTTTATTTAAAGTATGTTTTACATAATCCCTTGCCCACTTGCAAAAATAATTTGTACAGTTGCATCAATTAATGCCCCTTTGAATATGGCACCCTCCTAATACAAATTGGATTCCCACTCTTGAAGTGTTCGCAACATTTCTCAAGACACTATTTACTGGTTTTACCCAGGAAACGTACTCAGGAGTCTGTTATTTTAAGATGTAGGCTTTTGATTTAATCGAACGTGAATAAGTACGTTTTTAGTCATTATATCATTGTAAATGTATGTACACATAAATCGGAACGTCCCCTTTGTACTTGTAATAAGACATACTATCGCATTTTCAGGAAAATCCTAATGGCAGCTTCTTTTGATATTATACGGCAGCTTCTTTTAAAATAATAATATACCTTCTTCATCTGGCTTTCTCCATCGCACACACTTGACGAAGAAGATGATGATGATCAGTATGAGACCTGCCACTCCACCTGCTACGCCTCCGGCTATCTCGGCAGTCTTGTTGACTGGGGCTTTAGTAGGGGATGCTGAAAATAAGACATAAACAGGTAATATGTCATCTCATTTATCTATGATTGAAGATATGTCTTATCGGATTTTTTTCTTTTTATGTGCTCAACATTGAAAAAAGTGAATGAAAAAGAGAAACCTTCTGTAGAAAAGGTCAGATTTCCAGTAGAGTTGGTAGGCCCCTTCAAATTGTTTGATTGCATCATTATGGTGTATTTTTCTGCTTCTCGTAGACCTTGCAACGTGCATGTTTGCATATCGCCACCCGTACCGTTGGTGTTGTCCGATATATTGCCGAAAAGCACTGTAAGCATTTAGAACCTTACTTAACTTGTACAAATTGCACTTAATATATAAAATTAAATGGAACATAATTCATCAGTAAAAGACATAGCACATGTGTATATGACTTTTTATTTGTCTATATATAATCAAATTAAACATGAAAATAGGTTCCTCAAGTATTTCAGCGTGTTTACCTTGTGCTCAAGAGTTCTCATATATGTAACAGTGACTTCCATGTGACGTCCGCTTGAGCAACTTAAGGTATTCGTGTTTTTATTCCATTAAAACATCTTTCTAAATATATAAATAATTTAAGGAGAAATTTCGATAAATCATTTATAGCGCACACAACTCAAATCCTACATCAATATACCTGTCCATACGCCTTCATTGATTTGAACAATTGCGAATTTCTGCGTACTGTTGTAATTAAACCCTGGTTGGAAGTTTAGAATAGCGGTACTGTCTGTGATATCAGTGATATTTAAGTGGCTTATTGGTGCTGGTGGACCTGCAATATCAAAGATGGTCATGTTCAAGGATTTATTAAAATACAAAAAAGATATTGACATATATTGAATTAGTACTTGAAGAGCCAGTGTAAAGTGAACAGCACTTCTTCCTCGACAATATCAAATTCACACATTCACTAACATATTTATATGAATGAAAAATGTAAATCATACCAATGATAATACCGTAATTGTGGAGTATAAGAACCTACCGTCTGCCTTAATACGGAATTTGTGTGTATACACCCCGTAAGAATTGTTCATCGTCAAAATATAGTCCCCAAAACTCGGCACATCAATGGCTCCTATCTCAATGCTCGTGGTCATCCCCGTTTCTTTATGATTTATTTTCTTGTTGTCATGTGTCCATAAAATGGTTGGATCCGGGTTCGCCAACCATTTAAGCGTAAATGTTGTTGTTTCACCTAGTCTGGGGGAAGTTGTATCGTTAAACGGCATGCCGGGGTCAGGTATAGGCTCACCTAAGAATTAATTAAACACCATGCATGTCTTTTCGTCAAAAGCTATGTTTTTAATACTTATGAATATGTCGAAAACGTCATTATACTTTAAAGTTCGCAGGACAAACTCCTCTCATCTAGCAGGATTTTTTATTTGTAACTTTGTAATAATTTAATCACTGCTATTGTCTTCGAAAATAGCAACTTAACATATGGTTTAAATAAAAAAATGAAAAAGTTAAACAAATATTTAGATAAGACAATATTAATGTTTCAATCATTAACATCCAGCATCCACGTGACTTGTTATGGCGGCTGTTATTTTGATACGAACTATGCTAGGAAACCAGTTGAATCTCGAAACTTGTTAGAAGGTTGATAGATTAGTTTGTACTAAGACTTAGCCTACCGAAAGTTGTGAATGATAAGAACTCCGTTGCGTCAGTAGCCCCTCTCGCGTTTATTGACCTGACAGTTATATTGAAGAATGTTCTGGGTGAAAGGTTATTTAACACCAGCTGAAGCTGCTTGCCACCAGGATCACTACTGTTGTCGGGTACTTTCGTTAGAACTAAAACAGTAAAATGGAAGCGCTGCAATTATAAATAAGCATCGAAACAATATACAAACAAGAATATTCAAATCCAAAAATTGTGATAATTAAAAAAAGATATGTAAAGAAAAAAGTAAGTTAGTGTTAGTTTATCTATCACGATGAATAATATTCATTGCTAAAGGTTCACATTAAGATTCATTATACAAGATAATTACATTAATACAATTGCCTGTATGCAATCAACTTAAATTTGAAAAAGAAACACACATATTTTTCTTGGAAAAAAATCGTATTTGTTATGTATAGTAATAATACAATTAACATATGAAAAAGAACAATGATAAATGCATAAAATAAATAAAAATATTGTACATTTTGCCACAAATTAAATGACGTGTGATAAAAAAAAATTCATTACGACAAATTATTTTTAGCGCTTTAACGAAACGACGCGTTTTATAATATGTGTTGCAAAACAAATATTATGCTTATATGTCTTATGCACCAATCTGCACAAAATGTTGGATATTTGTCAATAGTGTTCATGGCTTTGGGTTTACATGAATCAGTTTTCACTGTATACAACAACAGTATTTTAAATGTTTGCAACTTTAATATGCGATGGTGGTCTGGTTCCCTTTCTTCTCTGACAAGACATATGATTGAATGTAATGTGTAAAACACAATGTTACATAATGTAGCATGTATGATTTTTACATTAATAAATATATACACTTACTTTCAATAATCCCTTCTGAATAGTTATAAACCATAAACGTCTGATTACTTTCATAATCAAAGCCGGTCAACAATGATAATATTAAAGATGAATTTTTAATGTCCGTAATAACAAGTTTGGAAACTGGATCCGGAGGACCTGAAAATATAAGTGATATTAAGTCAACTGTGAATGTCAGTCTTCATGTTTTATATTATTATTGATTATATAGTAAAATCATATATGTCCTTTGTGAACAAGTACATTGATGTGATTATAAACTTAATAATACGTGCATAATACGTGATAATACGTGTTTGTTATTATTTAAAAATACAACTCATCTGTAACTCTTAATTTCAATAGTATTGTAAAACATCGGTCTCACCCTTAAACATATATTTGTCAAGTTAATTTGAATCATGGAGGCGCATACGTGTTCATAGAAAACTACACGTATATCAAGATAAGAAATAATGTATGCAATTTTCAGCACGATTACGAATAAGACAAATACTAAAGTAATTTATGTCAATTTTCTTACCGTCTGCAACCAAAACATACGTGTAGACGCTTCTACCCACTTTGTTGCTCATTATCAGAGTATAGTTTCCAAAATCCTCTGCGCTTATGTCGCTTATTGTAACCGTACTGGTAGAGTTTTCGTCCGAGCTGTTCAATCGGACTCCCTTGTGTTCCCAAATAAATACAGGTGTAGGATTTCCAACAGCATGCATAACCAGATGTATTGTCTCTTTTGTTCTTGGAGTAAATTTCAGTTTTGTTGGACTGTTTGGGTCCATTTTCGGCGTTTCTGATTAAATTGGAAAATGAATGACCCGAACAAATAAAACGATATAAAACCAATTTTACTTTTTACAATATATTCTCATATGTTTAAGGTTTCCCATATTTGTTTTTATTGTTTAGTCAAGTGTAATTCTGCATAGTATTTGCGAGATGGTTCATATTTTATAGCTAATAGTGATAAAAATAATCAAACATGCTGAAATTAAAAAGAAATGCGCAAGACATTCTTACTTTTTTATATTTAAGTATGATCATTGACGAGTTTTAAATATCGTCTATCAGTTAATTTGTTTTTTTTTTGCTTTCATTGTTGTTGTTTTCTAAAATTATTTTTAATTCCAGTCAAGAACACAGCATCATAATAATATTGCATCGAGAATAAATTAGAATAATTGTATATTCATCATTTGCTTGATAAAATAACTTCAGTACCGTATGTAATAAATTGCAGGTAGTTGTTTACGGGAGAACTGCCGTTTTTGTTCATCGAAAAAATTGTAAGATTGTATTCCGTCCCCTCGTCCAAACCATCGATGGTTTTTGTGACGGTTGTGTTTCCTTGATCTTCAGACGTATCAGGATATGACTTGAAATCTGTCATAGTGGTAAATTAATTTAAAAAGTACAACATTGGACTAGAATAATTTGCGTATTTGATAAATTGTGTTAATTTAATTCAACTCAGGTAGCATGTATGTCATACAGCAAGTGCATGCTCTACTAAAACAATACTTTCCCGAGGTTATCATTGTTTGTATGGATAACGAAGACATTAGGTTAACATGTTTAACTAGCTGTAATTTGTATAGTATGCCGTTGTTGAAATTGTTTCTGGGTGATAAAACTTACGTGTTCCTTATTATTGTCTATTCTGTCATTTTTATTAGATTTTAATCGTAGCCATGATGGCATACTATTCGAGCCTTTAACTAACCTTTTATTTTACCCTCAACTATTCTACCAATAACAAAGGTCTGTGTGTCGTTGTAATCATAGCCCGTTACCCAGGACAACGTTACATTTGTCGCGCCGATGTCTACAACAACGAAATTCTTGGGACTCTCCGGAGGTCCTGGAATTATTATGGTGATATTTTTATGAATGTTAATTTTTTATAATTGAAAAACTAAAACGAGTTGAATTAAAAAGAAAAGTTACCGTAATTACTCTATGTTTTCGGACACTTAAAAATAATAAAAAAATTTCGTGTCCGTAAACTTAGATACGAAAGATATTCACAAAATACATGTGTCCGAAAACTTAGAGTCGAAAATTGAAGTGTCCGAAAATAGCGCCAATTATATCAACGACTACCGGTAATAGCACGCGCTTGTAAAATACCATGCCGTATAGTACAAATTACAGTTATATATGTTTGCACTGCATTTTAAATAATTTTAAATGCTTAATTTTTTGACAGAAAGTTACTACAAGGTTGTACTTTGACCAACGAGTTCCAAGATGAGCGTTTGATGTAACGATACTCGCTAGTATGAACCTGAATTAACGAAATAAAAAAGCAAACTATAAATTATTTGTTTGTTCATTTCCTATAGTTGTTGTCGAACAGCTTCCATTGCTCGTAAAACTTGCAATCCTGAGTGCATCACACTTTGAAGCGTTTAGTATTTTCCACAGTTATTTTACTGAGAAGTGGGAGTACCATTACGGTAGATAATTGAACTGTTTATTGGCACTACCCCCGGTAATTGTCATAACGCTTATGCTTTCGGGCGAAACCATTGTTTAATACCGGTTTACAAGGTTATTTACCCAATAACGCACATGTAATGGTCCGTTGCACTCAGGCATGCACCTGCCATGTTTTATGATGTTAATCTGGTTGTAAAACCCCATGATTGAAGTGTCATTAGATATCAATAACAGGACCGAAATTTGGTAAAATAGCGCTGTAAAATATACTGTCCGAAAACTTAGAGACATTAATTATGGACGAAAACTCGTGTGTCCGAAAATTAAGAGTCACGAAAAATAATTATTTTTGCTAAAAAAGGGGGTGTCCGAAAACTTAGAGTGTTCGAAAACATAGAGTAATTACGGTAAGGCCCGGTGCAAAGTGTGATATCAATGTTACATTGAAATACACTCATCACACTTATAATAACTTTATTTATCTCCAGTCCACCAAATTAACTGCGTCGTTCGGTACCACTTACTGCCACTTTGATGTATATCATTTACATCTACTCATCACACCAAATGGCATTCTACACGCATCATCGACATTAATAATTTGTGAGCGTCGTTATTGATTGTCGAGTGACACATTGTGTTGCGTAATGCACGTCGTGCTTTGTCCAAAATACACAACTTTTAGTCTTTCACTAATAGTATTCTTTAGATGAGAAGGACAAGCATAATCCATTTGAGTTGTGTTAATGTTGAACGGTCTCTAAAGATTCGAACCAGAAACATTCCAAAAGCAAGCATTAAAAAGCCACCTAAATTGACGAAACGTAACATGACCGTTTCAAGTACCGCAAATCAATTTATGTGGAGAAGTACAGTGAATCCATATTTGTTAGGCAAGGGACAATATGACAAAAGCGTTTATAATAATGATCTGGCGTCATGTATGTTAGATTCGCCTGTGCATAAGTTTACTTAAACTGATTTTGGATTACCGTATGCAGCAACGAAGAAAATATATATGCTAGTTCCAGCTTCGTTGGTCATATTAAGTGTGTAGTTCCCGTAGTCTTTCACTGTCATGGACGTAATGATGACCTCACTTGAATAGGTTTCATCGGAGCTGTTGAGTTTCTGACTATTGTGCAGCCACGTATACGAAGGAAACGGATACCCTATAGCGTGCATTTCAAGGGATACCGGCTCATACAGTCGGCTTCTTACGATGAGCTTTACGTCCTCCTTTGGGTCAATTGTTGGTTTTCCTAAAACATGTCATGGTTTATATATAGAGACAAATAATACTGTGTGCAAACTCATGATTTAAGTCTCTGCAAAGGTGTTGGTTTTGTAATTTACACAATAGTCTGACCTGTATATGAAAGTCAACGTAAAATGTTGGCACTATGAAAACCATTTTGAATGAAACAATTCAGAGTCACACATTGATCATATATTTGTACATTGAATATTAAAATACATATAAAAACATACCGTAAGGAGAAAATACTAAAATGTCAGATGGTGGCGACGTTCCATTTGAATTCTTTGACACGATGGTCAAATTGTAGATTATATCCGCTGATAACTCGTTGATGGCATATTCAACTTGCGTGTTGCCATGACCATCAGATGTATCATTTTGTTCGTGAAAAACTGTGTAGGTTTGATATGTAGGAAACGTTTAAATAGTAAAGATATTGGCAAGGTTTAATTTATATTTAGCAAAACAAAAAAACAACAACAAAAAACAATCATTATTGTTACCCAATTAATGCAGTTGAATGTAAGGTGAAGTATTTTAAGCATTATTTTTTAGCATTGTGAATTCAGTAAAAATTACTTCATACCTGTGCTAGTTGATTCAGAGTATTGATATATAATGAAAGTCTGTGCCCGATCGTAATCGTATCCCGTTTTCCAATTAAGAGTGGCGCTTGACTTTGTTACATTAGTAACCTTGAAACCAGTCGGTGTGTCCGGAGGTCCTTACGTAAATTGTCAAATTTTAAATTGATTAACTAACAATCAATGTAGTATATGTGTATATTTAATCAAAAGTAAATTGAGATTGATATTAAAACTGATTTTTGCGATTAAGTTAAGTACATGAACATTTCATCGGAAGGTGTAAACTATATATTCCTGTTTGCAATATCTAGAACCATTAATACAGACATATTGAAAATACCTTCGGCCAACAAGGTGAATACTTCATTATTTTTCCCGTATTCGTTGTCCATTTCAAGAATGTACTCTCCAAAGTCATCATAAGATGTCACTTTTACTTCCACTGAAGTGAACGATGGGATATCCGTATGTGTGACGTTTTTATCATTGTGAGACCATGTGTATGTAGGTTCAGGGCAGCCAAGGACATGGGCTCCCAAGGAAACAGTTTTTCCAATCCGAGGAGTCTGTGTATGTGAACCAGGATAAGCTGGATTGAGTCTAGCAGGACCTATAATTTTACAGTTTTGGGTTGTATTCCTCATATGATCAAATGGCAAATATGAATACATTGAAGGTGTGTTTTATGTACTAGTGTTCAACATAATTATACATTAATGTGCATATTAACAATACATGTACATTTTTGTCTAACCCATCGGAACGTTGGTTTGATTATTGAACAACAGTTCACAAAAAAGTAGCACATTTTCGACGCTCTGTTTGCTAGAGTAAAAAAATTCGCATTGGGAAAGCAATGTAGATTTCAGGCGGGTCATTATTATACAGTTGGGCAAGATGTGAATAAGCATTTACATTCACAATGTTTATATACTCTAATGAAAAATTCAATAACCTGTGACGTTGATGGATATCGCCTTGAAATCCTTTCCAACAGTGTTTGATGTAGATAGGTTGTACATGCCCCCTTCGATGCAAGATATGTCGTTTATTGTTATTGTGTATGTTCCTCGCCCCGTGAAGTTAGCCACTATTGTATTGGTCTCCATGTTTGTAAGTTGTGTTATTGGATCTGGCTTTCCATCTACTTCAAATACCATAGAGAAGTTTTGTCCGTCTTGAAGGGAAGGCGTTGTTACATTAACCCACAATATCTTAGCTTCCGGACCTGAAGTATTTATAACATACATTAATATAAGTGCAATCAACTATGAGCGGAATTCTTTTAGCTGAACCCGAAGCAAATAAAACACGGCACAAAATGGGCTTAAACATGTGAATAAATAAATGTTATTTCTATGTTAAACATATTCACTTAAAATGAGAAAAATGTAGTTTAACTCAAACTACTGTTGTAAACGAAATAAAGCACTTATAATGTATTGAAAATGATACACACGTTTATAGTGCATTTTGCTGGCTAATTGACATGATCTTACCATGTACATTCAAGCATATGACGTTCACCGGCCAAGTACCCGACGAATTTTGTGCGTTGCATGTGTAATTTCCAATGTCTGCTTTAGTTAAATCGTCGATAGTGATGTTTTGACCTACTCTTGATTTATTGTTTGGCATCTTCCAGACGAATTGGAATATGTCAAACGTTTTCGTGGCGTTACATCTTAGTGTGACAGTGTCGCCTTCATGGGCTTCCATCTCTGTGGATAACAGATGTAGGATATGTATTAACGAGACCACAAACACAAGTTAATTTCACACGGAAACTAAAAAAAAAACGTTGATTTATTGCAAAATAATACAATCATAATAATGTGTAGATCGATGGTTTGAAAGTGTTTATTGGGAATCTGCGGTGTGCTTTCGAACATAACCTTAAGAACATGCACTTCCTACATACGAAACAATTTACAACAATTTAAACGCTCTCTCTCGGGCAGAGGAGGAGAGAGAGAGACGCAGGCGAGAGAGCGAGTGAAGAGAGAGCGAAGAGGCACGAGAGAGAGCGAGGAGGAGGAGAGAGAGAGAGAGGAGAGAGGGAGCGAGAGAGCAGAGAGAGAGAGCGAGAGAGAGCGATCGCAGAGCGGAGCAGAGCGGCAGAGAGCGAGAGAGGAGCGATGGAGAGCGAGAGAGCTAGAGCGAGCGCGCGAGCATCGAGCTCTCTCTCGCTCTATCTCTCTCTCTTATCCCGCTCTCTCTCTATCTTCTCTCGGCGCTCTTCTCTCTTCGCCTCTATCTAGTCTCTCTCTCTTTCTCTCTCCCTCTCCCTCTCCCTGTCCCTCTTCCTCTCCCTCTCTCTCTCTCTCTCTCTCAACTGAAGAAGTGAATGAAGAAAATGAAATAATATGTTATACATACAAACCATACCACACGGCAGTGCTAGACCGGACTTCTATAATCGGCCCTAGCCGCATAATGGCCATCGGGAAACAGAATCTCGAACCGTTATGTTGGAACGGGCCGTTAAAAGACGTCCGGTCAGCACTGTCATGTTTTATGTTTACTCGTGATTTTATTCTAACGCATCCATTTCCATTCCCGTTATTTAATATAGGATGCTGGTGTATGCAGCCTGCACTTACATTTTATGAATTTCCCGGATGCGTTTGACTGTGTTGATTTATAACGGGAAAATGTTTATATAAATATAAGACTATAGAAAAGCCAATAAACATACACACTGCTTCATGTAAGGTCTGTTAAAGCATATGTATGACATCAAAAATTTGTATTTGTTTGGTTGAGAAACCAACAACACCGGAATTCGAATAAAAAAAATAAGCACACACAGGCTGTCCGGTATGCGCCAAAATTCGTACACGCGCTACTCACATAATGTTACCATGTTCATTTCCAAAGGCGAAGTTTCCTCCGGGTTATAAGGTTTCCACCCTCAGCACAGGATAAAAACAAAACTAACTTTATTTTGGTTAAAACTAAATAGATGGACATTTCCTGCTATATTTCATAATTCAACCGACATTTTGTGAGACTAAATAACTTAGGTTGGAGTCGCGAAAGGCCTTCATTAACTTATAAATACACACCATGCAACTTATATAAAAAACGTATGATAAACATATTTTTTTCCATAATGATACTTTATTTACCTAATCCATAGGTATGTGCAGGTCGAGGTCATCCTGCTCCATACCGTACATACATTTGTGTTAGTATGAGTAAACAGTGTTCTAATCAAGTGTTAGAATATAATATCCTTATACATACATATACACTATATCATCTACAAATGTTTAAACATCTTAAAAAAGCAAATTAAGTATATTATAAAAAATCAAGAGCAAATGTACATGTAGTGTTATGTAAAGCATATGCACAAACTATTTTCATTGTGGAAGTTTAAAAAGGCTTCGGACTAGTGACAATTTTAGTAAGTACTGCTACTTGGGATCTTTCAAATGGTTGATTGTGGAGTTTTTAAAAGATAAATTATATTCATATTATGATAGTGGGTCAGCAAACAAACTTACAATTGCCCAAAACTGTAGTTCTGTCTCATGACACTTAAGATTGTTTTGGATTTTAAAAGACATAGTCAGGCTCATTATTAGCCCTTGTATGGATGGAACTATCCCTTTTCTCTGACAAAGGTATAGGTATATATACATATATATATATATATATATATATATATATATATATATATATATATATATATATATATATATATATATATATATATATATATATATATATATATATATATATATATCTTCAATTCTAGCATAAGAATATTTATATCAGTCATATTACTTTTTGTACTTCCCAATATCATTGTTTTACAACTTATTTCTGAGTGTTTTCGCACATTATGTGCACATAAAAACATTACAACAACAACATAATTGACAATTCTCTGTGTAAAACAGCAATCCCAAAACAGATGTTTTATAGTTTCCTCATTTTCTTTACAAAAAATGCACAGATTATCCTGCACAATATTCATTTTATACAATAGAGATTTAGTTCCTAGGATTCTATGTATTATTCTTGTTTGACACCATTGAGTGTAAGTATTTTTGGAAATATGGAAATAATAAAAACGAGACTATGTACTTTTTTCTATTCAATGTTGTTGAAAAATGCATTCCACTTTGTTTGGCAAGTCGGTATATCAGAATTGATAATAAAAGTTTTATAAACATTTTGGTTTGAGTTTTGCATAAAAACTATGCTATTCAAGTAAGACGATAAAATTGCAATGCAATAACATATTTGTTATTGCTACACGTAAGTTATGTTCGTTCTTTGATAATTTCGAATTCTCATCTATGCATTTCTCTTGCGTTCTCGTTCGCTAACGGTGGTAAAACGCGTTGCTTGAGATCGCATTATTTCGTTATCCTTTCGCTATAAATTCCTAATTTGTCGCATTGCGATTCTCAATTGATACTCGTATTCGGTTAAACCTAGTGATTAAGTAACGAATATGTAACTTCAAGTTCAGATAAAATGCGAACAGAAGGGTTGCTATTCATGTGATCAATTTCCAAAGTGTTAGTACACTATAGTACTTCTCAGTTCACAATAGCATATCTATAATCTACAATCTGCATATTCGCACGGTACACATTATGGTAAAATAGAAACCAACATATGTATCATCTTTGCTGTAATTTAATACCTTAGTGGAGCTCTGAGGATAAATGCTTCTTTGTCTGGTGAGATTTAAACTACAAATTTTCGCTCAATAGGTACTACATATTATCGTCGCAAAATAGAATGTGGGCGTTTGAATTGGTCCGATATCAAGGAAGGATTGATTTAACTCGAAAACAAATAGTATCCGAAATTTGACATTCTGTTTCCCGCACAGTTGGTGTCATTAATGGCAAAGAAGTCTCTACAGACTGTCACATTTTAACTATGGCCGATATGATGGTATTCTGTTTTAAAGTTTCGATGTATAATGAAAGGCAGTTACAAGAAGACATGACAATAAGATTTACTTAGGGACGATGCAATCCCCCCTCAAAACATTTACCAAACCATATACCACATACAACAAGGATGAGTAGACACACACGCATGATAAACGACGAATTATCTCCAGTTCAGATAGTTGCTGCTCTCGCATTAGGTGCTCGTGTATCGCGTTTCCACGAAAACCATAGCACACGAAACATAATATCAGAGACAATGGACTCTTGGCGTACAGGTGTCTTCACAACCTCACTCGAAAAGATACACAGTGCAGCAAAACAACTACAAGACAATGATGTCCATACGTACCAAAACTTTCATTTATTACCGGCGTGTAAGCACTTGGGAGATAGATATGCTTATGGTTCGGGTGTGATGATATTATGATATGTTTCGATTCCGTGTTTGTTTTAGCAATTCATGCCATCCAAGAGAATATTCAAATGACTTCAGCAGTACCGTCGAAAGGCCGGAGAGTTATATGCGGCATAAATGGCTATAAATCAATTAAAACGTACCACATATGAATTAAAATAATTGTATATGTCGAACATACATCGTACATTTCGTACAATATTATTTTGAAGTGAAATCTGAATGGCAGATGCCAGCATTGTACATCTTGGAACGAATGTCTGCGAATTTCTTGCACACAAATACAACGTTTGTTTTCCACAACTCTATTAAACGCAATTATTTTTTTATGTTAGCAAGCAAACGTATTTATTAGGCATTCAGAGATGCATAAGTGATCCACGGTTGAATATCCAGGAGTCGTTGTAGTTTTGCCCACGGTTGATTATCCAATAGACGTTGATATTCGAATTGTGTGTAGTAGATATTTTAGATAGCTTATACAGATTTTTAAACTTGAATGAGGAAATGTTCCTTATTTTGTTTTCGAATAAAGAATTCGTAACTAGCAACAAGAAAGCAACTTAATTTCCATGCGATCGCTACGCATACCCAACATATTGTATCTCAAACGCCACACATACGTGACCAAACTGTATTAGTTCACTTCTATTTGCATGTATTCAATCTTGAACAGAAGCAAGATTAAGCGTTATATGAATATCGCATCATTGCATACGATTTTGATACGGCATTATTCTTTACTTAATGATCCTGATTCAAAATCACTTTCAAACAAGATCGCGTCAAATACTCTCGTTATAATGTAATGTTGAAGCGAATAGTAGCGTTTAATGTATAGTCCATTTAGGTAAACAGGATATAGAACATGTACTATATAATCAATTGGTTGTGGTCAAAACATCGCTCTATACTCAAATGTTAAACAGTAGGAAGGCGCGTGTGCTACGAGTACTAGTAAACAGTTTACAGCCTATACAACAGTGTTTCGATAAAACTAAAACGAAGGTCTTTGGTAGAAATTATAACTTCCTGAAATGTTAATGTAAATAGTTTTTGTTCAACATATCCATGAATGGTAGTATTTCATACACCCGTACATTACATTCCATTTTTGCAGGCATATAGTGAGATTCCTACTGATTACCTAACATAATTAAACTTTAACCATAAACGAATATATATATTGAAATTCCTGTTATTATTTTGAAAATAAAAAAATAATATAAAACTATCGAGTTTTCAATATCTTTCATATTTAACATTTTTTACATATACATTTGTAAATGCACAATTATACTAACTTAGTTAATATCAGTCCAATTTAAATGCATATGTACTCATAGTTAACCGAAATAATTAAGTATCACGGTGTTACGATGCCAATGCAATTATCTTGGAACTTCATATTCATGACAAGCTTATATTTCAATACTCATTATAATGAACTACGTGTCATATGCAACTATACATACAACTAAGATGTTTTAAATACTGAGATAACCATTTGAACGGTTAAAGGCGACCTGAAGTAGTTAAGTCTTACCTGTGCACCCTTCATTCCCATGTAATTGATAACAGAATCCAAAACACAAAAATAATACAATCAACGTGGTTTTAAACAATATAGCCATGTTGAACATATTCAATTTATTTTATTGAGAACGATTTAACGAATGAACATTACATGTGATAACAATATTATCTTAGTTGTACTATAAGATAATAGATTGTGTCGAGCTTGCTATCGCCGATATATGATAAATGCTACGGTAAATGCCACACGAATTCATTATTTGATTTTAATTGCACAATGCACAATGCATTGAAAATTAAAACTTGACATCGTTTAACATTGCCATCTATAACTTAGGTTCTTTCCAACAGTGCTTATAAAGTCATCTCTACAATTTTTGAAAACAATTAGCTGGCGCTCAATCAATTAAAATACATATATTTAACTTGTTAAAATCGTGTTCGGCACAACTTTAACAACACCTATTCATTAACACTTCCCTTATCAAAATTAACAATTAAACATTAATAATGCAAGTTTGTAAGTGTGTAAAAGCCCGGTCACACAGCGATTTACGTCTTAATCACAGCCACAACTCGTCACAAAATGACCTCCCATGAAGAGACGATGTTGTTCGCGTTGATTTCGATTTTAAGACGAGCTTATGTCGATGTTCAGAAGTGGCAGGACGCGGGGAAAATTCGGAACGGCGTTGGAGGCGGATACAAGTTTTGAACTGCTCAAAACTTTATACCGCGGACAACCACGGGTGATACATGTGTGAAACACACGTGATAATTCGTGTTCCTACAGTGATAAGAAATTTGGAAGACGCAGTAAGACGTGAATGTTTAGCGGGCTGTCACGGGCAGAGCACGGCAATCGGACAGGTGTTACGCGTTGGTATCAAGGGAAATGGCATGTGTTTTGCGGGTTATCAATGAGGAGTGGGGTTTTCCGCGCACATCGCACTACCGATAACCGTTTAAGCGACGTCTCAAACAGTGCTAAATATGCATGTTCACTACCTAATCACGACTGTATCACATCGGATTTGCGGCACATAAATACAGCTATTTCTCAGATTTGTGCACTCTCTCTCTAGTATCAAGTGGTGCACATGAACCTTCAACACAATGATATTCTCATCTTTATGCTTCAGCACCAGCATAAACAACAAACCCAACATATCCTTGCGAAGAGAAGTAAAAGGAGGAGGTTGGTAAGGAATATCTAGGATCGTGACTAGATTGCGTGGAGACCTTAGCTGGGGCTTAACGACTGTCTCATGGTCGAGGTGCAACACGAAGACCTAAAAGCCTTTCAGAACTTTATAAGAATGCCTCGTGCGATGTACGATTTCATTTTGCAGAGTCTGACACCAACCCTTACCAAGAACACCTCTAACTGGAGAGCATCCCTTGCATCAGAACCCAAGGTTGCTATCACCCTGAGGCCAGTTGCGTTTGGCTTCAAGAACCGTAAGATGCAATATGCCTGGAGGATCCCCCACAACACCATAAATCTGGTTGTGCGTGAAGTCTGTGCGGCCATCGTGTTGGCAGGTGGGATTGAAGCAGGGGTGGCGACAGGGGTAGCTACTGAACATGAAACATAAGTTTATGAAGTGACAATTTATTTAGTTACTTGCTTCTAATTTTCGTTTTTAATTAAAATTCGATGTATAAATTTAAAAGTAACAACATTTGCAAATAAAAAAACAGTTAATTGATTAAATTAAAATGTACTGATCATCAACAGCTGCCTCCGCTTCTCCAGGAGAAGCATGGCCAGTATCAGCCTGAGGGCCAGGGCCTGGACTGGCAGCATCAGCAGGACAAGCATGGACCTCAGCCTGGGCATTAACCGTTACCTGGGCCTGTGATGCTTGAAGAGCCTCGACCTCAGCTGGGACTTTGGCATTGATCTTCGCATACTTAGTTGGCTTCTTCTTTTTAATGGAACTCTTATTTGTTGGCATTATAAAATTGAGAACAGCGAACGAACTTGGAATGTAGAAGATCGGCAACTGTGAGGACCAGCCGTGCGCGGCCGCTTTTATACGTGGTTAGCTGCGCTTACGACGAGACCGAGCCTTGATTGGGCAGTTCTATGGCAGTGGAGTTCCCGTTTTACGGTCATGCTCAACACGTGATCAGCAGTGCTCCAGACACGATAAGGCCGAGGCTATCCCCTTGGTAACTTGCTCTTTTCTCTCGCGTGTTTACAACATATGTCTAACCTTACACGCGGATGGAAGTAGTCAGCCATGTGTAGGCATTGTTTCAGCAATTGAACAGCCGGCGACGGCCAGATCAAGTACAAAGCAAGACCAAGCAAACTTTGACTAGATATTACCACTTACGATCATGTACACCAGCTTTTCAGACATTTTTGTACATGATTAAGCCGAAATGCGCTGTGTGACCGGGACTTTAAATCCTCTACCAATTTTTACATCTCCGCGTCACTCGAATTAACAGGACATATTGTTAATAAAATATGCATTTAAAAATAGTATTCCAATTTAAAAATAATGAAAGCGAACTGATATTCTTACTTCATGTACAACAGCTTTTGAGTTGCTTGAATTGATTTCCGAAATAAAAAAAAACAAGGGTTTTGCTCATTCCGAAAAAAGCCAGTACCTACTTTGAACGTCCCAAAACTTCATCTTTCACTTTATTCTTTAATGAAATGCACCAAGATTTTCCATTCATAAACATAACATAAGAAATAAAAAAAAACGTTTGCGAGTGTTTTATTGATTTTACATCATAATGGAAAACAGACTATTTAGACAAAGGCAATACTTTTGACAGAGGTTGAATAAATAATGATTTAATGAAATGAAACCTTCAAGAAATCTCTTAATTTTACGAACACGTTAAACACGGTCATAAATAAACCATATGTACGCCATGTGCAACATTTTAAGTGGATCCGACAAGTAGAAATGCATTCTAAACGCACTTGAGTAAAACACAATATATACGATCTCGCAAAGAAGTCTTCTTCATCTTAAAGGGAAGGCGTTGGTATAATGGCACAATTAACTATAGCTTCCAAACCTGAAATTTGCAAACACATAAACATATATATGTATTGCTCCTATAAGATGACTGCATGTTGATGAGCCAATATGCTATAATTATCAAATTTGGATTCTTCATAAATCAATTTAGTTTCAGAAATGTTAATGTTTAAAATAGTCAATGACAATCAGAAACTATATATATTCAAATTAAACTGTATCATGTGTATGAAATGTAAAAATACCATTGCAACATTACACCTACAGTTTTGAGTACGTATCGCAGGTATACTTTCCAATGTTATTTAATTGCAGCGAAAATAGTTATGTTTCAACATAATTAACGATTTAATGTTAATTGTCACCCAGAATTAGTAGAATGTATAGATGATGTGTATTAATTGTGATAATACTATGGCCATTTAAGGGATACATATGTTAAGTACAAATAGGTGTTGTTTTGTTTTCTTCGCTGTATCATCATTTTCCGAACATTGTTATTCACACACTTGCGCAGAACCACACAGCAGCAGGTGTACATTCTAATATTATTTAGTTCCAGCGTACATAGTAATTTTGACCTATTATCGATTAAGTGTTGAGCATCAACCAGACAAAGTAAATGTTGTCGATTGTTTTCGTGGCGTCGCATTTTAGTGTCACGTTGCCCCACTGTCCACTTTCGATTCGTCATAACCTTAAACGAAAATAATACAACAAGTATGCATAGAAATTCACAAAACATCCACATCGTTGCAAGAGGAACTTTAAAACTGTTTTTACTTATCAGTCCAATTTGCAGCATAACGTTGTTGGCCCTTTTATTAATAATAATTTTGGCGAATTAGGAAGGGGGAAGTGGACAAAACCCAAGTTCAACAATATTAATTATAAAATTGTTTTCTAAAAAAATCGGCAAAATATTAAGGTAGTGTTTAATTTAATTATATTGTTTTGAAACACGGTCATTAGAGGAAGCGACATCCACGTAGTGCATATAATTAGATTACATGCGGACAAAGCAATTATAGTTTAAATTCCATACGCAACACTTTCTAACTTGACTATCAATATTCTTACATATAACTCAATATTTTTCATGAAATAAACTCCATGTTTGTGTGAACAATTTTCTGAAACAAATACACCTATGTAAGCATACAATTACAGTTATACAAGACGTGCATGTTATTGAAATTTACGGTCAACTTGTGTTTATAAACAATGTTGTTGATTCAAATGCATCTGACGTGAATCCGGGTGACGTTATTCGCACGTAATTATCCGTCGATGCATTTGAAAGCGCGTATCGTATAAAGTTGTGAGGAGATTTAGAAAAAAAGTTATCTTCAATAGCTTCTTAATACAGAATTCAATTGCGTTATAGTGTTTTTGCGATACCGAAGGTAATGTCAAACTACAGCAAATATATAACTGCTTTGAGATTTAAGCAAACATGTCATTGAATTTAAATACTACAAAAAATATAATATTTGTAATATTTCAAAATTATTATAATGGCAAGCAAACATAAAAACATATTGAGTTTCGAACCAGGGAATTCTACAACTATACCACGCAGGCTTTCAGTAATGAGTGTGCATGTCATTATTTCGTAATTTGTTATGTATATAATGCACTTGAAGATTGTAAATATTTACGCAAACCTTTTCAAATCGGGTTTAAATTCGGTTTATCGTCATATCGCTTCGAACACGAAACAAACCATGATTATAGATATCATTTTTTATTGATATCATTAATTTGAATTGGTTAAAATTTCTAAAGTGTGTGTCCATATTTAAGATAACACCAAAACGTCGTTGAAAATGGGACAAGCGCAGTAATAATAGCATAATGTCAAGCTCCTAGCGCAGTTGTCGTTCGTCCCTCACCCGATGTGCACAAGTTGTATACTGCGACCTAACAGATAGCGACACTTGAAGTCGGCAACTTTGTTACAGTTTTCCAATATTGTGAATATAGAGTACGAAAAAAAAAATAAATAAATAAAAAGCAATAATTGGGTAATTTAATGTTAACATTTGCATGGGTTTATAAATGTTGATAAGTTTTTGCAGTTTCAGTGTGCCTTAGCCCTTGCATTGGTGATCAAGTATAGCACCTATGGAAAATAGACAGCGCATTGCAACTCTGAGCAACCCTTTGTGTTATAAAGCTTTGTGTTGAATTATTGCAAATAGTAGTGTTTGGTTCCGTGAGGTTTATAATACAGCAATATATTGATTATAAAAATATTTGACTATTTTAAAAAACGCATTCATATATTTAATTGTAGATTGAATTCAGTGAACCTACTAACCAATATATTTGCTCAATATTTACAATGTACATACAAAACTTTATTAATATCAAACACAGAACAGAACATAAAGTTTATTTGCGAATTAATAATATACAGATCATCGTTGTAAAAACAGTGAAGAAATAATTCCAACGTAATACACATACGTCAAAATTAAAACAGCAAACAACAGACGAAAACATTGAAATTAAAAAATACGATACATAAATTGTTACGAGAATGTAATATGTATGAGAAGTATATTATATGTTTAACAAAGTTAAAAGAATGTTGGACATACGTAATTTATTGAAGAAAGACACACACGTGTATGAAACATGGGTTAATCGCAAACTCAAGGAATTAATCATACATGTACACAAGAAATCAAACTGATAACATAATCTAAAACATAAGAACAATACATTACATTTATTTTTTGAGTACGTGATGTACTATTTTAATAGGCTGTGTAAAATTCGATATCGGTGATGTATGATTTAAGCAAAGATAATCACATAGCATATTAGCTATTTTATTTTGATTGTAAAATGTTTTGAAAAACTGGCTATCGTATAACAGTGTCAATAACAATGTCCCTATCAACAACGCTGTGGAAATTCGACCCAGCGATAAGGTTATTCAGAACTTAGGATAATAATATTGTTTTTTCTCTAATCGTTTTGAGATGCAATATTAAACTTTTAATTCACCACAAATGAAAATGTACACACATTTAAATATGAATCCACACATAACCCTATACTTCTTTGAAACAAAAACAGTTTTTAAGAGTATTATTACGCAACACTCAACGCGAAAATACTATGACCATATTGTGGCCCGAATAACCCTTGTTTGTTAACGACTGAAGTCAAAGGCTTAAAATAGAACAGATAGTTATGCGACTGTTGCAAGTTGAAAAATTTCAGTTCACTTAAACGGCACTTCGGTCATTCAAAGTAGTTTTTGTTCTACGGATATTTTCTAGATGTTCGAAAGCAAGTTGTGAAAACATATTCATAGGTATTCTGTGTTCATTCGATGTAGACAACGGCCAATTTAATTGAAATTGCTGAAAACCGCCTTAAACTGTTTGCGAGAATTTTTTTTTAAACAAAGTGAATCATGCAGGTGTTTTAGGTCTTTTAAATCATCAATATATGTGGTATCTGGTGTAACGTTATTCGGATCACAGACGGAACTGAAGGCAATAGTATATTGTTGTCGAATTTAAATATATAGATATTGGAATCATTATTGTTTCATTATTTTCTACATATTGACTGGTGGTATTCAACTGCACTTTGATTATTATACATAGTGTGAGCGTAGTTTTATATGCATATAGACGAAACACACTCCTCAGTGACGTACGGGTTTAATTTATCTGCGTGCAATGTTTCTCTTATTTGGAATAAATGTTAGAAGTTAAAATAACTATTTGTGTGACTCATAATTAATGAGCATCAGGAAGAAATGCTTAGGAAGACAAATGAAATTTGCTCATCTTTGTAATCATTTGAAAGTGTTACGTCAAATATATTAAAGAACCAATATATCGATAAAAAACTAAATGCTTAATGTTAATAAATCACCTAAATAAATATTAATTGCTTATTTTATTTACATATGACATAATTTATAACAACAATACTAGTTGGTGTTTATAATTGAGAATTGAAATAAGACAAAAGTGCATATTTTCATCAAAACACGAACGTATACACGGCATGTAACGCAAACAGTTTACTGAGTTCAGTAAATGTATCGGACAGCTACTTCCGCATACCATTCCACCAAACACCATTGTGTTGGTTAGGTTTGCCCTGCAAAAATAAACGTCATCACACACAACGTTTAATGCTTATTTTAAATAAATATTGTATCTAGTCAACAATTATTTTATAAAAAGTTTCAGTTTGTCCGCAATGTCCTTGCTTCTAAATTTTTTTGATTAAACAAATCATAACATTGTGGTTTATTTTAAATGATATTAATGTCTATATACTTTCAATTTAAAACTCAAAGGGCATCATGCGACAAGCAGATGACGACAATGATAACCCGTATACGTACATATTAAGAAATGAACTCAAACACATATTTTTAAACATTTCAACGTATATATTTATATATATTTTATCCGTGCTTACATCGATAAATAGTTTTCATCAATGTGTACGTCCATATTCCAGCGTAACAAACTCAACATTTATTCTTATACTGTAGAAACATCTTATTTGTGTTAAAACTGTTTGGCCTTACCTTTTAGGTAATTTCTACACGCCTTCAATAAGCGGATTCTATGACCGATGGTGGTTATACCCAGCGACGCCATATCGTCATTGCTCAGATCAAGAACTTCATTTGGTCCAACCTTATATATATAAACACACATGATTTACACTTTAGTGTGCATGTTTTAATATTTGTTTTCTCAAATAAGTTTTTTTAACAAATATTACTAACAAATTATAAACAAAAACAACTTTATGCCAACGGCCCTGTTTTACTTGAAACTACGGGTCTAATATGGATTTTTGCACTAAAACAGTAAATGCATGTTCTTTGTCGAAAATATTTAAATATCCAAATAAAGATGAATGAACTAAGGAATATACAATGGCTAACAATTTCATGAACATTTTTAAAATAATAAAACAATTTGACCCGGCTTCTTGCATGCAATCATTTCAATGTTCTTCTTGTAAAACAAGACGAAAATGATAATTATCGCAGTATTATATAAATACCCATTTTCAATGTGCATCTATTTTATTTGTATAAAATACAAGCATTTAATACAATAAAGCAGATTTTGGCGTGGTTAGATAGACTAAGTGTAACAACATATCAATGTTCTCAATACCATTATAACTAATTACAAAGTAAGACGTAATAATACTTACACTCCTGAAGTATATACATGTTAACATTTTGACGAATATATGTCTTATTGTTAACTTGGACATTTAATTTACCTATTTCGGGGTAGCATTTGTGCAATTTCTGACACATTTGATTAGACATTGAATTCACATTTTCTCGACAGTCTTATCCTTTGAAGAAAAAAAAGGTACTGAATGGAGCCTGTTAATATATTAAGAAGTTCAACATATCACCAAATGCTTAATAGTAAAGACAGTGAGAGAGTTGCAATGTACTGCGTTTAAAATTACTACTTAAAGAGCTTTTTGCCGCTTACACTATCTATGTACGAAACATATGAATGTTCTTCAAATGTGTATTTTAACACCGTCTAACAAAACTGATCTGAACTAGTGAAATTGTCAAATGACAGGGAATATCTTGCTTATTTCACTGATCTGTGTGGTTTGATTAATGCATTTGCGCTTACCGCTTGTGTTCTGAATTTCTCGACCAGATGTCCCAGATCTATTCCTTTCAGGATTATTTCCACTGCTGCAGAAGATACAAACATTAAAATACACTTGATAAAACTTACAGTGCTTAAACATATCAATACAGTATTGATGGCATTAGTGAATACATATTTTATTTAAAAAAGAAAACAACATCACGGCGTTTAGAACATTCACATATTAACAAATACAACAATATTAGTGTAAAGCGACTCGCTACAGCCAATACAACCAATACAAGGCCAAAGAATACACAATAAAGGTATATTAAATAATATTGAATAACTAAACAAGTGTACATTAAAAATGTCCATGACATATCTTCATCTAGGCTAACAGTTAAAAACAATATTACCGATACTGTCTTTGTCTAGAGTAATCGATGAAGTCGAATCACTCCCTGTTAATCAATAAACAAGATAGTTTTACACTTAAATCGTAGACAATAATACATATATGATTTGATCTTCTATGAACATAAGTTAATATGGATCATACCGAAATTGTTATATCATAATAGTATGTTAAAGTTAAAATGTAATACATTTAAACGTATACACAAGGAATACCGTTTGAAAGTGACGCATAGTCGTTGTGAACACTTTTCAGGCTCGTGCTGAAAATATTTAATACCAATAAATGGGTGTACATAGATATAAAAAGCCATTGAACGTTGTTTGAAAATTAGCTGTTTTAAAAAGCCCGCAATTGGTCACATATACAAAGTACGTATCGAATAAGGTATAGAAACACATTTAATTTTTAAAACGATATGAACGCGGTTTATATGTCATTATATCATTTTATTTTAAATATGCATTATGTACACATGTCATATATCTTCGTGTATGTATCATTATCAATGATTACCAATGTCTGTTTAAGTATACGAGTATATAAAGGTATATTCATGTTTAAATCAATAATTCATTTCGTATTTCTTAAAATGAGAATATTTGTCGGTAGTGGTAAAATATTGAACGAGTGTTTAAGACATTGATAAATGAAAATGTTTATTTTTTATGACCACAAGTGTACACAAAATTGATAATTTGTAAAAAAAATTATTCTTTTTAAATTCTTACCAATCGTATGTTGATATTTTAAAATGAGTTAATTGAGAATTGTGCCGAAACAAACGGTGACGTTTCACAAACGTACTGAGACGAATGTCGATATATTGTCACATCGTTACTAAAGTGATTCCATTCGTGTTGATATATACCGTTCGAGTTTAGCAAACACATAGGCATTATTTTGTGCACTAAATTGTTCATGTACATTAGGTGGTCAAGACACTCTATTGTTATAAAAACTCGGGTTTAATTTGATTTATTATTTCATTTGTTTATAAGCTTCTCCATTTCAGAAGAAAGATGTTTCGATCTTTAATTAATTGTCTTTTTATCCACCATTTATCCAACGTGTTCCCGTTAAGTAAATGCTAGTTTGTCGGTAGTGCCATAACATGACATTGACTTGTTTCTTTCGTTTCAGAGCATTACTATTATTTAGATTACTTTTTATAAGCTACTTACATTTACTGCTGGAGTCATTGTGAATTTGTTTGGATGCTTCTTAAATCGCACTGTTTTAAGCTTTGCGTTTAAATACGCAAACAACAATATCGCGTGGTATGTGTTCTTACTAATGATTAACAAGCAATTTTTTCAACTCCGTACATTCGATAAATAAGAATGTCATCAAAGGTTTTGCGTCAGATTCATATATCAAGGATATTTTAACCCTATCGCCGGTTTTATACAGTTTTATAAGTCGTATTATTTTTATATAATCACGATTTCTCACCAATAGTTGCAATAAAATGCATTTTATTTGCAATGTGTATGTCTCAATTTAAAGAAATGTGTGTACTAAAGCTAAAAAGCTACAAAAAAACAAACAGATTTAACGTTTATTCGTGATTATTCGTGAATAAGTTTTAATACAAAAAGTTCATGTTCATCAATCGGATATAAAAACAAAACAAGGCCGGTAACCCGATGTTCTTATTTTATTCTTGATATAGTATGTGTATGTGTTATTAGCAGACACATTTTCAAAAATGTATAATATTAGAAAAAATGCCGCAACATCCCTTACCTATTCACATTTTGGTAAATTGACCAAATAAAAAGAAATGTTTCTGATTTGCAATTTTTGTTTTAGTTATAATATTTGTGAGAAAACAGTAATACTGGACATTTAACATGCTCTCAAATATCCATTTAAAAACGTGAAAATTATAAAGCGTTGCAACGCGCAACGATTGAATACTTTGGAGAAAGCTGTTATTGTCGTAATATGTTGTTATACTACAATCCGAGGATTGCTTATACATGTATAAAGTATATAATACACCATTCATTTTATGAGCATGGATGGCCGAGTGGTCTAAGAATTAGACTTTAACTCCAGCGGTCAGTGATTCGATCCAAGTTGAGGGTTGCTTTTTATCTTTCTTTAATTTTATAATTGCGTTTTCATGGAGCTTTTTAGATCCAATGTTAACATTCATCAATATAAAGCATTTAATGACATTTAATGACAAGCTTCAATACATGACAAAATCTGAGAAATGGTCCTTTTAATTGTATAAACTATTTGCAAAACGTATTATAAGCGTCTAAGTGGTAAGAGTGTACTCCTGATAATATGGAGTTTGACTTAAATTGTTCCTGTTCAAACTTAAACCATATGGCATGAACTCTTTATGTTACTTAAAAGCAAAGGTTTGTTTCGACGTAAAAATAAACTTCGTGTTATATGTAAGGAAAATATAATCGATTTAAAACAATTTTTAAAAAAGATTATTGACGCGAAATATATCATGAATGCGTTAGAATTTTTCTGTGTCTATAATCTATTTTTATTACTATAACATTAATCTAATCGATTGAGTAAGATCAATATATCGCAAAGAATAATCATACCGCATGACATTGTCTTGCATGATTGCACTATTTAATGTCATACACATTAAAAAATATTGTCTAGAGCTTTTTTTATAAGTGTATAATTTACTAAGTAGCTAAATAAAATGTGAACATATATCTAGTTCACTTAACAATAAACACAGGTAGTATGCTATGGTTTGAAATTATGGAGTGTTAATCCCACATACCGTCAGGTGCAAGCAATTCTACTTATAGAAAACAATACACGCACCTATTTATCATGTGTTTTTCCCCATGTAAATCGGCATAAATTTTATGAGTTCATTACAGTATACATACCTTTCGTGCATGAACTCAGTATTTGGATCTGAAACGAAATATGAACATTCATTCCAAATACATGCAACACAAAACTGTCTTGGAAATAACTAGACATCGTTATATGAACACGACTTCCCGATATTTAAGTATGTCCAACGAAATTCCGAATCTAGACAATTTGTTACGTTTAACATAATCGAAAAGTGGTTTCATTTTATCACTTTTTTCTGGCCTTTTTTAGAAATGGTATCAGTTTATTATTATTAATATATCATGAACCAGTTTTCGTGCCAATAAGCATTATTATTTTGTTTACTGTAAGTGAAATGTACACCGAATTTTCAACAAGATTATGTTTCAATAGCTTTATCCATAATTAATACAATGTAAACTGATATAGTGCGCTGCATTTTTATATTACTCGGAATAAACTTCGAGGTAAACCTTTTCAGTTTCATTGAATCCATTTCAACAGAACAAAAATTGATACTTAAATTAATATAGTCCATTATATTGTTTTAAATCTAAAAACAAATAAAGTAATTTATTAAAGGGAAATTATACGAATTTGTCAAATATTTATGAATGTATATAAAATGTGTAAAAAAATTATTATACATATATTTCAATATACATTGAAATAAAAGTTTAGAAGAACATGTGTCGAAAAATGCGAAATAAGCCAGATATGTAATTCTGAAGTCGAAAATGTCTGTACAATCGAATTCGCCAGCATGTATATTATGCATGTACGGTGTGAATCTAAATTTAGTTTAAGTGAAGATTCGTTCAAACGACACAAAGACACAGGTTTGTTGTACGGATCATTTTTATTTCCTGCAACGATATCTAATCATACGAAACACAAATACTAACTCCGCTCCTAATAAAAAGACGAATGCTTCGGTTATTGTAGGAAAATATGTACGAAATATCTTCGTCACAATCGGCTCGGGGCACTAATTTGTCTTTGCTGCATTTTATGACATTCGTCTTTAATGTATAATTTTTCTTGCATATTGTGTAAATGTAACATACTTAAATCAATATATTACTATTTAACACAATTTAATTATAAAAATCGTATAATCTCCTTTAATATTTAAACCCTAACCCGCCCTTTGGATAGGGTTTAATTGTGAATCAGAATCCATGGGTTGTTTTTAATTTAAACCGTAAGCAGTTACAAAAGTATACAGTTAATGCATTTTCAGATAAATGCTTTTATACTAAAAATCACTTAACAGGAGCGGCTTCTGTTTTGCTTAAAATTATTTGTATAACATTTGACGATTTGTAGCGATCTTGGAAATCTCAAATTTTAATACACAATTCCGATGCCTGGTGTCGACAGCGTGCATTGTAGACATTATTTGAATCAAATCGTGAATCATGTAAAAAAAAAGGATATTGGTGATAATGTTATAGCAAGTAAAGCACAAGGATTACCCAACCGCCTTAGACGGCTGGACACAATTTTGATTGTTAATATATACAGTAGTTTTTTCAAAACATGAAAAAGAAAATGCTGACAATCTGTGATAAACACGTGCATAAACAACATACAAGTTAATCAGTTCGCAATATTGATCGTTTGTGCGTATACATGCCGCAAGGTTACAAGTAAAACCAAACCGCGTTCAAGACCCACCGCCCTAACATACTAACGGCTTGAAGCAGGTGCCGCCGTTCACTTATAAATACTCCCTCTTGTACCATAATGACAGAGATGGTGTAGAAGACGACGTAACCAGCGAGTCACCAGTCAAAAGCTACCGAATAAATACGGCGATGATAATCTGATAATCTGGAACCTACATCTCTTCCAACGGATATCGTGCAAGAGGGGCGAAATCGTGAACGTTGGAGGTATTAAACTAATATATAACAAAAATGTACATGGTAATCGAAGGTTCTTTTGAAGATAGAAGGTGTAGTTTGGTTCTGATGGCTTTATTTGAGCTGTCCGTGCCCGATGTACACTAGGTGTGACAGTGAAACAAATTTCCAAGCTGTATCCGGTTGAGTTAAACTAAGTTTACATTTGTGTATACATACTCATTGTTTGAGATTAGACAGATTTATTTCGAAAATCAATATATGACATTTTTAACTTATAATTTGTTTATATGAAGCTTTTCCTTATTGTTTTATTAAGTATAATGTTGTTTCTATTTGGCGCCAATGAGTGATAATGATCATTTTAATGAATAAGCACGCTCATTTGAGCGACATGGTTGAGTGCATTACGTTAATGACGTCTATTTTGTTACATAATAGATTTCCGTTATTATAACGTTTTTACCTCGCTCGCTCATGATTTATTTAGTTTTTTACACGAATGATCATTATAACTTACAAGCGCGACAAAACGTGAGGGTCAATGCGCGCGCTCAAACGTTACAGTTATAAGTAACGCGCTGCTTTTCTAATGTAGCGAACTATGAAACTGCTGAAACTATTTTAAAATAGATATTCTTGTTCTTATCCTCTTCATTTATAACAGAACAACATTTAAAAGCATACCATGATTAAGCTGGGATTAACGCATTGGAACGGTCAATACAAATAATTGGGGGTTCGAACCGGTTGGAGGGCTAGTCGAACCGAACACTTAACCAAGACTTAACCATAAACAAAACGCTCGTTTAAAACGTTTTCATCCATAACGTACTACGAATCGAATACTAAACACATTATATTGGTGTATAAAAGTTGTAAGCATTGGAAAAATATTGAAACGAGTAGGTGATAGGTTTTAAAGTGATAAACTATGAACTTTGCGATGTATCCTTACAAAAATGTCCAACAAACAACAACATATGAAGAGTGAAATATGAAGTTATTATAGATATTTAAAGTTACATTAATACTCAAAAACAACGAATATTTCGCAAAATATTTCGTAAAAGAAAGTTAACCTATAAACAAAGCAGTATTCCTTAAGGTTCATGGGGGGGATAAAATTCATTAAAACTTCGCTTTGGTTTTTCTTCATTGAATGTGGTACAATATGGTCAAACTATATATCATTTTAAAGCTAAAGACGGATAGAATAACATAAACACATTTTTGACAGTCAATATTTGTGTGCTTTATTCATATTTTGGTTTAAAACCAATATATTTTTACACTAATTTACAAAATCTCAATCTAAAGTTAGGAAGGATATGCACTACCTTAAGTGGAATAAATACAAAGCTATATACATATACAAGGTCAAGTTAGCAACATTTCACAGAAAATTATTGTCATAAAACAACAAATGAGTTTTTATTCAACTGCCTTTTTTGGATAAATATCCTAAACAAAGTTCTAAAAATAACTAAAACGTAACTACTTTTTAAAAATCCAGGTATGGTGGATAATAAGAGTCACAATTCTATTTCAAAGGCTTAACAATTGTGTTACTTACCTCTCAACCAAATTGCAAATTTTAAACCATCTCAAATTGAAATAGATTGCAGACGACATTTAAAATTGTAAACGATTAAAAAGAAATTGGCAAACGATTGATTTTATATTTCTATTCCTTCTACCCATTTTGAAAGCGTGGCCATCGCTGTGATCCGTAGAAAAACGTGCAAAACAAATCGGTCGAAACCACGTGCAGTGGTGAGAAAAACGGGTATGTGTATACACATACCTGAGAAAACACAATACTTATTTTGACAGTTGGGTGGCAACTAGTAAAACAACTTTTAACATTAATCAGCAAGAGATCGCACTAAATAATAGAAATGACCACGTAGAGATATCATCACTTACCTTATTACAAATATTATCCAGCTGAAAATTGTCCCCACACGTCTTTTTTAGTTTATTTGTATTGTTTTTCTGGAGCCGAAGTGCATCTCACAGACTATCCATCCAACTTCCGTTGTTTTCACTTTCGTTATTAAAAACTCCGTTTAAAAGAATTATTTATACTTTTAGATTGTTAAAGCGATGTATTATTATATATTATCTATAGAATAGTATACCGTGATGAATTGAACAGAGTTACGTATCGATCTTTCTATCAGTCTGTAAGCGTACTATTTTATGCGCAATAATATATGTCGTGTGATTCGACAACGATTGTAAACATTGGTGAAATGCTTCTTACATAGTTATTCTTTTGAGTGTTTATGAGGTCTGATCGTGCAGTTTGCAAACATCAACGGAAAGATTACAATCCAATGCATTTGTCATCGTCAACCGTTTGGAATGTCAATTAGGCGATGAGTGAGTTTTTAGCATGTTTCTTTCTATTTTATTGATTTAAAAATGGCCTCCCCCATGGTGATGAAATGACATGTGTTCGAGTTTTGATATTTCTAGATATGTAAACTTTTTTTACTATTTAAGCGTAACTTGCCCTCGTCAATGTCGATATTATTCACTAGTTATATAATTTTCCGCCGAAATACGTGGAATAAACATGATTCAGATTTTTGAAAATAATGTTTATTTTAGTGTTAAAATCGCTTTGTATTTTGATTGATTTTGTGGATGTTATGATACGTTGATGTACAAAATTGGTAGCAGTTTGAAGGAAAAACATCCTTTAAAGCATATATGTATACATTTTCAATGTGGCACTCTTCCTTTAGTCAAATTTGAGTTCAATGCTAGGGGTCCCACATTTTTCAAAATGAAGCCTCTACATGAACCTTAAAGCAATATCCAACATTTCAACGCTAGATGTGGTATAATGATACAGATTTGACGATAAACAAAATGCTCGTTATTATTTTTTTCTGGCACAATGTCTTCAATTCTAATTTCCCGCAATGATATCTTTTCATAAGAGATACGAATACTAACTTGTGCTGAATATATTGTCCCGCAAAAAAACAAAGAAGAGCAATTTGTACCTTGTTGAATATGTGTTACAACACCACATTTAGCTTTGAAATTTTTGGCTATTGCTATTAGACACATTGATTTTTTATTGTTATCGTTTCTGTTTCAAAATATTGTTCGAAATATTCGTTAATTTTGAAGGTTTATGGGCTTTTAAGTGGATAAGTTATCTACTCCCACAACACACATCGATCTGTAGTAGTATCGAATAAAGCACACTATAAAAGTCCAGAATCTCTATCGCCATGCAGTCTATATTGAATTTACCTTTACTGTTTGTACGACCACCTACTTCACCAGAACTCAGATATGCGACTTGTGCATCTAGAACAAATGTTAAACACAATAAGAATATTCTCTATCGTCAAAGGGGCTAAAAACAACAAACATTTGAACAAAATTATTTACAAAGCACTATTATGGGTATCAACGGCTTTTCTGAGAAACCGGTAAACCACGAGCTAATATGCATTATTTCAATGTATATGAAATGATGCAAGACCATTTACTTTATGAAACTGATTATTCGGGTCTGTTTTGATTGGATATAATTAGTCAAGGCTTTCGTCTGGAATGTGTTCATCATGATTATTTTTGAGTAAAAAAGATGTTTGCAAAGTTGTTTATGATGACCATATACTATTAGTGCAATCTATAGAATCTGTTCGAACATGTTATTATAATCACATAAATATAAAAAGGTTGGTTAAAACTTCGGTTATTCTGTGTCGTTTTATGACGTTTATTCATATTTAAAACTCCAGCTTACTTGATCGTTTCCTCTTCCTGTATATCAGTACTGTAAACATCGATATGATGACCAGTCCAGTACACACACAGACAGTGATCGTAATACGTATGTTGATAGGAATGGAGTCCGTCATAGTTGCTTCTTCAAGTGCCAAGAATATGCAAAGTATTTTTGCAAACGGCTTTTTATTTATTAATCAGCATATAAAACAATCCACAATCATTAAATACCATGTATTCCTACCATATAAATGGAAGTCACCAAATTAGTTTATTGCCATTAACCAACATATCAATCAATTAAAAATGTATCAAACCAACGTTATTTTAAGCAAAAAAATATGCATTTTTTAAATTTAATTGCATACTTATAACTTCTGTGCGAAAATGAACTGTTGGTGAATTATTTGCAAATCCGTTTATGTTGATTGCAAGGATATTTAGTTGATAATCCGTGCCAGATTTTAATCCTATTAAAGAATAGTTCTGTTTAGTGTCTCCTTTTCCATCCGTGGTGTCTTCAACAATCATGTCCATTTCTAAATGCAATATGATAACACGTTAAAAAAACTTGTCATTTTTGTATAGGAAGTAAATGTGTATTCAAAAATATAAATCTAGCTTTATTGAAAGTATACAAACATGTTATTTCCGTTTACCTCTGTTCGATGGTTCAATATGAATTTTGAACCATTGTGTATTGTTGTAATTAAATCCAGGCTGATATTCGAAAAGAGCTGAAGTTTCGTTTATATTGAGCACTTCAATGTCAGAAACTGGATCCGGTGGCCCTGAATGTGAAACATTACTCTTAAACGAACCGCTATGCATAAGTGATCGTTAGCATAGAAAGCATTTAGATGGACATGTTTATTACAGCTAGTTATTGCTTTGAACACAAATAAACAAATATACTGTACCCTTCCAAGACAATGTCATTTACAATACATTTAATAGGTAAACACTTAAGAAAAGACCAAGGCAACGAACGGCTTGATTTCTACACGTTTAAAGGAAAAAACAAACCTCACACGTCGTTCGGAATAAATCACAAGACACTCTCTTGCTAATAAGTATTGCTGTTTTGATCTCAGATTAAGCATCAATAAAAACATATATATTATTATTCTTATGTATTTCAGCGAAATGACTGAACAGTTTGAAAATTTGCAATATACCGACCGCCTGCATATGAAATGTTTTGTTCTTACTTTTTAACTTTGTAGAAAACATTCAGTGTAAGTCGACCTTACAATTAATTTCATGTATAATATGCATATACGGGTACATAATCAATAAAGCAATACAACTGGCCCCTAACTCCAGATTTTAATAGCATTACTATACATCGATCTTAGGCTAAAATGTATACATATCAAATTAATCCGATTCAGATGGCAATGTTACAATATTTTTGGACATAATATTGTGTTCATATATTACAATCGATAAATCAAGTAAATTTATAGTATTGCTACAGTCATCATGATTGCAAATAAATCAAATAATAAAGCAAATGTTGTCCATTTCGTACTTCAAGTCTCCAAAACATACGTGTACACGCTGCTACCAACTGTATTGCTCATTCTCAAGAAATAGTTTCCGATATTGTCCACCCTTACGTTGTCAATTAATACCGAGCTTGTTGAGTTTTCATTTCATTTTACATATTGCCTTTCTGAGCTGTTTAATGCGACACATTTGTGTTCCCAAAAGAATATAACCAAATTTACTGGATCATTCGGTACCACACATTGCCACTTTGATTCATATCACCTACACCTCCTCATCAGACCAAATGGCATTTGGCACGCAAACTCACCACTAATCATTTTTGAGTGTCGTTGTTGATTGTCGAGTGACAGTTGCGGTTTGCACTTAGTGCTTCGCTCAAAGTACACAACATTCAGTGGTTCACTAAACGTACGTTTTAGATGAGAAGGACAAGCAAATGCTATTTGAATGTGCCAAATTTTCAGCGGTCTATAAAAATATTCGAACCAGAAACTTAACCATTCCAAAAGCCAGCATCCATCATATTGTCTACTTACAAGCACATTAATTTACTTATATATAAATACGTGTGAAAAATGTCGATCATACATATGATGATAGGAAAGTACTTCCAATAGAGTACTTAATACAACCTACCGTCTGCTTTTATGCGGAATATATGTGTATACACCCCGTAAGAATTGTTCATCGTCAAAATATAGTCCCCAAAACTCGTAACATTAATGTCTTCTATTTCAATGCTAGTGGTCATCCCCGTTTCTTTATGATTTATTTTCTTGTTGTCATGTGTCCATAAAATGGTTGGATCCGGGTTCGCCAACCATTTAAGCGTAAATGTTGTTGTTTCACCCAGTCTGGGGGAAGTTGTATCGTTAAACGGCATGCCGGGGTCAGGTATAGGCTCACCTAAGAATAAATTAAACACAATACATGTCGTTTCGTCAAAAGCTATGTTTTGAACACTTATGAATATGTCGAAAACGTCATTATACTTTAAAGTTCGCAGGACAAACTCCTCTCATCTAGCAGGATTTTTGATTTGTAAGTTTGATATAATTTTATCACTGCTATTGTCTTCGAAAATAGCAACTTAACATATGGTTTAAATAAAAAAATGAAAAAGTTAAACAAATATTTAAATAAGATAATATTAATGTTTCAATCATTAACATCCAACATCCACGTGACTTGTTATGGCGGCTGTTATTTTGATACGAACTATGCTAGGAAACCAGTTGAATCTCGAAACTTGTTCGAAGGTTGATAGATTAGTTTGTACTAAGACTTAGCCTACCGAAAGTTGTGAATAATAAGAACTCCGTTGCGTCAGTAGCCCCTCTTGCGTTTATTGACCTGACAGTTATATTGAAGAATGTTCTGGGTGAAAGGTTATTTAACACCAGCTGAAGCTGCTTGCCACCAGGATCACTACTGTTGTCGGGTACTTTCGTTAGAACTAAAACAGTAAAATGGAAGCGGTGCAATTATAAATAAGCATCGAAACAATCTACAAACAAGAATATTCAAATCCAAATATAGTGATAATTAAAAGAAGATATGTAAAGAAAAAAGTAAGTTAGTGTTAGTTTATCTATCACGATGAATAATATTCATTGCTAAAGGTTCACATTAAGATTCATTATACAAGATAATTACATTATTACAATTGCCTCTATGCAATCAACTTACATTTGAAAAAGAAACACACATATTTTTCTTGGAAAAAAATCGTATTTGTTATGTATAGTAATAATACAATTAACATATGAAAAAGAACAATGATAAATGCATAAAATAAATAAAAATATTGCACATTTTGCCACAAATTAAATGACGCGTGATAAAAAAAAATTTATTACGACAAATTATTTTAAGCGCTTTTCCGAAACGACGCGTTTTATAATATGTGTTGCAAAACAAATATTATGCTTATATGTCTTATGCACCAATCTGCACAAAATGTTGGATATTTGTCAATAGTGTTCATGGCTTTGGGTTTACATGAATCAGTTTTCACTGTATACAACAACAGTATTTTAAATGTTTGCAACTTTAATATGCGATGGTGGTCTGGTTCCCTTTCTTCTCTGACAAGACATATGATTGAATGTAATGTTTAAAACACAATTTAACATAATGTAGCATGTATGATTTTTACATTAATAAATATATACACTTACTTTCAATAATCCCTTCTGAATAGTTATAAACCATAAACGTCTGATTACTTTCATAATCAAAGCCGGTCAACAATGATAATATTAAAGATGAATTTTTAATGTCCGTAATAACAAGTTTGGAAACTGGATCCGGAGGACCTGAAAATATAAGTGATATTAAATCAACTGTGAATGTCAGTCTTCATGTTTTATATTATTATTGATTATATAGTAAAATCATATATGTCCTTTGTGAACAAGTACATTGATGTGATTATAAACTTAATAATACGTGCATAATACGTGATAATACGTGTTTGTTATTATTTAAAAATACAACTCATCTGTAACTCTTAATTTCAATAGTATTGTAAAACATCGGTCTCACCCTTAAACATATATTTGTCAAGTTAATTTGAATCATGGAGGCGCATACGTGTTCATAGAAAACTACACGTATATCAAGATAAGAAATAATGTATGCAATTTTTAGCACGATTACGAATAAGACAAATACTAAAGTAATTTATGTCAATTTTCTTACCGTCTGCAACCAAAACATACGTGTAGACGCTTCTACCCACTTTGTTGCTCATTATCAGAGTATAGTTTCCAAAATCCTCTGCGCTTATGTCGCTTATTGTAACCGTACTGGTAGAGTTTTCGTCCGAGCTGTTCAATCGGACTCCCTTGTGTTCCCAAATAAATACAGGTGTAGGATTTCCAACAGCATGAATAACCAGATGTATTGTCTCTTTTGTTCTTGGAGTAAATTTCAGTTTTGTTGGACTGTTTGGGTCCATTTTCGGCGTTTCTGATTAAATTGGAAAATGAATGACCCGAACAAATAAAACGATATAAAACCAATTATACTTTTTACAATATATTCTCATATGTTTAAGGTTTCCCATATTTGTTTTTATTGTTTAGTCAAGTGTAATTCTGCATAGTATTTGCGAGATGGTTCATATTTTATAGCTAATAGTGATAAAAATAATCAAACATGCTGAAATTAAAAAGAAATGCGCAAGACATTCTTACTTTTTTATATCTAAGTATGATCATGGACGAGTTTTAAATATCGTCTATGAGTTATTTTTTTTTTTTTTTGTTTTTATTGTTGTTGTTTTCTAAAATTATTTTTAATTCCAGTCAAGAACACAGCATCATAATAATATTGCATCGAGAATAAATTAAAATAATTGTATATTCATCATTTTCTTGATAAAATAACTTCAGTACCGTATGTAATAAATTGCAGGTAGTTGTTTACGGGAGAACTGCCGTTTTTGTTCATCGAAAAAATTGTAAGATTGTATTCCGTCCCCTCGTCCAAACCATCGATGGTTTTTGTGACGGTCGTGTTTCCTTGATCTTCAGACGTATCAGGATATGACTGGAAATCTGTCATAGTGGTAAATTAATTTAAAAAGTACAACATTGGACTAGAATGATTTGCGCATTTGATAAATTGTGTTAATTTAATTCAACTCAGGTAGCATGTATGTTATACAGCAAGTGCATGTTCTACTAAAACAATACTTTCCTGAGGTTATCATTGTTTGTATGGATAACGAAGACATTAGGTTAACATGTTTAACTAGCTGTAATTTGTATAGTATGCCGTTGTTGAAATTGTTTCTGGGTGATAAAACTTACGTGTTCCTTATTATTGTACATTCTGTCATCTTTATTAGATTTTAATCGTAGCCATGATGGCATACTATTCGAGCCTTTAACTTACCTTTTATTTTACCCTCAACTATTCTACCAATAACAAAGGTCTGTGTGTCGTTGTAATCATAGCCCGTTACCCAGGACAACGTTACATTTGTCGCGCCGATGTCTACAACAACGAAATTCTTGGGACTCTCCGGAGGTCCTGGAATTATTATGGTGATATTTTTATAAATGTTAATTTTTTATAATTGAAAAACTTAAACGAGTTGATTTAAAAGTAAAGTTAAGGCCCGGTGTAAAGTGTGATATCAATGTTACATTGAAATACACTCATCACACTTATAATAACTTTATTTATCTCCAGTCCACCAAATTAAATGCGTCGTTCGGTACCACTTATTGCCACTTTGATGTATATCATTAACATCTACTCATCACACCAAATGGCATTCTACACGCAACATCGACATTAATAATTTGTGAGCGTCGTTGTTGATTGTCGAGTGACACATTGTGTTGCGTAATGCACGTCGTGCTTTGTCCAAAATACACAACTTTTAGTCTTTCACTAATAGTATCCTTTAGATGAGAAGGACAAGCATAATCCATTTGATTTGTGTTAATGTTGAACGGTCTATAAAGATTCGAACCAGAAACATTCCAAAAGCAAGCATTAAAAAGCCACCTAAATTGACGAAACGTAACATGACCGTTTTAAGTACCGCAAATCAATTTATGTGGAGAAGTACAGTGAATCCATATTTGTTAGGCAAGGGACAATATGACAAAAGCGTTTATAATAATGATCTGGCGTCATGTATGTTAGATTCGCCTGTGCATAAGTTTACTTAAACTGATTTTGGATTACCGTATGCAGCAACGAAGAAAATATATATGCTAGTTCCAGCTTCGTTGGTCATATTAAGTGTGTAGTTCCCGTAGTCTTTCACTGTCATGGACGTAATGATGACCTCACTTGAATAGGTTTCATCGGAGCTGTTGAGTTTCTGACTATTGTGCAGCCACGTATACGAAGGAAACGGATACCCTATAGCGTGCATTTCAAGGGATACCGGCTCATACAGTCGGCTTCTTACGATGAGCTTTACGTCCTCCTTTGGGTCAATTGTTGGTTTTCCTAAAACATGTCATGGTTTATATATAGAGACAAATAATACTGTGTGCAAACTCATGATTTAAGTCTCTGCAAAGGTGTTGGTTTTGTAATTTACACAATAGTCTGACCTGTATATGAAAGTCAACGTAAAATGTTGGCACTATGAAAACCATTTTGAATGAAACAATTCAGAGTCACACATTGATCATATCTTTGTACATTGAATATTAAAATACATATAAAAACATACCGTAAGGAGAAAATACTAAAATGTCCGATGGTGGCGACGTTCCATTTGAATTCTTTGACACGATGGTCAAATTGTAGATTATATCCGCTGATAACTCGTTGATGGCATATTCAACTTGCGTGTTGCCATGACCACCAGATGTATCATTTTGTTCGTGAAAAACTGTGTAGGTTTGATATGTAGGAAACGTTTAAATAGTAAAGATATTGGCAAGGTTTTATTAATATTTAGCAAAACAAAAAACAACAACAAAAAAACAATCATTATTGTTACCCAATTAATGCAGTTAAATGTAAGGTGAAGTATTTTAAGCATTATTTTTAACATTGTGAATTCAGTAAAAATTACTTCATACCTGTGGTAGTTGATTCAGAGTATTGATATATAATGAATATCTGTGCCCGATCGTAATCGTATCCCGTTTTCCAATCAAGAGTGGCGCTTAACTTTGTTACATTAGTAACCTTGAAACCAGTCGGTGTGTCCGGAGGTCCTTACGTAAATTGTCAAATTTTAAATTGATTAACTAACAATCATTGGTGTATATGTGTATATTTAATCAAAAGTAAATTGAGAATGATATTTAAACTGATTTTTGCGATTAAGTTAAGTACATGAAACATTTGATGGGAAGGCGAAAACTATATATTCCTGTTTGCAAGATCTAGAACCATTAATACAGACATATTGAAAATACCTTCGGCCAACAAAGCGAATACTTCATAATTTTTCCCGTATTCGTTGTCCATTTCAAGAATGTACTCTCCAAAGTCATCATAAGATGTAACTTGTACTTCCACTGAAGTGAACGATGGGATATCCGTATGTGTGACTTTTTTATCATTGTGAGACCATGTGTATGTAGGTTCAGGGCAGCCAAGGACATGGGCTCCCAAGGAAACATTTTGTCCAATCCGAGGAGTGTGTGTATGTGAACCAGGAAAAGCTGGATTGGGTCTAGCAGGACCTATAATTTTATATTTTTGGGTTGTATTCCTCATATGATCAAATGGCAAATATGAATACATTGAAGGTGTGTTTTATGTACTAGTGTTCAACATAATTATACATTAATGTTCATATTAACAATACATGTACATTTTTGTCTAACCCATCGGAACGTTGGTTTGATTATTGAACAACAGTTCAAAACGAAGTAGCACATTTTCGACGCTCTGTTTGCTAGGGTCAAATAATTCGCATTGGGAAAGCAATGTAGCTTCCTGGCGGGTCATTATTATACAGTTGGGCAAGATGTGAATAAGCATTTACATTCACAATGTTTATATACTCTAATGAAAAATTCAATAACCTGTGACGTTGATGGATATCGCTTTGAAATCCTTTCCAACAGTGTTTGATGTAGATAGGTTGTACATGCCCCCTTCGATGCAAGATATGTCGTTTATTGTTATTGTGTATGTTCCTCGCCCCGTGAAGTTAGCCACTATGGTATTTGTCTCCATGTTTGTAAGTTGTGTTATTGGATCTGGCTTTCCATCTACTTCAAATACCATAGAGAATTTTTGTCCGTCTTGAAGGGAAGGCGTTACTACATTAACCCACAATATCTTAGCTTCCGGACCTGTATTTATAACATACATTAATATAAGTGCAATCAACTATGAGCGGAATTCTTTTAGCTGAACCCGAAGCAAATAAAACACGGCACAAAATGGACTTAAACATGTGAATAAATTAATGTTATTTCTATGTTAAACATATTCACTTAAAATGAGAAAAATGTAGTTTAACTGAAACTAATATTGTAAACGAAATAAAGCACTTATAATGTATTGAAAATGATACACACGTTTATAGTGCATTTTGCTGGCTAATTGACATGATCTTACCATGTACATTCAAGCATATGACGTTCACCGGCCAAGTACCCGACGAATTTTGTGCGTCGCAGGTGTAATTTCCAATGCCTGCTTTAGTTAAATCGTCGATAGTGATGTTTTGACCTACTCTTGATTTATTGTTTGGCATCTTCCAGACGAATTGGATTATGTCAAACGTTTTCGTGGCGTTACATCTTAGTGTGACAGTGTCGCCTTCATGGGCTTCCATCTCTGTGGATAACAGATGTAGGATATGTATTAACGAGACCACAAACACAAGTTAATTTCACACGGAAACTAAAAAAAAACGTTGATTTATTGCAAAATAATACAATCATAATAATGTGTAGATCGATGTTTTGAAAGTGTTTATTGGGAATCTGCGGTGTGCTTTCGAACATAACCTTAAGAACATGCACTTCCTACACACGAAACAATTTACAACAATTAAACTCTCTCTCTCTCTCGCGATGCTATCTAGGTCGAAGATACGATATTATAGCGAGTATGAGAGAGAGCGCTAGAGCTATAGCTCTCTCTAGCTCTCAGCTACTATCTCTCGCTCTATATCTATCGCTCTCGTATCTCTCTATCGCCATCTCGACTCTCTCTCTCTCTCTCTCTATCTCTCTCTCTCTCTCTTTCTCTCTCTCCTCCTCTCTCTCTCTCTCTCTATCTCTCTCTCTCTCTATCGATCGAACCGTTATGTTGGAAACGGGCCGTTTAAAGACGTCCGGTCAGCCACTGTCGTGTTTTATGTTTACTCGTGATTTAATTCTAACGCATCCATTTCCACTCCCGTTATTAAATATAGGGTGCTGGTGTATGCAGCCTGCACTTACATTTTATGAATTTCCCGGATGCGTTTGACTGTGTTGATTTATATATAACGGGAAAATGTTTATATAGATATAAGACTATACAAAAGCCAATAAACATACACACTGCTTCATGTAAGGTCTGTTAAAGCATATGTATGACATTTGTATTTGTTTGGTTGAGAAACCAACAATACCGGAATTCGAATAAAAAATAAGCACACACAGGCTGTCCGGTATGCGCCAAAATTCGTACACGCGCTACTCACATAATGTACCCATGTTCATTTCCAAAGGCGAAGTTTTCTCCGGGTTATAAGGTTTCCACCCTCATCACATGATAACAACAAAACTAACTTTATTTTGGTTAAAACTAAATAGATGGACATTTCCTGCTATATTTCATAATTCAACCGACATTTTGTGAGACTAAATAACTTAGGTTGGAGTCGCGAAAGGCCTTCATTAACTTATAAATACACACCATGCAACTTATATAAAAAACGTATGATAAACATATTTTTTTTCCATAATGATACTTTATTTACCTAATCCATAGGTATGTGCAGGTCGAGGTCATCCTGCTCCATACCGTACATACATTTGTGTTAGTATGAGTAAACAGTGTTCTAATCAAGTGTTAGAATATAATATCCTTATACATACATATACACTATATCATCTACAAATGTTTAAACATCTTAAAAAAGCAAATTAAGTATATTATAAAAAATCAAGAACAAATGTACATTTAGTGTTATGTAAAGCATATGCACAAACTATTTTCATTGTGGAAGTTTAAAAAGGCTTCGGACTAGTGACAATTTAAGTAAGTACTGCTACTTGGGATCTTTCAAATGGTTGATTGTGGAGTTTTTAAAGGATAAATTATATTCATATTATGATAGTGGGTCAGCAAACAAACTTACAATTGCCCAAGACTGTAGTTCTGTCTCATGACACTTAAGATTGTTTTGGATTTTAAAAGACATAGTCAGGCTCATTATTAGCCCTTGTATGGATGGAACTATCCCTTTTCTCTGACATAGGTATAGGTATATATATATATATATATATATATATCTTCAATTCTAGCATAAGAATATTTGTATCAGTCATATTACTTTTTGTACTTCCCAATATCATTGTTTTACAACTTATTTCTGAGTGTTTTTGCACATTATGTGCACATAAAAACATTACAACAACAACATAATTGACAATTCTCTGTGTAAAACAGCAATCCCAAAACAAATGTTTTATAGTTTCCTCATTTTCTTTACAAAAATGCACATATTATCCTGCACAATATTCATTTTATACAATAGAGATTTAGTTCCTAGGATTCTATGTATTATTCTTGTTTGACACCATTGAGTGTAAGTATTTTTGGAAATATGGAAATAATAAAAACGAGACTATGTACTTTTTTCTATTCAATGTTGTTGAAAAATGCATTCCACTTTGTTTGACAAGTCGGTATATCAGAATTGATAATAAAAGTTTTATAAACATTTCGGTTTGAGTTTTGCATAAAAACTATTCAAGTAAGACGATAAAATTGCAATGCAATAACATATTTGTTATTGCTACACGTAAGTTATGTTCGTTCTTTGATAATTTCGAATTCGCATCTATGCATTTCTCTTGCGTTCTCGTTCGCTAACGGTGGTAAAACGCGTTGCTTGAGATCGCATTATTTCGTTATCATTTCGCTATAAATTCCTAATTTGTCGCATTGCGATTCTCAATTGATACTCGTATTCGGTTAAACCTAGTGATTAAGTAACGAATATGTAACTTCAAGTTCAGATAAAATGCGAACAGAAGGGTTGCTATTCATGTGATCAATTTCCAAAGTGTTAGTACACTATAGTACTTCTCAGTTCACAATAGCAATCTGCATATTCGCACGGTACACATAATGGTAAAATAGAAACAAACATATGTATCCTCTTTGCTGTAATTTAATACCTTAGTGGAGCTCTGAGAATAAATGCTTCTTTGTCTGGTAAGATTCAAACTACACATGTTTGCTCAAAAGGTACTACATATTATCGTCGCAAAATAGAATGTGGGTGTTTGAATTGGTCCGATATCAAGGAAGGATTGATTTAACTCGAAAACAAATAGTATCAGAAATTTGACATTCTGTTTCCCGCACAGTTGGTGTCATTAATGGCAAAGAAGTCTCTACAGACTGTCACATTTTAACTATGGCCGATATGATGGTATTCTGTTTTAAAGTTTCGATGTATAATAAAAGGCAGTTACAAGAAGACTTGAGCATGACAATTAGATTTACTTAGGGACGATGCAATCCCCCCTCAAAACATTTATCAAACCATATACCACATACAACAAGGATGAGTAGACACACACGCATGATACACGACGAATTATCTCCAGTTCAGATAGTTGCTGCTCTCGCATTAGGTGCTCGTGTATCGCGTTTCCACGAAAACCATAGCACACGGAACAAAATATTAGAGACAATGAACTCTTGGCGTACAGGTGTCTTCACAACCTCACTCGAAAAGATACACAGTGCAGCAAAACGACTACAAGACAATGATGTCCATAGGTACCAAAACTTTCATTTATTACCGGCGTGTAAGCACTTGGGAGATAGATATGCTTATGGTTCGGGTGTGATGATATTATGATATGTTTCGATTCCGTGTTTGTTTTAGCAATTCATGCCATCCAAGAGAATATTCAGATGACTGCAGCAGTACCGTCGAAAGGCCGGAGATTTATATGCGGCATAAATGGCTATAAATCAATTAAAACGTACCACATATGAATTAAAATAATTGTATATGTCGAACATACATCGTACATTTCGTACAATATTATTTTGAAGTGAAATCTGAATGGCAGATGCCAGCATTGTACATCTTGGAACGAATGTCTGCGAATTTCTTACACACAAATACAACGTTTGTTTTCCACAACTGTATTAAACGCAATTATTTTTTTATGTTAGCAAGCAAACGTATTCATTAGGCATTCAGAGATGCATAAGTGATCCACGGTTGAATATCCAGGAGTCGTTGTAGTTTTGCCCACGGTTGATTATCCAATAGACGTTGATATTCGAATTGTGTGTAGTAGATATCTTAGATAGCTTATACAGATTTTTTCAACGTGAATGAGGAAATGTTCATTATTTTGTTTTCGAATCAGGAATTCGTAGCTAGCAACAAGAAACCAACTTAATTTCCATGCGATCGCTACGCATACCCAACATATTTTATCTCAAACGCCACACATACGTGACCAAACTGTATTAATTCACTTCTATTTGCATGTATTCAATCTTGAATAGAAGCAAGATTAAGCGTTATATGAATATCGCATCATTGCATACGATTTTGATACGGCATTATTCTTTACTTAATGATCCTGATTCAAAATCACTTTCAAACAAGATCGCGTCAAATACTCTCGTTATAATGCAATGTTGAAGCGAATGGTAGCGTTTAATGTATAGTCCATTTAGGTAAACAGGATATAGAACATGTACTATATAATCAATTGGTTGTGGTCAAAACATCGCGCTATACTCAAATGTTAAACAGTAGGAAGGCGCGTGTGCTACGAGTACTAGTAAACAGTTTACTGCCTATACAACAGTGTTTCGATAAAACTAAAACGAAGGTCTTTGGTAGAAAATATAACTTCCTGAAATGTTAATGTAAATATTTTTGTTCAACATATCCATGAATGGTAGTATTTCATACACCCGTACATTACATTTTATTTTTGCAGGCATATAGTGAGATTCCTACTGATTACCTAACATAATTAAACTTTAACCATAAACGAATATATATATATTGAAATTCCTGTTATTATTTTGAAAATAAAAATAATATAAAACTATCGCGTTTTCAATATCTTTCATATTTAACATTTTTAACATATACATTTGTAAATGCACAATTATACTAACTTAGTTAATATCAGTCTAATTTAAATGCATATGTACTCATAGTTAACCGAAATAATTAAGTATCACGGTGTTACGAAATAATACCGAAAGCCAATGCAATTATCTTGGAACTTCACATTCATGACAAGCTTATATTTCAATACTCATTATAATGAACTACGTGTCATATGCAACTATACATACAACTAAGATGTATTAAATACTGAGATAACCATTTGAACGGTTAAAGGTGACCTGAAGTCTTACCTGTGCACCCTTCATTCCCATGAAATTGATCAAAACACAAAAATAATACAATCAACGTGGTTTTAAACAATATAGCCATGTTGAACATATTAAATTTATTTTATTGAGAACGATTTAACGAATGAACATTACATATGATAACAATATTATCTTAGTTGTACTTATGATAATAGATTGTGTCGAGCTTGCTATCGCCGATATATGATAAATGCTACGGTAAATACCACACGAATTCATTATTTGATTTTAATTGCACAATGCATTGAAAATTTAAACTTGACATCGTTTAACATTGCCATCTATAACTTAGGCTCTTTCCAACAGTGCTTATAAAGTCATCTCTACAATTTTTGACAACAATTAGCTGGCGCTCAATCAATTAAAATACATATATTTAACTTGTTAAAATCGTGTTCGGCACAACTTAAACAACACCTATTCATTAACACTTCCCTTATCAAAATTAACAATTAAACATTAATAATGCAAGTTTGTAATTGTGTTAAAGCCCGGTCACACAGCTATTTACGTCTTAATCACAGCCACAACTCGTCACAAATGACCTCCCATGAAGAGACGATGTTGTTCGCGTTGATTTCGATTTTAAGACGAGCTTATGTCGATGTTCAGAAGTGGCAGGACGCGGGGAAAATTCGGATCGGCGTTGGAGGCGGATAAAAGTTTTGAACTGCTCAAAACTTTATACCGCGGACAACCACGGGTGATACATTTGTGAAACACACGTGATAATTCGTGTTCCAACAGTGATAAGAACTTTGGAAGACGCAGTAAGACGCGAATGTTTGCGGGCTGTCACGGGCAGAGCACGGCAATCGGACAGGTGTTACGCGTTGGTATCAAGGGAAATGACATGTGTTTTGCGGGTTATCAATGAGGAGTGGGTTTTTCCGCGCACATCGCACTACCGATGACCGTTTAAGCGACGTCTCAAACAAGTGCTAAATATGCATGTTCACTACCTAATCACGACTGTATCACATCGGATTTGCGGCACATGAATACAGCTATTTTCTCAGATTTGTGCACTCTCTGTCTAGATATCAAGAAGTGAACATGAACCTTCAACCCCAGGATATTCTCATCTTTATGCTTCAGCACCAGCATAACCAACAAACCCAACATATCCTTGCGAAGAGAAATAAAAGGAGGAGGGTGGTAAGGAATATCTAGGATCGTGACTAGATTGCGCGGAGACCTTAGCTGGTGTTTAACGACTGTCTCATGGTCGAGGTGCAAAACGAAGACCTAAAAGCCTTTCCGAACTTTATAAGAATGCCTCGTGCGATGTACGATTACATTTTGCAGAGTCTGACACCAGCCCTTACCAAGAACACCTCTAACTGGAGAGCATCCCTTGCATCAGAACCCAAGGTTGCTATCACCCTGAGGCCAGTTGCGTTTGGCTTTAAGTACCGTAAGATGCAATATGCCTGGAGGGTCCCCCACAACACCATAAATCTGGTTGTGCGTGAAGTCTGTGCGGCCATCGTGTTGGCAGGAGGGATAGAAGCAGGGGTGGCGACAGGGGTAGCTACTGAACATGAAACATAAGTTTATTAAGTGAAAATTTATTTAGTACTTGCTTCTAATTTTCGTTTTTAATTATAATTCGATGTATAAATTTAAAAGTAACAACATTTGCAAATAAAAAAGCAGTTAATTGATTAAAATAAAATGTATTGATCATCAACAGCTGCCTCCGCTTCTCCAGGAGAAGCATGGCCAGTATCAGCCTGAGGGCCAGGGTCTGGACTGGCAGCATCAGCAGGACAAGCATGGACCTCAGCCTGGGCATTAACCGTTACCTGGGCCTGAGATGCTTGAAGAGCCTCGACCACAGCTGAGATCTTGGCCTTGATCTTCGTATACTTAGTTGGCTTCTTCTTTTTAATGGAACTTTTCTTTATTGGCATTATAAAATTGAGAACAGCGAACGAACTTGGAATGTAGAAGATCGGCAACTGTGAGGACCAGCCGTGCGCGGCCGCTTTTATACGTGGTTAGCTGCGCTTACGACGAGACCGAGCCTTGATTGGGCAGTGCTATGGAAGTGGAGTTCCAGTTTTACGGTCATGCTAAGCACGTGATCAGCAGTGCTCCAGACACGATAAGGCCGAGGCTATCCCCGTGGTAACTTGCTCTTTTCTCTCGCGTATTTACAACATATGTCTAACCTTACACGCGGATGGAAGAAGTCAGCCATGTGTAGGCATTGTTTCAGCAATTGAACAGCCGGCGACGGCCAGATCAAGTACAAAGCAAGACCAAGCAAATATTGGCTAGATATTACCACTTACGATCACGTACACCAGCTTTTCAGACATTTTTGTACACGATTAAGCCGAAATGCACTATGTGACCGGGACTTTAAATCCTCTACCATTTTTTACATCTTCGGGTCACTCGAATTAACAGGACACATTTTTAATAAAATATGCATTTAAAAATAGTATTCCAATTGAAAAATAATGAAAGCGAACTGATATTCTTACTGTATGTACAACAGCTTTTGACTTGAATTGATTTCCGAAATTTAAAAAAAAACACTAGGGTTTTGCTCATTCCGAAAAAGCCAGTACCTACTTTGAACGTCCGAAAACTTCATTTTTCACTTTATTCTTTAATGAAATGCACCAAGATTTTCCATTCATAAACATAACATTAGAAATAACAAAACGTTTGCGAGTGTTTTATTGATTTTACATCATAATGGAAAACAGACTTTTTAGACAAAGGCAATACTTTTGACAGAGGTTGAATAAATAATTATTTAATGAAACGAAACCTTCAAGAAATCTCTTAATTTTACGAACACGTTAAAAAGCGTCATAAATAAACCATATGTACTCCATGTGCAACATTTTAAGTGGATCCGACAAGTAGAAATGCATTCCAAACGCACTTGAGTATAACACAATATATACGATCTCGCAAAGAAGTCTTCTTCATCTTAAAGGGAAGGCGTTGGTATAATGGCACAATTAACTATAGCTTCCAAACCTGAAATTATCGGACACATAAACAAGTATTTGTATTGCTCCTATAAGTTGACTGCATGTTGATGAACCAATATGACATAATAATCAAAGTTGGATTCTTCATAAATCAGCTTAGTTGCAGGCATGTTAATGTTTAAAATAGTCAATGACAATCAGAAACTATATACATTCAATTTAAACTGTATCATGTGTATGAAATGTAAAAATACCACTGCAACATTACACCGACAGTTTTGAGTACGTATAGCAGGTGTACTTTTCAATGTTATTTAATTGCAGCGAAAATAGTTATGTTTCAACATAATTGACGATTTAATGTTAATTGTCACCCAGAATAAGTAAAATGTATACAGATGATGTGTATGAATTGTGACAATACTATGGAAATTTAAGGGATACATATGTTAAGTACAAATAGGTGTTGTTTTGTTTTCTTCCCTGTATCAACATTTTCCGAACATTTTTATTCACACACTTGCGCAGAACCACACAGCAGCAGGTGTACATTCTTATATAATTTAGTTGCAGCGTACATATAAATTTTTGACCTATTAACGATTAGGTTTTGAGAATCAACCAGACAAAGTAAATACTATCGACAGTTTTCGTGGCGTCGCATTTTAGTGTCACGTAGCCCTACTATTCACTGTTGATTCGCCATAAGAAATAATAACGAAAATAATACAACGAGTATGCATAGAAATACACTATAAAATCCACATCGTTGCAAGAGGAACTTTTAAACGGTTTTTACTTATCAGTCAAATGGGCAGCAGCACGTTGTTGGTCGTTCTTTAATAATAATTTTGGCGAATTAGGAAGCGGAAAGTGGACAAAACCCCAGTTCAACAATATTAATAATGAAATCGTTTCCTAAAATTTCGGCAAAATAATGAGTTAGTGTTTAATTAAATTGTATTGCTTTGAAACACGATGGTAAGAGGATAGCGGTATCCACGTAGTGCATATAGTTATATTTCATGAGGAAAAAGCAATGATAGTTTATATTCCATACGCGACACGCGTTTTCTAACTTGACACTCAATACTTTTACAAACTCAATATTTGTCATGAAATAAACTCCGTTTTCGTGTGTACACTTTACTGAAACAAATACACCTATGTTATCATACAATTACAGATATACAAGACGTAAATGTTATTGAAATTTACTGTCATCTTGTGTTATTAAACAATGTAGTTGATTCAAATGCATCTGGTCGCCGTGGTGTAATGGATATGGTGTTCGCCCAGCGACCGGGAGGTCACGGGTTCGATCACCACCGTGGGAGCGTTCTTTAGATCTCCCCCAAAGACACCAAGTACTGGTTCTAAGCCCAGGAAACGGACTCGAGAGGATTTATATAAGCCTTAGGCTTTCGATGCAATCGAGCTAAAATAAATAGGTTTAAACTAAATGCATCTGACGTGATTACGGTTGACAACTCTTGTATCAATTTGGCGTTATTCGCAGGTAATTTTCCGTCGATGCAATTTGAAAGCGCGTGCCTTATAAAGTTGTGGGGGGATTTAAAAAATATAGTTATCTTCAATAGCTTCTTAATACAGAATTCAATTGCGTTATGATATTTTTGCGATACTGAAGGTAATGGCAAACTACAGCAAATATATAAATGTACAGATTTAGTGTACTAAAGGACTAAGCAAAATTGCATTGAATTAAAATTATTAAAAATTATTAAAAAACTGTATTATTTGTAATATTTCAAAATAATTATAATAACGAGCAAACATAAAAAACATATTGAGTTTCGAACCGGGAAATTCTACAACTATACCACGCAGGCTTTCACATTAAAGAGGCTATTTAAAACGTTAAATATGTCATGAAAGTGAAAAATGTTAAAACCGCTTTAACATTTTGCCGATTTCGATTAATTTAATTTACAAAAATTGAAAGTATTTATTTTTCAATTCGTATTTGTCAGTAGGGTAATTTCTTTCTTTAAATATAAAGCATGTATTCGTTTTTGAATGTATGACAATAGTTTGGAACAATGACATGTTGTCAAAGTTGTAATAATTCCCTTTTAAATTACTAACATATTTAGTATCGCATTACAATCACTTGCATAGCCTCCCAATCGTTCCTTATTCACATCTATGCGTTTTCCATACGATCCTGTTTGCTGAAATTTGCTTTCACTACAACCATTCGCTCGTTGAGACTTGAACTTACCAATAAAATGTGAGCGATTGTGATCCGATTAGGGTAAGTGTGGATTTAAAGAAAGAAAACCGGCCTCTTTTCCAGGCGGGGGTTCTTTAACTGCAGAAATAACGTGTGTATTGTGAGGTCAGCCATGATATCGTTGGCGAATATCTTGAGGACATATATTTATTTAAGAAAGATTGTGATAACTGAGAGACATATTTTACATAGACGTAACTTTCCAACACAATTGGTTTCATAGACGAATGAGCAGCAAATAAGCCCATAGTGTTGATATTTATTGTTATTTTACTTGTGCCAAAAGATACGATATGAACACGAGTTAAAGGACAACATTATAATATAGTTGGCATTTCACACACAGAACCATATCGGAACGAATCACCTCTCCAAGCATTCCTTTTATATCAAACGCCGATAGCTGAAAATTGTTGGTGAATAGATATCAATTAGGAAAAGTGCCATGCACAAAAACATTACTCAACGTTTTCCTAAACAAGATTAATTGCCCTTTTTTATTTCTGTATGAGACATTTTTCAACATGCAACTTCATGGGTATATTATAGCATATATATATATATATATATATATATATATATATATATATATATATATATATATATATATATATATATATATATATATATATATATATATATATATATTGCATAAAGTATATGTATATATATATATTATATATAGACTTTATGCAAAATGAAAGGGTGGCAACAGCTATTATTTCCATCATCTCACAGATGGAAAGTGCACGAGAAAACCAGGAAGATATAGACTCGATTTATAGCAATTTGTGTAACGCCATCACAGACGAAATGAAGGCTCATATTCCAACCTATGATGCCAGTAAAAAGACTAATAAACGGCGAAAAGTGTCTAAGCCATACTGGTGTGACGAGTTACAGCAATTATGGGACGTTTTGCGCATCAAAGAACGCTCGTTTCTGAAGTACAAGGGAAATAATCAACAGAAATCGATACTTCGGTTAGATTATGTTAATGCCAGAAACAGGTTCGACAAACAATTACGACAATCAGAACGCGTATATAGAGCGACACAAGCATTCGAAATAGAGGATATGTCATGTAACAATCCTACGGTGTTTTGGCGAAAAATACAAAATCTTGGGCCTAGAAGAGACAATTCCATACCAATAGAAATAGTGGACAATGGTAACATAATAAGAAATGAGCGAGCAGTGTTTGAGAGATGGAGATTAGACTTTAGTAATTTGTACAACGGGGATAACAACGGCGATTTTAATGAGAAACAATATGACCGAGCGAAACTTCATAAACATTTATTGGAAATGAACATGCAGGACCCCCTATATGTGTCTAATGAACAAATGAACCGTAACATAAGTATTGAAGAATTAACGACTATTTTTATGCACGCACGGTCTGGTTCGGCGTGTGGTCATGATAACATACCATATGAAGTGCTTAAATTCCCGGCGGTCATAGTTACATTGCAACACTTATTTCAATTGATATTCGATAGCAGTTTAACTCCATCCTGCTGGAGAAAAGCCATTATTTGTCCTATACTCAAGGACCACAACTCTGATAGACGTGTGCCGCTTAACTACCGAGGAGTAAGCTTACTGACATGCACAAGCAAACTTTATAGTACTTTCTTGAACAAAAGAATTACAACATATCTGGATAACGATGATATATTGGCGGACGAGCAGAATGGATTCCGGGCTGGGAGATCTTGCGAAGACCACATTTACACTTTGAATAGCATGATAAGGAACAATAACTCTGTATTTGCTTCTTTTATTGACTTAAAAAAATGCTTCGATTTTATAGACCGCGATATGCTGCTCTACAAATTGCTGCTACATAGCAATGATGGAAAGGTCTATAACTCCATACGAAATATCTACACAAGTGCCACATCGTGTATACGTATAAATAATAAATTAACAGACTGGTTCAGCTACAATACAGGGGTCAAACAGGGGTGTTGTTTATCGCCGACTTTGTTCGCTATCTTTGCTAATGACCTTGTGAAAGAAATCAATGACCTTGACCTAGGTATTTCAATGGGAGATGCAAACGTGTCAATTCTTATGTATGCGGACGATATTGTGCTAGTTTCAGACAACGAGGAAAAGTTACAAATCATGCTTAATACCCTCCACGACTGGTGCAAACGTTGGCGCGTGGTAATTAACACCAATACGTCGAAAACCGTCCACTTCCGGCGGGGCAGAACATCGCAGACGGATACGGAATTCCGAGTTGGTAAAAACATCCTGGAAACAGTAGCGCAGTACCGATACCTTGGAGTGATTTTCGATGAACGAAACGACTTCAGTGCGAACTGCGAGGCATTGGCAAAGGGTGCAGGTCGGGCGCTTGAAAGCTTAATTAGCAAGATCCATAACATGAAACACTTCCGGTTCCAATCGTTTGAAAAACTATACACCGCATGTATTACACCAATTCTTGAATATAGTGCTTCGGTGTGGGGCGCTAAGACATATCAATCACTTGACAATGTACACAACCGAGCATTAAGATATTTCATGGGCGTGCATAGATTTACCCCACTACCGGCACTTAATGGAGACTCTGGCTGGAAACCAACCTTGTATGGAAGATGGGTATGTGTCCTCAGGTTCTGGAATAGGCTAATTACAATGGATGACAATAGACTCACCAAAAAAGTGTTTTATTTTGATTAAACCAAATGTGTGAATAATTGGTCAAGCGACGTTAAGCAGATACTATCAACGTCAGGGATTATCGATCGGTTTCACGCTAAATCATGTATCGATCTGGATGCAGCAAAATCTTTGATAACCCAACATTATATAGCCAAATGGTCACAAGACGTGTTAAACATGCCAAAACTGAGAACATACGCAACATTCAAAATGAAATTTAAGTGTGACGACTATGTGAGGATGAACCTCTAAAAACATGAACGCTCATTACTATGTCAGTTTAGATCGGAAATATTACCACTGAGAATAGAGACAGGAAGATACGTTGGTGAACCAGTTGATAATCGAACATGTAGGTTTTGTGATCTAACGACCGTCGAGGATGAGAAACATTTTCTACTTGTATGTGATTTATATAACAATTTCAGGACTGACTTGTTTGGTGATATTCTCTTAAATCACGACTTTATCCATCTTAACCCAGAACAAAGGTTTTGTCATATATTGAATGTATACCCCAGGAAGACTGCAATGTTCATTGTTAAAGCATATTTGCTCAGGCAGTCCGTAATGTATCCACTGTAAATTTTAATCTGTTTCAGTGCTATAATTCTTATGGATAAAAGTATATTAGCTTTTTGATATTACAGTATACCCAATTGTTTTATGCTGCTTTTGCTATGAATATCTATAATATTTTAAACATTGACGACATAATCGGGACCACTTGAAGCTGTATATATTTGCTGTATATATGCTACCTGTTTTCTCAGTCCCACTCGTACATCACTTGTTATGACATAGAACTGTATATATATGCTTTACGTGTAGATTGAGCTCAACAGCTAAGGTGACTTATAGGTCCAATGGGCCGGGTGCTTTTTTATATGTATATATTATAGTTTATACCATACGAAATGCACATGTCACTATAATAAACTTTTTACCTACTAACTTATATATATATATATATACCATTTAGGGGAATTGCAATTCATAAAAACATTGATTTTACACTTTATTACTTAAGAGTTAGTGCCTTGTTCAACTAGCTGCTCCCTATCAATTAAAATCTCCTCAGCGGGAGATATCAATTCAGCGAATTTGTTGTTAAATCAATATTGCACATACATACAGGAAGAGTACAGGAAAATATTACTTTTAACAACTTTTTTCATGGATGCATCTATGATGTTGTAAATGCCTTCGGTTTTCTCATAACGCTTTGGCTTAACTATAAAATCATAAAACCCAACGCAGAGACCGTAACTTTCCTTGATTGTAAAGGCCTACACTATACTACACAATCTTGTTCGCAACGGTAAGGTACTAAGAGATCAAGAACCAACTCAAGAACAGTGATGTCCACAATGATTATGTAGTGTCTCTTGGCCAAATAAACGGACTCCCATATGATTCCCTTCATAGACACAACAGAAGCTCTCATCAGCTGATCAGTGCGCATTCCTAAACTGACGTCGTTCGTGACAAATTAAAGAAAGGAATATTAAAACTTCAAAAACACATTAAATACACATGAATGGCAACCTACGGACGTTATCCTTTGCATGCATCCGAAAAGGCACGACGATGTTTCAACACACTATTCTTGGTGTAATGACATTTTTATGGTGACATTTTGGACATTGTAAATCTTCGACATCGTTATCAACTAAGGCTACATGACACTTTGTTCATGTCACGGCCAACGAACCTCTTAACACGTACATTTTCTTGGGGGGAGTTCTACAGCCCGAAATGATAGTTATTACATATTTTATGATATTATGTTTTCATTTCTCATTTTGATTGCTATTACAAGCAGACTATCAGAATATCCGTAATATAACTTGATGAACAAAAGAGGTCCTTGATTTAAGCTGTACTATACCTTGCAACAACTGTATTAAACTTCTCATTAAAAATAAAAAAAAACAATACTGGCAGAGGCATGCACATTTCAAACACATAACGTACTTAAACATATTTTTGCAAAAAAATTATATGGTGACAAGAATTGATAACTTATTAAATAGTATTAAAATAGTTCAGTCCGCTTGTAAATGCCTGTACAGTTTGGGTATCCGAACACAAAGTCGGTAGTTAAACGGAATGAGTGTGCGTGCCATTTGTAATGTATATAATGCACTTGAAGATTGTAAATATTTTCGCCAACCGTTTCAAATATTGTTTTAATCTGGTCTATCGTCATATCGCTAAGGACGTGAAACAAACCATGATAATTGATATTATTTGATACGTATTTTGAATTTATTTAAATCTCTCAAGCGTGTGCCTTATTTGACAGAGAAAAGAGCGCTGGAAAGCACGTGAAATGGGCCGGCGCGAAACTACTATCCCGCGAAAACGCTAGCAGCCAGTTCAAAGAAGTCACGAAATAGGACAAAGAAGGGAAGTTACGTACTTAAGCGTGGAATGTTAATTGACTCGTTCGGAAAATCAATGATGTGGACTTTTTATGTTATGTAAAAAACTATGACCTTATTCTATTATCTGAAACCTGGAATATCAGCAAACAGCAGATAAACCTCGAAATTGACGGATACGCCAGTTTCCATTTACATGGCAATAAACGTTTCGGAGCCAAAAAAGGTCGCTACAGTGGCGGGCTGGCAATATACTACCGAAACGAACTATCGGACAATATATCAATAGTAGAGGTAAATCAATATGAAATAGTCTGGGTAAAGCTAAAAAATGATTTGTTTGCCCTAGAATCTGATATGTATATATGTCATACATATATTCCACCTGTTAATTCAAAAGTTTTAATTGAGAAAGATTTAGATTTTTTGATGAAATAAAAAAAGGAATTTAAAAGTACGGGTTGTTATGTAAAACATGTATCACTGGTGATCTTAATGCTAGACCAGGCAATTTTACAGATATCTTAAAATTCGACAAACATCTTGACTCTCTAGAATTTACAAACACAGAAAATACAAACGATATTATATCGATCGTACGAAATAATCCAGACAAAGTCATTGATAGCAATGGCAAAAAATTAATTAACTTATGTAAATCCACCAACCACATAATTATAAATGGTCGTCTAAACAGTGAACAAGAAAACCAGTTCACATTTTTCTCAACACATGGCTTGAGTGTAACTGATTGCCTAATTATAAATGCGAACGATGCTGAAAGCATAAGCGAATTTGAAATACTCGACTGGACATGTTTTACCGATCATGCGGCCATTCATTCCTCGTTTAAATGTATCCCAAGAAACAAAGATAAACAACCCGAAAGCACAGAAAGGACTAAAATTGTGTTCAATTCGAGTCTGGTTGAGCAATTCTAAACCTCTCTTAGCGAAAATACAAATATACTAATCAACACTCACGAAAATATAAATGACGAAATAAAATGTATCACAGATCTCATATCTAACAATGCGGTCAAAGTATTTGGCAAAACTATTAACCGAAATGAGAATTATAAAAATGAAAATAAAAAAAAAATCTCCAAAATGGTTTGACAGTAATTGTTATGTAACAAAGAATAATTTCAAACGAGCAAGAAACACGTTCAACAAATCAAAAACAGATGAAAATAGACACCATTTCGTAAAAACGCGCACACTATACAATACAACAAGAAATAAAGCAAAAGCGAAATACAAAAAAAAAGCGAGAGGAAAAAAGCTTGAAAATACCGCATCAACAAATCCAAAACACTTCTGGAAATCTATCAAACAGTGCTATAAGCAGAGCCCAAATACCAATAATAGTACAAAACTAGATGATCTATACGCACACTTCAATCAATTATTAGGTACAGATCCTATAGATCCTACCGATCCTACCGAAAGAAACGCTAATAATTAGATTTCGGTGAAATAACTGACAATGAATTAGATGGAGAATTCACTTTAGATGAATTAAAAGCAGCCGTTTTCAAGCAAAAAAATAACAAGTCATGCGGCCCGGATAATGTAAGCGCAGAGATATTTAAATCGTCTTTTGACATATTAGCACCGCAATTTCTTTCAATATACAATAAGCTATTTAGAAATGCTGAATATCCTGAAAGCTGGGGCCTTAGATACATAGTTCCAATATTTAAGGGTGGAAAGCCAAACGAAGCTAAAAACTACAGAGGTATAACTTTAAATAATATTTTAGCCAAAATATATTCGCAACTACTTCTCAATCGTCTTACAAAGTGGACAAACAAACATGATAAGATTATCAACTGCCAATTCGGATATCAAAAAGGAAAAAGCACATCAGACTGCATTTTTATACTTCATGCAATAATATCAAAAGTAATTAATTCAGGTAAAAAATTATACACATTTTTTATTGATTATCAACAATGTTATGATAAAGTCGATCATACACTACTATGGCAAAAATTCATGACCGAAAATATAAGCTCCAAAATGGTTAACGCCTTAAGAGCCATGTATAGTGTCGTTAAATCAATAATTAAGTTTAATCAAACATTGTCAGACCCCATCAGTATTCAACAAGGCGTGAAACAAGGCGACGCCAGATCATCTTTGTTGTTCATGATGTTCGTAAATGACATACTAGAGCACATTGACACGAACATAGATGACTTATTCACCATAAACGAGTTAAAACTCTTTCTAATATTATACGACCAAATTCTTTTCACAACCACACAAGTAGCGCTGCAAAAGATGTTAACCAACATAGAAACGTACTGTAACACATGGAAATTAAAAATCAATACAGCCAAAACAAAAGTTTTAATTTTTGATAAAGGAACCAGATATACTGATATCGATATTTTCCTTTACGGTGAGAAACTCGACGTCGTGACTTCCTTCAAATATCTAGGAGTATACCTTTTTAAAAATGGCAGTTTTAACAGAACACAAAATGTATAGCAGAGCACGCTTCTAAGTCAATGCATCGATTATTCTCTATCTTCAATAAATACGATTTCAGTGCAAAAAGCAAACTGAAACTTTTCGATATTTTAGTTGCATCAGTCTTAAATTATTCATCCGAAATATGGGGAATAGCGCGAACAACCGATATTGAAGCCGTTCACACGAAGTTCCTAAGGAAGATATTATGCGTTTATCAGTCAACTAATCTCAGCGCCTTGAACGGTGAATAAGGACGAATTCCTTACAAAGAAATACAAAAAATAAATATTGTCAAGTACTGGTTTAAAGTACTATCGTCAAATGAAAGCAGCGTGATACGACTTATATACAACATGTTAAAAAACGATGCAAATAACGGTAATACTTATGGCAATCAAAACTGGGCTTGGCACGTGAAAAGCATTCTGGAAAGCATTGGGATGTCTGAACTATGGGTCAATCAAAACATGACTAAAGTACAGTTACAGCTTTGTAAACAAAGAATAATGGATATTCATACACAAACATGGCATAGCGAAGTGATAAATTCCCCACGTCTCTCATCGTATTGCATATTTAAACACCATTTTACACTTGAATCATATTTAGATAAAGTAAATGAAACAAAATATAGAATCGCACTAAGTAGGTTCCGCTTATCATCACATAATCTCGAAATAGAAAGGGGGCGGTATAATAATATCGAACGAGAAACTCGGAAGTGTAAATTATGCACCATGAACGTAATAGAAAATGAATATCATTTCGTACTAGTATGTCCAATATATGCACACCTACGAAATAAAAACTTTTTAAACCGCACTATTGCAGATGGCCAACAATAAATATATTTACAAGATTAATGTCCAGCAAAAGTAAAACTGAAATGATACGTACTGCAAAATTTATTTACGAAGCAAATAACTTAAGACGACATCTCGATTCGTAATTCTTTATTTAATCAGTAATCAATAAGTTATCTTGATGTTAATCATTATGGTCAAATTGAAACATAAACATGCTAGGAATGTGTACCTTGTGTGTTTTGCCATCACTTGCAAATATAAAATTAATGCTCATTTTCAAATGTGAGGGCTTTAAACCTGTATAGGCTTTATAGATAAATAAATGTATGTTTGTTGTTGTTGTATACTCACATATATATAATAAATGCTCATTTTCATATGTGAGGGCTATAAACTTGTATAGGCTTTATTGATGAATACATTTTGTTGTTTGTTGTATTCTTGTATATATTAAATTAATGCTCATTTTCATATGTGAGGGCTATGAACTCGTATTAGCTTCATTGATGAATTGATGTTGTTGTTGTATATATATCATAACATACACAAAAAAGAATTGTATTATAATATGACGAAACAGTGCATTACGTAATTTACTTAAATGTTTAAAGTAATTTATTTAAAATATTCCACGTAGATAAGATTCTTAAAATTGTTATTTCAGACACACCCAAATATAACATTCGTATCCACAAATGTTTATTTCTCCAAATAATAGTTAAAATTCTTCCAATCGTATGTCTTGTAAGTAATTAGTAAATATAAGGTGTGCAGTTGCAATATCAGATGCAATTATGTATTCCCTTCATAACTAACCATGTTAGTTACGTTTAAAACACTATCTGTTCATAACACTATCGTCCAATTTCTATCTTCTACCATTACTTATAAATTGTATAATGCATATATAATGTAGGCTATGAGCTTGTATAAGCTTTACTGCTGAATAAATGTTGTTGTTGTTGTTGTTTATTTACCATTCGAGTTTACCACACTCATAGGCGTTATTTTGTGCACTATACTGTTCATGTACATTAGGTGGTCAAGAACCTCTATTGACATACAAACTCGGGTTTAATTTGATTTATTATTTCATTTGTTTATAAGCTTCTCCATTTCAAAAGAAAGGTGTTTCGAGCTTTAATTAATTGTCTGTATATCTACCATTTCTCCTATGAGTTCCCGGTAAGTTAATGCTAGTTTGTCGGTAGTGTCATAATTCGACATTGACTTGTTTCTTTCGTTTCAGAGCATTACTGTTATTTAGATTACTTTTTATAAGCTACTTATATTTACTGCCGGAGTCTTCCAACTCCGTACATCTGATAAATAAAAGCCCCAAAATGTTAACAAGGGTTTTGCGTCTGATTTATATATCAAGGATATTTCAACCCTTTCGACGGTATTATGCGGTTTTATCGGTCGTATTATATTTATTATTATATTATCATTTTTATTATTTAATATTATTATATTTATATAATCACGATTTCTCAACATAGTTGTAATTTAATGCATCATATGTAATTTTTGTATGTCTCAATTTAAATAAATGTGTGTACTAAAGTTTAAAAAACTACAATTTTTGTTTACAGATTTAACGTTTATTCGTGATTATGTTCAGTTTTGACACAATCAGTTTCAATACAAAAAGCTCATGTTCGTCAATCGGAAACAAAATCAAAACAAGGCCGGTAACCCTATGTTTTTATTTCATTCTTGATATAGTATGTGTATATGTTATTAGCAGACACATTTTCAAAAATGAATAATAAAAGAAATAAAATGCCGCAACACCCATTAAAGGGACATTTTCACGTTTTGGTAAATTAACCAAATTAAAAAAAAATGTTCCTGATTCGCCAATTTTTGTTGTAGTTATGATATTTGTGAGAAAACAGTAATACTGAACATTTATCATGCTCTAAAATATCCTTTATATGCATATTTTGACGATTTAAAATCGTGACAATTATAAAGCGTTGCAACGCGAAACGATTGAATACTTTGGCGAAATATGTTATTGTCGTTATATTTAATGGCACTACAAGGATTGCTTATATAAAGTATAAAATACAGAATTCATTTATGAGCATGAATGGCCGAGTGGTCTAAGCGTTAGACCTTTACTCCAGCGGCAAGTGGTTCGAGTCCAGTTGAGGGTTACATTTTTCTTTCTTTATTCTTGCTTGTTAATGGAGCTTTTTAGATCCAATTTTTACATTTATCAATATAAAGCATTTAATGACAAGCTTCAATACATGCCAAAAAAAATCTGTGAAAAGGTCCCTTTAATTGAATAAACAAATTCGCAAATCGTATTTTAAGCGTCTAGTCAAACAACCCCACTCTCACACATAGTCTAAGGTAAAAACTTCATAGATGTGATAAGTTTCAGAGGTTCATTTAAACATGAAATTTCACAGTTTGGAAATGATTCATTATTATACTTTCAATACTTAGTTTCGTTTGCCAGTAGAGATAATAATTTTCAAAATTTCAAACTTTCACAGTTTGTCAACGTTTGTTTTTGTAATGAAACTACATTTTCATTATGTTACTTAAAAGCAAAATTTCGTTCGAGGCGAACATATCAGGAATGCTTGAGAATGTGTGTGTGTCTAAAATCTATTTTTATTACTATAACATGAACTTAATCGATTGAACAAGATCAATATATCGTTAGGAATCATACTGCATGGCATAGTATTCCATGATTGTACTATTTAATGTCATACAAATTAAATAATATTGTCTAGAGCTTGTTTTGTCAGTCATTATAATTTACTAAATAGCTAGTTAACATTTGCACACATCTAGTGCACTTAAAAATAAACACAGGTAGAATGGTATGGTTTGAACTCAATGAGTGTTTATCCCAAATACCATCAGTTGCAAGCAATTGTACTTATAAATAACAATACACACACCTATTCAACATGTATTTTTTTCATGTAAATCGGTATTAATTTCATGAGTTCACAACAGTATACGTACCTCTCGTGCATGGAATCATTATTTGGAACTGAAACCAAATATGAACATACATTCCAAATACATGAACATCAAAACTGTGTTGGCAATAACTAGACATCGTAATATTAACACGACTTCCCGATATTTAAGTTCATTTATGTCCAACGAATTCCCGAATCTAAGACAATTTTTTAGGTTAAACATAATCGAAATGTGGTTTCATTTCATGTCTTATTTGTGGTCTTTTTTTAGAAATGGTATATGTTTATATTATTAAGATTTCATGAACCAGTTTTCGTACCAATAATTTGTATTATTACTTTTTAATGTAAGTGAATTTTATACCGACTTTTCAACAAGATTATGTTTCAATAGCTTTATCCATAATTAGTACAATGTAAACTGATATAGTGCGCTGCATTTTTTTATTACTCGGAATAAACTTCGAGGTTAACCTTTTCAGTTTCATTGAATCCATTTACACAGAACAAAAACTGATACTTATTCTTATACATTATGCTAGTACATTATTTTGTTTTAATCTACAAACAAAAAAGTAATTCCTTAATATTTAATCCCCGACCCGCCACTTTGGAAAGCGTTTAATTGAGATTCATAATCATTATTTTTGAAAATTTCAGCACTAAGCAGTTGCAAAAGTATACAGTTAATGCATTTCCAGTTAAATGCTTTTATACTAACAATCACTTAACAGGATCGGCATATGTATCGCTTAGAAGATATTTGTGTAACAATATGATGATATGTAGCGATCTTTGCAATCTCCAATTTTAATACACAATTTCGATGGCGTCGACAGCGTGCATTGTAAACATTATTTAAATCAAATCGTGAATCATGTTATAAATATAATTGGTGATAATGTTATAGTAAGTAAATAACAAGGATTTCCCAACCGCCAAAATGGCTGGACACAATTTTGAATGTTAATATATACAAAAGTTATGAGAACACAGAACAAAAACTGAAACTGCTGACAATTTGTGATAAACATGCGTGTATACAACATAAAAGACACAGAGTTTGCAATACTCATCTACGTGCCGCAAGGTTAAAAGTGAAACCAAACCGCGTTCAAGACCCACCGCCGTAACATACGGACGGCATGAAGCATGTGCCGGCGTTCACGTATAAATACTTCCCTCTTGTACCATAATGGCAGATATGGTATAGAAGACGACGTAGCCAGCGATTCAGCAGTCAAAAGCTACCGAATTAATTTGGCGATGAACCAACGGATATGCAGCAAGACGGGCAATATTGTGAACGTTGGAGATATGACAATAATGAATAACGACAACCTACTTTGAAATCAAAGGTTCTTTTGAAGATAGAAGGCGTAGTTTGGTTCTGATGGTTTTATTTCAGCTGTCCGTGTCCGATGTACGCGAGAGATGACAGTGAAACCAACCTCCAAGCCGTATCCGGTCAAGATATACTAAGTAAGCATTCTTATATACATACTGATGTATTGGGGATTAGACAGATACTATTTTTCCGAAAATCAATATATGAAATTTTTAACTTATATTTTGTTTATATGAAATTTGTTCTTTTTGTTTTATTAAGTATGATAGTGTTATTATTTGGTGCAAATGAGTGATACTGATCATTATGACGTATAAGCACGCTCATTTGAGCGACACGGTTGAGTGCATTACGTTAATGACGTCAATTTTGTTATGTAATAGATTTCCGTTATTATAACGTTTTTACCTTGCTAGCGTTATAGTGTTAAGTAGCGCGCTGCTATTCTAATATAGTAAACGATGAAACTGCTGAAACTTTATTAAGAGAGATATTTTTGTTCTTACCCTCTTCATTTATAACAGACCGTTCATTTATAACAGACCAACATTTAAAGGAAGATTATACGATTTGTATATGTGTTTAATTGTAATATATTATTAAAACTTTGTTACAATAACACAACATAGGCAAGAAAAAATATACATTGAAGACGAATATAATAAAATGCAGCAAAGACAAATTAGCGCTCCGAGCCGATTGTGACGAATATATTTCGTACATATTTTCCTACAATAAACGAAGAATTCGTCTTTATATTATGATCGGAGTTAGTGTTCGTGTGTTGTATGAATAGATATCGTTGCAATAAATTTAAATGATCCGTAACACTAAATTTAGATTCACAACGTACATGCATGATATACATGCTGGCGAATTCGACTGTACAGACATTTTCGATTTCAGATTTAAATATATGGCTTATTTCGCATTTTCGACACATGTTCTTCTTAACTTTTTTTTTACTTTATAACGAAATATATGTATAATAAGTTTTTTACACATTTTATATAATTTCATTAATATTTGACAAAATTGTATAATCTCATAATTAAAGGGACCGTCAACCGCTATTGACCAAATAAAAGTTATAAAATACCGTATTTTTTTACAAGTTTTGGTTTATATTGAATAAAATATCACGACTGGTATACTACATGACTTAAAAAAAGTTGTTAAGTTTTCATATTTTCAGTATATTCGGTAATACATTTTACTGGGTACAGGTACCAGGTAACTACCAGTTAACTATAAATAACGCAAGTAGATTGATTATCATCGTCACGTGGTAAACCCAGGAATGCAAATTGTGCACGCCTAGTGAATTTATATTTTTTAAATATAAAATGATCAATCGTCTTGCGTTATTTATAGTGTGTATATCGTTATGTCACCTATTTTCGCGATGTTCTTCCGATTTCACATCGCGAAATTTTATTACCGAATATACTGAAAATATGATTTTTTTCAAGTTATGTGATATAGCAGTCGTGATAATTTAATCAATATAAACTAATAAAAGTAAAAAAACACACAGTTTTTAGAACTTTCTTTTTTCTTCAATCGCGGTTGACGGTCCCTTTAAGCTTGTATCAAAGCATTCTTACGGTAAATACAAATAATTGGGTGTTGAACCTGTTGGAGGGCTAGTCGAACCTCACACTTAACCAAAAACAAAATTCTCGTTTTAAACGTTTTCAATCCATTTTGTACTACGAATCGAATACTAAACACATGCTATTAGTGTATAAGAGTTGTTGAATGTTATTGAAACGACTTGGGGATAGGTTTCAAAGTGATTAGTACATGTATACACAGAAATATGGTCAATCTATAAAAGTTGATAAACTATGAACGTAGCGATGTAACCTTACACAAATTTCTAACAAATGTGGTGTAAGTCGGTTCGTTGATATAATTCATCTAGAATGAACGATACTGCTTACAACCTATGAAGAGTAAAATATGATGTTATTATATATATTTTAAGTTACATAAGTACTCAAAATCAACGAAAATTTTGCACATTATTTCATAAAAGAAAGTTTACACATAAAAAAATCAGTATTCCTTATAACAATTTCCAACATTTCAACGCTAGATGTAGTATGGTAACAAAGATAAACGAGAAACACAATGCTCGTTTTTATTTTATTTTTATGGCTTTTTTTATTCAATATTAATTTCCAGCACGATATCTAATCATACGACACACGAACATTTACTTGGTACATGTGTCGAATATATTGTCTCGCAATAAAATAACAAAAGAGCTCTTTGTATGTTGTTAAATCTGTGTTGCCACACCACATTAAGCTTTTAAATTTTGGCTATTGCTATCAGGAACAAAGATTTTTCATGTGTTATCTTTTCTGTTTCGAAATATTGTACGACATATTCGTTGATTTTGATGGTTTATGGCTTTTTCAGCGAGATTATACGATTTTTATATGTGTTAAATTGTAATATATTGATTAAAATATGTTACAATAACACAAAATAGACAAGAAAAATATTACATTGAACACAAATTTCATAAAATACATCAAAGACAAATTAGCGCACCGAGGCCATTGTGACGAAGATATATCGTAGATATTTTCCTGCAATAACTGAATCTTTCGTCTTTTTATTAGGATCAGAGTTAGTGCTCGTGTGTCGTATGAAAAGATATCGTTGCAGGAATGTAAAATGAACCGTTAAACTAAATTTAGATTCACATCTTACATGCATGATATACATGCTGGTGAATTCGACTGTACAAACATTTTCGATTTCAGAATTACATATCTGGCTTATTTCGCATCTTTCGACACATGGTCGTCTTAACTTTTATTTTATTGTATATTTAAATATAAGTATAATAAGTTTTTTTTTACACATTTTATATAAATTCATAAATATTTGACAAAATCGTATAATCTCTCTTTAAGTTGATAAGTTATACTCTACTCACACAGCACACATCGAACTGAAGTAGTATCGAATAAAGCAAACTATAAACGTCCAGAATCTCTATCGCAATATACATTATACGTATGCACTTCTTTACAACAAAACACCAACTATCACAATAAAAGGATTGAATTTTGGATCACGCATTGAAACAGTCAATTCAAATCAAACCGGTCTTAGAGCTAGCCGAATCTCACAACTGATACAGACGTAACACAATCCGTACTATCCGTAATATCCAGAAACTCTTTCAGGAGAAAAATTATATTTTTTTCTTAGCTTCATATTATATATACACATGAACCGATGATTTGCTGTGTATTAAACGAGATCATAATATGTCGGGCGTTGACAGGTTTTACAAAAAGCAATCATTTTGAATGTACTTTAATCAGTAAAAATATTAATCAGTAAAAATAACAATACAGTTGATATTTATATTGAATTTACCTGTTCTATTTGTACGACCACCTACTTCACCAGATCTCAGATATGCGACTTGTGCATCTAGAACAAATGTTAAACATAATAAGAATATTCTATATCGTCAAAGGGGCTAAACACAACAAGTATTTGAATATAATAACTTACAAAACACTATTACGGGCATCAACGACATTTTTAAGAAACCGGTTAACCACGAGCTGATACAATCAGTTCAATGTATTTGAAATGATGCAAGACAATTTACTTAATGAAACTGATTATTCGGGTCTGTGTTGATAGGATATTAATAGCCCAGGGTTTCGTCTGCAATGTGTTCGTCGTGAAGATTATTGTTGAGTAAAAATGGATGTGTACATACTCTTACAAAGTTGTTTATGATGACCAGATAATATTAGTAAAATCTATCGGATCTGGTCAAACATGTAATTATATTCACATAAATTGAAAGGTTGGTTAAAACATTCGGTTATTCTGTGTCGTGTTATGAGGTTTATTCATATTTAAAACTCAAGCTTACTTGATCGTTTCCGCTTCCTGTATATCAGTACTGTAAACATCGATATGATGACACCTGAACACACACAGACGGTGATCGTAATACGTATGTTGATAGGAAAGGAGCCCGTCATAGTTGGTTCTTCAAGTGCCAAGAATATACAGTTTTTGCAAACTACTTTCTATATAAAAACAGCATATCGAAGAATCCACAAGCATTAAATAACATGTATACTTACCAAAAAAATGGAAGTTAGCAATATTTTATGTTTGCTATTAGCCAACATATAAATTAACAAGAGTTCCGCGGTCGGAGATGACCGCATTGAAGCCGGATTTTTGATTTAAATGACAGGAAAGTACCTTTCGTGTTTTTGTCAATGCAATACTTAAATTACTGAAATATTGTTCAAAGGTCAAAATGAAATGTAAGTACCAGTGGTCATCTAAGTGTGCTTGCAAACCTTCATGTCAAGTTTGAAGACTCTATGTCCAAGCATACCAAAGTTATAACAATTTTAACATTTTAACATTTAAGGTCACAGTGACCTTGACCTTCAAATGAATGACATTGAAATGACCAGTGGTCATCTTCTAGTACTGGCCAATCTTTATTTCAAGTTTGAAGACTCTAGGTACAAGCATACCAAAGTTATAACATGAAATAAGAACTTTAACATTTTTACATTCAAGGTCACAGTGACCTTGACCTTCAAATGAATGACCTTGAAATGTCCAGTGGTTACTTACTAGTTCTGGCCAACCTTCATGTCAAGTTTCAAGACTCTAGGTCCAAGCATACCAAAGTTATAACAACTTTAACATTTTTACATTCAAGGTCACAGTGACCTTGACCTTCAAATGAATGACCTTGAAATGTCCAGTGGTTACTTACTAGTTCTGGCCAACCTTCATGTCAAGTTTCAAGACTCTAGGTCCAAGCATACCAAAGTTATAACAACTTTAACATTTTTATATTGAAGGTCACAGTGACCTTCACCTTCAAATGAATGACCTTGAAATGACCAGTGGTCATCTGTTAATCCTGGCCAACCTTCATGTCAAGTTTGAAGACTCTAGGTCCAAGCATACCAAAGTTATACCATGAAATAAGAACTTTAACATTTTTACATTCAAGGTCACAGTGACCTTGACCTTCAAATGAATGACCTTGAAATGACCAGTGGTTACTAACTAGTTATGGCCAACCTTCATGTCAAGTTTCAAGACTCTAGGTCCAAGCATACCAAAGTTATAACAACTTTAACATTTTTTATATTGAAGGTCACAGTGACCTTGACCTTCAAATGAATGACCTTGAAATGACCAGTGGTCATCTGTTAATCCTGGCCAACCTTCATGTCAAGTTTGAAGACTCTAGGTCCAAGCATACCAAAGTTATACCATGAAATAAGAACTTTAACATTTTCGAGCACGCCGCCACCCCGCCCGCCCGCCCGCCCGCCCGACAACATCAATCTATAAGCCGAGATTTTTTCGAAAAAAATCCGGCTAAAAAGGTATTTTATACGTGGCTATACGTGTATGTTATCAATACGATTTATCTCATTATCCGAATGTCAATATCATTTTTGTACACCGAGGTTTCCTTTTAATATATATTTGTCAATTTAATTTGAATCACATAACATTATTTTTAAATAATGTTACATGTAAATAAAGTAAACAAATAATGTGTGATTTAAAAAAAATGATTATTGTATTTATACAATTATAAAGCAATTTATGTTCATTATCGTACCGTCTGCCTCTAAAACATACGTGTAGACGCTTCTACCCACTTTATTGCTCATTGTCAGAGTATAGTTTCCAAAATCCTCTGCCCTTATGTCGAAAATTGTAACCGTACTGGTAAAGTTTTCATCCGAGCTGTTTAATCGGACTCCCTTGTGTTCCCAAATAAATATGGGCGAAGGATTTCCAACAGCATGCATAACCAGATGTATTGTCTCTTTTGTTCTTGGTGTAAATTTCAGTTTCGTTGGACTTTTTGGCTCCATTTTCGGAATTTCTGTTTCAATGAACAATTGAAAACAAATGACCGGACAGCATAAAACGGTGTAAACAAATTATACTTGTTTCAATATTTATCTATCTGTTTTTAGGTTTCACATGTTTTCTTTTTGTTAAGGTAGCGCACCTCTAATGGGCACATATCCAAATATAATCTAAGTAATTATTTTCTTAATCAGCATCATTTCACTGAACTACATGCAAATTTGTAGGTAGGCTTTCCATGCTTTTTAAAAAAATATACCGATTTTTTCAAAACCACCCCCACGCTCGGCTTTTGTCCAGTTTATTTTCACTCCTGGGGTATATAAAAGTTCCATAATTCATTCAAATTTCCAAATATGGGCATGCAGTTGGTGTGTACAGATGCTGTAAAGGTGTTTAAAGTTTAAACAAGATGAAATAAGTATTCTTTTACAGACATTTATTTTTTACAAATTTTTATCTATGGAAGAGCGCCATGAAATGTAAGTGATTTCAGCCAAGTAAAAATTTGGTCGGTTAAAAACAAAGCGTCATAAAATTCAAAATAGTATCATTTAAGTCATATTTTGAACTTAGTTTTATAGAAACACTATATACAGCAAAAATACCAAGAAATAGACAGATTTACCGTTTACTTTTTTAAATAAAAATTTAAATGCAACATGCATGGTTCGTATTTACAACAGTAAATCACCCAATTTCGCCATAACGTTGTTTTAATTTTAATAATTGAAGAATGTGCATAAAAATTGCAACATATTTAACAATAAATATAGCTTATATGCCATATTAAATCAAATAACGTTAGAAAATAAATAAAACGCGTCGCAAAAAAGTATACGTCGTCGGCAGGATTCGAACCTGCGCGGGAATATCCCAAAAGATTTCTAGTCTATCGCCTTAACCACTAGGCACCTAATAGTAGGCTCTTCATCCTTCGAAGAAATCGCGGGAAATCATTAGAGGTGCGCTACCTTAAGCTTAGTGTAATTCTGCATTGTCTTTGCGAGAGGGTGCATATTTGTATAGGTAATAGACATGTAAAACATACTGAAATTTGAAAGTACGCAAGACATTCTTATATTAATGTTTGTTTTTAATCTATGTATGAGCATTTTCGGAATTTCTGTTTCAATGAACAATTGAAAATAAATGACCGGACAGCATAAAACGGTGTAAACAAATTATACTTGTTTCAATATTTATCTATCTGTTTTTAGGTTTCACATGTTTTCTTTTTGTTAAGCTTAGTGTAATTCTGCATTGTCTTTGCGAGAGGGTGCATATTTGTATAGGTAATAGAAATGTAAAACATACTGAAATTTGAAAGTACGCAAGACATTCTTATATTTATGTTTGTTTTTAATCTATGTATGAGCATTCCGGCAAAGAATATAATACCATAATAACATGTTCGTCGCGCATAAATTGGAATTATTTTGTATTCATAATTTGCTTGATAAAATTCATCAGTACCAAATGTAATGAATTGCAGGTAGCTGTTGACGGGAGAGCTGCCGCCGTTTTTGTTTTGCGAAAAAATGGTAAGATTGTATTCCGTCCCCTCGTCCAAATCATCGATAGTTTGTGTGACGGTTGTGTTTCCTTGACCCCCAGACTTATCAGGATACGACCTGAAAACTGTTATAATGGTAGATTAAAGGTAAAAGTTTAACACTGGACTAAATAAACTAACGTGTTTGATTCATTGTGTAAATGCAATTAATTTTTTTTTGTAATGGTTGACTTATGGCGTAATAACTCAACTTTGGCAGCATGTATCTTATACAGCAAGTGCCTTTTAAATAAGAACAATCCTTCGCTGAGGTCACAGCATATGATTGTTTGTAAGGACAATAAAAACAGGTAAGTGTGTATAACTAACTTTATTGTGTATAGTATAACATCGTTGAATGTATTTCTTGATGATAAAACTAACTTGTTCCTTATTATTTTACTTTCTGCAATTAATTTTTAAGTTAAACTATATTGCCATGTGTTTTAAATCGAAGCCATGATGGCATAATTTTTTACCCTTTTAACTTACGTTCTATTTCACCATCAGCTATTCTACTAATGACGAAGGTCTGTGTGTAGTTGTAATCATAGCCCGTCACCCAGGACAACGTCACATTTTTCCCGCCGATGTCAAAAACTACGAAATTCTTTGGACTTTCAGGAGGTCCTGAAATTATTTAAGTGATATAATCAGGAATGTTGATTTTTTTGTTATTGAAAAACTAAAACTAGTTGTATTAAAAAGTAAAGTTAAAGCCCGATGTATGGTCTGATATCAATGTTACGTTGAAATAAACTCATCACTTATGACTACTTTATTTATCACCAGCCCATCAAATTTACTGTGTCGCTCGGTACCACTAATTGCCACTTCAAATCATATCACTTAAATCTACTTATCACACCATCTAGCATTCGACACGCAAAATCGACATTAATAATGTGTAAGTGTCGTTGCTGACTCTCGAGTTACATATTGAGTTGCACGTTGCCCTTCGTGCTTTTCCCAAAGTACACAACATTCAGTGTTTCACTTAAAGTATTCTTGAAATCATTTGCCAAATTGTCAGCGGTCTATAAAGATTCCACTCATAAACTTAACCATTCCAAAACTAGGATCCATCGTGCTTTTTACTTGGGATACCGGTCAGACTTTGTAAATTGATGGAAGGTTACATGACCGTTTCAGCTACCGCAAAAAATGTATGTGGAGAAATACAATGAATCCATATTTATTTGGCGAGGGGCACTATGACACAAACGTTTCAAAAAGTTATTAATTACAACCTGGCGTCATGTATGTTAGATTCATATGTGCATACCTTATCTTAAACTGATTTTTGAGTATTACCGTATGAAGCAACGAAGAAAGTATATATGCTTGTTCCAGCTTCGTTGGTCATGTTTAGTGTGTAGTTGCCATAGTCTCTAACTGTCATGGACTTAATGGTGACCTCACTTGAATACGTTTGATCGGAGCTGGTAAGTTTCTGACTTTCGTGCACCCACGCATAAGAGGGAGGCGGGTACCCTATTGAGTGCATTTCGAGAGATACCGGATCATACAGTCGTTTTTGTATGATGAGCTTCACTTCCTCGTTTGGATCAATTCTTGGCTTTCCTAAAACATATTATGGTAATTATATTAAAAAACAATCAGATGTTTAGTATCTCAAACAAATTACGATTTAAGGCTGTCAAACGATAGAGTTTTTGGTATTTACGCATTAATCTGACCGATATATGAAAGTAATACATTTCTCATTACTGTGTTCGTCAGTTAAAATAATTAATAAAAATACATTACTTACCGTAAGGAGTAAAAACAAGAACGTCCGATGGTGGGGACGTTCCATTTACATTTTTTGACACGATGGTCAAATTGTAGATCATATCTTCAGTCAACTCGTTGATAGCATATTCAACTTTTATGTTGCCATGACCGTCAGATGAATCATTTTGTTCGTGAAAGACTATGTGGGTAGTTTATGTTGAAAACGTTTCAATAGTTAACATATTGGAAATGCGGCAGTGTTATATAGCCAAATTTACCAACCAAAACATTAATTTACATAACCAAATTAATGCAGTTAAAATGTATGATGACGTTTATAAATGTATGTTCTTTGTAACGCTTTAAATACAGTTCAAAACTAAGTCATACCTGCGCTATTTGATTCAAAGTGTTGATATATAATGAAGGTCTGTGCCCGATGGTTGTCGTATCCCGTTATCCAATTTAGAGTGGCGGTTGATTTTGTTACATTAGAGACCTTGAAACCACTCGGTGTGTCCGGAGGTCCTGAAGACAATTGTCATATGTTAAATTGATTAACACACAATCATCGCTATAAATTTGTATTTTTAAGATACAGTAAATTAAGATTGAAATTGACAGTGAATTATGCAGACATGAAGTAGTTTTTGGGAAGGTGAAACAATATAACCATCTATGCAAGATCAAGAGCCTATATAACAGACACAAAATACCCTGGGCCAACAAATTGAATACTTCGCAGATTTTGCCGTATTGGTTGTCCATTTCAAGAATGTACTCTCCAAAGTCGTCATAAGATTTAACTTGTATTACCACTGAGGTTAACAAAGGGATATCTGTATGTGTCACGTTTTTATCATTGTGAGACCATGTGTATGTAGGTTCAGGGCAGCCAAGGACATGGGCTCCAAGGAAACATTTTGTCCAATCCGAGGAGTGTGTGTATGTGAACCAGGAAAAGCTGGATTGGGTCTAGCAGGACCTATAATTTTATATTTTTGGGTTGTATTCCTCATATGATCAAATGCCGAATATGTATAAATTGAAGATGTGTTTTATGTACTAGTGTTTATCATTATATTAATGTGTATATTCACAAAACGTATCTGTCTACCCCGTTTGAACGTTGATTTGATTATTGAACAACAGTTAACAACAAAGTAGCACATGTTCGACGCTCTGTTTAAATCATTATCAGCGGTCAAGCAATGTAGCTTCATGGCGGGTCATAATAATACGATTAGGCCAGATGTACAATAGCCTTAACATTGAAAATGTTAATATACACTTATGAAAAAATAAATAACCTGTAACGTTGATCGATATCACATTGAAATCCTTTCCAACAGCGTTTGATGTAGACAGATTATACTTGCCCCCTTCTTTACAAGATATGTCGTTTATTGTTATTGTGTATGTTCCACGCCCCGTGAAGTTGGCCACTATTGTATTAGTCTGTATGTTTGTAAGTTGAGTTATTGGATCTGGCTTTCCATCCACTGCAAATTCCATTGAGAAGTTTTGTCCGTCTTGAAGGGAATGCGTTGTAACATTAACCCACACTATCTTTGCCTTCGGACCTGAAGTTTTATAAAATACATAAATATAATTGCAATGCTACTATGAGAGGGATTCTTTGAGCTGAACCCAGCTAATATGAAATACGACACAAAGTGGATTTATACATGTAAATAAATTAATGTTATATCTATGTTATATCTATGTTTGAAATATCACTTCAAATGAGAAAACATTAGTTTAACTCGACCTAATGTTGAATGCGAAATAAGACACTTATAGAGTATTGCAAATTGATACATACGTTAATAGTGCATTTTGTTGGCAAAAATGATCTTACCATAGACATTCAAGCATATGACGTTCACCGGCCTCTTTGAACCACTCGGATGTTGTGTTAAGCAGGTGTACTGTCCACTGTCAGCTTTAGTTAAATCGTTGATAGTGATGTTTTGACCTATTCTATAGTCTTTGATTGGCATCTCCCACACGAATTGGATGATGTCAATTGTTCTCGTCGCGTTGCATCTAAGTGTGACAGTGTCGCCTTCATGAGCTTCCATCTCTGTGGGTAACAATGTAGTATGTGTATAAACGATACCGCAAACAAGTTCATTTTACACGAAAAATAACAAACCGTTGAATTATGGCGAAATAATACACACTGTAATAAATCAAGAGGTGTTTATTCTGCAATAATAATTGATTGATTGATGTTATGAAAGTATTTATTGGCAAATTTGCGGAGTGCTCTCGAACATAACCTTAAGAACAAGCACTTCCTACACACGAAATAATTTACAATGATATAATACTCATTTCCTTTTTCAGATCTTACGACCTTTGAAGATACGGGTCTAATTAATCGTGCACTGGGCCTTAAACAAACTTACGCGGTCTAGGAAAAGTGTTTAGACTGTTAGTGTATAATGTCTTGAAACATACATGTTACAAACACAGTTGCAAAAAAAGCATAATTTGTTATTAAATTTTATGCTTTTTGGCATACACTGAAGAATCAAAAAGCTTTATTTATTAAAATCATTTATTATTAAAAAAGTGCATACTGTGTTTGAATCTAACGTCATAATTATGGTTATATCATATGAATTATTTTCATAGTGTATTTTATGACTAATTGACGTCTTTTGTTTGCACGTTTTATAGAAAAATTTAGCAGAATATAAACAATTTTATTATGATTCACACGCTTGAAACTTGCTAATTTGATGAAACGCCTATTTATATAAGTATATTCAATGGCGTTGTACAAAACATGTATATGTACATAAAATTGATAAAAAAAGTGTGATTGATAATATTATGCAGCATTAATTAAAGGATTAATAATCTAAAAATGTGTGATATAAATAAACATGCTGTAAGAAACTTAAGCAATAAAACAATACCGGCTACAATATTAAAACACAGTAAAAGTAAAATATTATGTAATAAATTGATATAACTAGGGTGAAGACAATAATTATAATGATATTATGAGCAAATTTTTGGCAACATAAAGACACTGTTTTTTATTTACTAAACGGATACGTGAAAGGTTATTTCTGCACTCTGGCTGTCTGATCCCACAGCTACCGGTCACATGTCACCCTCACGGACACTTCTTTTGGGTTTTAACCTAATTTGAACTATCGTGACTACAAGTCACAAATAGACTGACCAAGTGTGACTACAAGACACAACTTAAAGGTTAAAAACGTTTTGAAATAAAGACTTTTGTAATAAGAGAATATTAACCATTATTAATATTTAAAAAATATTTGTTGAATATATATAAAGTAACAAAATGACGTCGCGAGCGGGCAATTATACATATCTAGCTGGCAAATATAATCATATCGGTCGTAACACGAGTAATTAAAACACAAAATTTAAAATCTATATCGAAAAACAATAGCAGAAGTGAATGATGAAAATATAAGGATATGTAATGAAATATTTAATGAAAACCATAACACACGACAGTACTTGACCGGACCTCTATATCGGCCAAAGCCGCATAATGGACATCGGGCCACAGGTCCTCGGGCCGTTATGTCGGCAGCGGGACGATTAATGACGTCCGGCAAGCACTGTCGTGTTTTATTGGCTTAATATAGTTATACTACGCACTATTGATTTAATTCTTACGCATCTAAATCCGTGCGTTGTTAAAACTATGATATAACAATATTCAATATAGAGTGCTGTTGTACTCAGCCTGCACTTACATTTTATGAACTTATGGATGCGCTTGACTGTGGTTATTAATAACGGGTAAATGTTAACATAGATTTAATACTAAAGGAAAGCCCATTAACAAGAACACGACGCTTCGTGTAAGATTGTTTGTGAATGGCATCAAACATGTGGACTTGTTTGGTTGAGATACCAACAACACTGGAATTCAAACCTAAAAATGTAAGCACATACAGGCTGTCCGGTACGCGCAATGGTTCGTTCACGCGCTTTTCACATGTATCCATGTTCATTTCCAAAGGCGATGTTTCCTCCGCGTAATAAGGTTTTCAAACTCAGCACACGATCACAACAAAAGTAACTATCTTTCGGTTAAAACTAAATAGATTGACATGTCAAGCTTTACTTCATAATTCAACCCAAATTTTGCGAGACTAGCTGATTAGGTTGGAAAAAGCGAAAAGGCTTCAAAATAAACAAATGCAACAAATAACATTTTAGAAAAAAATATCTTTTACAGCGAAGCGTTTGACAAATGACAAACATATTTGTTGCTGCAATGCATTATGTTTATTCGATCTAAAATCGTGTTGTATTCGCATCAACGCAATTCTCTTGTGAAGTTAAAGGCTTTGCTCGATATCGCTTTAATTTGTTATGTTTTCCCTATACATCGCGAATGTGTCGCCTTGCGCTTCTCAATAGATACTCTTATTTGAAACTTGAAACTTTGAAACTTTAGCATTTTATTGAACGCATATTTCTACGTATAAAACATATTGAATGGCGTTGTACAATAGAAATAAAAAAAAACACTTAACACAAATTAAATACATACAATAATATGGAGTGAAACAGCGACCGATCCACAACAAGCGAGCGAGGCAATCCATATTCACAAGTCATTAAACGAACACCACTTATTTAGTGATACTTAGTGATTTAGTAAGGAGTGTTTGACTTGAAATACAAATAGTAGCAGATATTGAACTTTCTCTATCAGGCAAAGTCGGTCTCATTGATGACAAAGAAGTATCTACGTATGACCACTTTTTCACTTCGGTCGTTATGACGGGACTTTGTTCTGAAGTTACAATCTTTAATGGCTTCAATTAAACGAAAACTCCTACATTACAAACCAAACCACATCGGGACGATGAAATTTCCCTACAAAACATTCCTAAAACATTCCTACAAAACATACCAGATACAACAAAAAAGAGAGGTCAATACGGGCAATAAACGAAGAATTTCCCGAGTTCAAATGGTTGTGGCGTTCTCGTAACGCGTGTTCGTACCTACCATAGCACATTGGAGCACGACTCAGAGACAAAGCACCTTAGGCTTTGTATTCGTCTTCACAGCCTCGTTCGGAAAATAACAAGAGTTGCAGAAAAAACACAAGACAATCACGTCCGTACTGAAAGCGTCGTTCCTAGTGCATTGAGACGTGACCGCGATTAACATGTTGGATAGAAACATACAAAAATGCGTCAACAGTAGTAACTGGTTCAAATAATGCATTCGATATGCAGAGCCATGTTCATCAAAATATTTGTTAAAAATATATATAAAAAGTGCACCATAATCCATAATGGTGTGTGTGGGTAGGGGTGTGTGCATGCATGTGTGTGTATTACGAGCTGTGGTGGTAAGTGAGCCATACAATAATAATAGCTCCGTTACGATATGAAACGACAATGATGTTAATATCTTACAAAAATCAATCGGATATATTCACCATGACTGTTCCAAAAGATGTGAATGCTGCCGGATTCCGGATTGTCTATCGACTACATTTGTTCCAATGATCGAACCAGATCGTAACAGAACGTGACGCTTTTTATTATTTTAGAAAAATTGCAATTATTGTGATGTGGAATTACGATAAGCTAACATTTGTTGCGCTTGAAACGATGTGATAGGATTTGATACGATGAATCATAAAAACTATTGATCGCACTTGAAAGCACTAATCATTGACTTGTTAGAACCTTTTCAACGCTGTTCACATTACCACGATAACCATAACTGTCCAGATTTACTTCTATCGTCTTATAATACCCGATAGTATCTTATAAGATAGCCACGATAAGTTCAAGATTAAGACAACGATTTAAAGCGCGACGCAAATCGACGTAATTCTCACGCCGCATGCGGTAAGAAAAATATCTGCCATGATGTGTTATTATCAGAGGCATAAATTAAGTTGATAGTAAGTGGAGCTATATTTTATCATTCATTTCCAGTCGTGTTAGTTTAAATCCGGAAATACACTACAACCACAATCATAAAGTATCACAGCAGCGTGCAATTTATTTCAAACTAATAAAGGAAATACGATTATATTATATTCGTTAGTACACATATGGTTATCGCAGTCAATCAAAGAAAGGGAAACGAGTCCCTTTCTCTTTCGATCTCATTACTAAATAAAAACAATATTAAACTGAACTTTTTTATTTGATTCTGGGAAAGTCGTGGCTCCTACCGTAATTATTTGTATTATATGGAAATCAGAATCGTCTGGTATCGTAACGGAACACATTGATTCTTGATAATCGTAAGGTAGATATTATCTCACAACAAAACATACTTATTTGTAAAATTATATTTCAGAGATAACATATTTCCAAAACTTAACATTTGTTAAATCTAATTCGTGTATGAGAAGATAATTCAATTTCATATCAAACACATCCACGGCTATCCAACTTAAACATTAATTTGCCCGTACATTTGTCGGCCCCAAAGTATCAAGTGGTGTTGATTAAATTGACTCTTGATTACGATGACGTAAAGTGATATTATTGGCATTTTTCACTGTTGAATTGAGCTGAAAAGAATTAACAGGTCAAAAGAGTTAGTTAAAATGTGGTTACTGACCAATTATCTGCAAGTCATCTTGCTACCAGTTGTTCATAAAAATATATTTTATATTTATATTCTTACATGACCCACCCAGTCCTGTAAGCCAAAATGATCCGTAAAACAAAATTGTGTCTTTGTGTCGTATGAACGAATCTGCACTAAAGCTAAATTTAGTATCACATCGTACATGCATGATCAGTTGTCAAACGAAAGTACGGTTGATATTCAAATGCATTATTTTTTCTCTTTCCGGGATAATGTTTTAGTATGTTGATGCTGCATTAACAAATACAAGTGTATATGAAGTGAAAACACCAAAAATAAACTACGGTTGCGATAGACACCTATAAATTGTTAGATGCCCAAAATATCACTTTAACTAATACTGAAACTGTTCGACCCACTGTTTATTATAAAGGAGCTATTTAAGTCTTAAACGTATGCATTAGATATCTCAAACATGTGTTAAGCTTGAATGGTCCTTACTTCTTATTCGAATAAGGGATAAGTAACTTGGTATACGGAACCAACTTACTTTTCATCCGATCGCTTCCCATACCCGACATATTTGCACACAAACGTGGCTTAAACTGTATGCATTTACTTTGTACCGTATGTATTCATTCATAGCTAGAAACAATATTGAGCTTTATGGAAATGTTGCCCTTCTACAGTTGTTTCCTTACGGTATCGTTCGCTACTTAAATAATCATTATTCGCAGTCCAATCTCGTTCACACAGGTATATTAATTTGCTCTCTTAATCATGTAATGTTTGAGCGAATGGTAGCGTTTAATGTATAGTCCATATACTTAAAAAGATAATAGAAAAACTAATGAAATATAATTTGTGTGTGTTAAAAAAATCGCGCAAAACTCACATGTGTAAAACTATTATTTTAAACGTAATATTTATCAGTACACAGTTAATTGCACACACAACAGTATTTCCATTGGCTAAACCGAAGGTATGAGGATGCAATTATTATATTTTAAAAATGTTCATTTATATTGATTTGTCTTAACGAATCCATGACTGCAAGTAGTTTATAACCATGGACATGACACTCAATGCTACAGGTATATAGTCAGTAATCCACATGTTGAAAGTTTAAACATCTAAGACACTAGCTTGGACTACCAGTATTTATTGACAAAATGAATTAAATATCAAACGATCGTGATTTTAAATGATTGCTATTTTAAAAATAAACATACACGATTATACTAATAATTAAGACATTTTAATGTACATATAAGTGACCGATATTATTTAGTATAATGATGTTGGGGAATAATATCGCAAGCTGATGCAACTTTCTGAGAACTTAATATTCATGATACAGCCTTCATTCCATTGCTCATTTTGTTTTTACTACATATACAAAACAAAATTAACCTAAATAAAATACACGGCAGACCTGTTTCAAACTTGGTAGACCATATTGGAACGATGAAAGACATACATTAGTATTTGCGTCATACCTGTGCACTCGTCATTTCCATGTAATTGATAGCAGAATCCAAAACACAATAATAATACGATCAGCCTTGTTTTAAACAAGACGGCCATGTTAAATTTATTTGAATTAATTTTTATCTCAAACGATAGAACAAATTAATATAAAATGTGATAACAATTTTATCATAGTTGTACTATGATAATAGATTGTGTCGAGCTTGCTATCGCCAATATGTGATAAAGGCAAAGGTAAATACCAAACAAATGAATTATTTTATTTCATTTTCAAAATGTATAGAAAATCGAACTATATATCATATTAAACGTCATTTAAAACTAATGTCCCTTATGCAAATATGAACTTATTTTTCTATTCATTGAAACCTTTCGAGGTTTGTTTTTTAAAGATTCACCTCAATCGAGTTAACAAGACAATTGTAATAAAATATAAGTTTTAATATGATAATTTTGCAATTTTAACAGCAGGTGACCAAACGGATATTCTGTCGACAAAATAAGCAGTATTTTCAGCAGCTTGAACTGATTCACATACTACTGCGTATTATTTCAAACCGCATTTCACACAAATACCGTTTAAACAAGACACCCGTACGTGGATGATTGCAGTATATTATAATTAGATGACTTATCCATCTTATCGAAATAATAATATAATAATCTAAGATGCATATGAAATCAAAGCGTGATTAAACCATTTTCTTTATTCAATATTCATAATTAAATTAATATTTAAATGTATCAAACATGCAAGATAATAAGGTAATATTACATCAAATCCAATTCCCATGGAAATCTAATTCCCATAGATCCCAATTTTAAAACAGAAAACTATGTAAATATTGTTTATGATCATTTACAATTTAAGATTATGCAAGCATACTATCCATTTGAAAGAAATTTAAGATTGAAGATGCACGGCTACACTTCAACAAATCAAAATGTTTTCTTCTGAAAATATCAAACACAAAAGTCCCGTAAGTTCTATGAAAATGCAGTTGTGTGATAAACATCATGTGTTTATCACAGAGAGTGTCGGTCATTGTGGCCTTGCCTAGGCAATTAAGTATTGAAATAACATTGTGTTCCCCAAATGGAAATGCCAAACTACGACAAGAGTGAAAAGTATACTCAATACATATATTTAAATAATTTGTATGAGCATCGTCGTTTAATACTCTTGAATTGGCACCATGATTTCATGATCCGGTTTTAAGGACCAGGATGTACATTTCGGACTTCTGGGGGTCGCACGGTGATAAGAAGTAACCCATTTTTTAACAATATTTATTACAAGGGCTGCATAAAATCACAGCATATTTCCCCACATATTTTCAAAATATGTTTATTTTAAAACACAACAATTAAAATCCGATTTGTGGAACAATGTATAGGCATATTTTCATGGAAGTTGTAGGATACACACCATTCGTTTGCCACCGAGTATGTTCTATCATTGTGACAAGTCCTATGCAATTGCCGGGTAGGTGTGGCTGGCAGTGGAAGGCCGGAAGTACGCCGTTACTGGGTAGGCGGGGTCCGAGCCGCACTTCCGCCAGTAATAGACGGCCTGTCGTAGACACGCCTCTTCGATGTCGTCTAAATCAGAATTAACATCAACGCAATGCCAAACAATTATCGGTTCAGCAACACAATATAGTGAAGTTTGATAAACGTTATACGGACATGTAGCCTGTAGATGGGTTCTTAATTACACGAATACTTTGACAAGTAAAAAAGAAACGAAAGTTCAACACAAAATTAGAGTGTTAAGTCTCCAAAAATACAATTGTGTGCTGCTGAAACTTACATTATTGGAAGAAGTACAATGGCGACATAAGTGTTACACGAAGTGAACATGGTAATTCTGCTTTATATTTTGTTCTTCAATTGCATTAAACTGTATTAAACTTGTTCAATCAGACTTAACGAGGAAAACACTTTGAAAATCTATGTTTGTGATGCTAAAAAAGTTATGTACAAAATGTAAGTCAAAGACCAACCGGTATTCAGATTTGCCGCTCCCCAAGCGTCATAAAACATACTGCGGGGTTTGGGGATCATGTTACACTGCTGGGCGTGGATCCAACACCCGGCCCCTGATGTCCTCACAGCACCTGTCGTAGTAGAGACGATTAATTATAAAGAGAACTGTGTTAATTGCACTTGAGTAAGGTATATGTAAAACACTCAAAAGTCAGTACTCAAGTTGTTGAAAAAATAGACAACATAATTATGGAACATAACTGTTCATTTTTCCTCACCTGATGGTCTGTAAATAGATGTCACAGGATGATTTGCAAATGATCCGCAGTAAACCCACTGTGCTTGCGCCCTTCTCAAACATGTCTCTTCGTTATGAGCAGCACCTTGACTCTCCGCGTACGAGTCCCGGTAGATACTTCCGGTTGTGAGCGCGTGGCCGTCCACCGGGCCGCCATGATTTGGGCAGCCATACGTCGACATGAAGCACCCGTCACCCGCCAGTGTCATCGCGCCTAGCAGAAAAGAAACAATAGGATTGTTTGTACAACTTCAAATTATTGGAGTAAATAATATCGTTTTAAGTTAAACCATGTCAGTTTATATATAAGAATAGATTCAAATCGAACTGATGTCGATTTATCATCCAAATATTGGTCCGGCATCAGTAAGATCTCTCGAAATAGACTCATACTCAGTGAAACATGAATGGTACCGGCATGAAACTACAACACTTGGTGAGTTTACTCAAAATATCTTAAAACTTGGGTTCTGTTTATGTATTTAAAAAAAAATTTTGGTTGTATCATTAAAATAAAAAAAAAACAATACTTTATTGTACTAAGTTTTTTTAATTGTTTTTTGTTTGGAAAACCCAAAGATGCTTTATCACACTTCTTCTCCCTTTGCTTTAAAAAATAACGAGAATTATCAAACCTTTATCCATCCTTTTTCATTTGTCTTATAAAGTTGTGTTGTTAAATGAGTTCACGCGGATCTTTGCTGGATAGTTACCGGAATGCAAAAGTAAGCAGTAACATTTTCTTGAAAGCTTTGAAGTTGCATATTTTTCATATTTATTAATGTATCATATATTTTCGCGACCATGTAATTCGTTATATACTCCTGTGATCACCACCAGCCGAAGTAAGTCATGGGACCAGATCTGATCGGATTTTTTTAGCACATACATTGTGTGCCTGTCCTTTGATTCTGTTTGTTTAAACAATGTGTTCATTAATATATGTTCATATATGTATTTAATTTTATAATAAATGCATTATGTTTGAACGAGAATGTAGATTGAAAAAAATATGAGCGCAACGTTTTAGTCGTTTGATTCCACGACTACTCGGTATTGAAGCAATCCCTCCTTAAAATCATTCAGCTCAGTACAAGTGAAAAGGGTTGAAGAAAGGCAGTAGGAGACATTAAATATGGCTCTATTTGCGAATGAATTGCAATCATGCCGTTGTCGATATCGGTATGACGTCGCGCCGCGATGCAGGTTCGATATCGTGTCGAAGTTAACCTCAGATATCGGGCCGATGTCCACATCTTACAGCAGAAAAAGACGGGCCGAATTTTTTTTAATGTTGGGACAATCCGAATTGCCTTATGCCGACGTCTGACTGACGGTTTCGAAGTCGGGTCGAAATCGCGTCATTTTACTGGCCCGGGCTCGGGTCAACGTAAAGCTTTGAAATAAGACCGACGTATAATTGCGACGGTACGACGGAAGTATGCCGATGTCGATATCGGGCCCGAATAGCGCCGTGTTGAAGGTCCGACCTCGGACCGATGTAAATACCGGTATCGGACCGATTTGCAAATCTAGTATAAATTTCCAGTATCGGGCCGATATACATTTGTTTTCTGGAAACTTAATTTATGGTCCGTGATACTAGTGACAAAGGTATGACATTAATGCGATGTGGGGATTTTTGTAATAAAATCAAGATAATAATGTATAATAATAATATAACGTTCAAACAAATGTTTCTATTAGAAAAATAAGAAGGGTTTTACAATCGCATATGGAATATTGACCGCCCTTTACATATCAGAAAAGTGCTTAACCTTTTTGTAAGGAAATGGGTGATGTCAATTAAACTTACCAGACGGTCCATATATGGCTACGACCTGTTCGTTTTCATGGTTACCACAGTCATACCATTGCTGCACAGCACGTTGGAAGCACGCGGTCTCATTGTCGTTTGCGTGCGCATACGTGTCGCGGTGTGTGCCCACGTCGTTCGGGTGTGCCGTGCATTTTGACACCACCAGCCAACAACCTGTAACCATTGATTTGTTGGGGACAATTACATAATCACACACCTTGGGAACATTGCACTTACATGAAATTATCGCTGTTGGGTTTTGTGTTTCGTTCGGCCGTTTAACCACTTGTTCGGCCGTCTGCTTGTCAAATGTTCTTTGTGCAATCATTTTAAGCCAATAGATTGAATTTTTCAAATATTCACGCCCTCAATAAGCATGCAAACTTGGACATCCTTCTCCTGGACTGTATATGACCAATACACAGATCAATTTATCACATTCCATTCCCTGTTTCCCATGTAATATAACCATAACGAATATTATATGTTACACATGTGTAATAAACTTTTTAAGCGTTTTCATTGGCTTAGCGTTCGATCGACCAATCGCCTTTTACTATTTTGTTGCAACTTCACGAAATGTCAACAAGATTCGGGATTTATCATAATCACCCCAGGAAACCCGAAACCTTGTGAGCAGTGTAAAACCATTGGAGTAGTGTTCGGTATTTTACCATAAACTTTCATAGGGTAAGGAAATTGGAAAAATTAAAAATGTTCAAGTACAATTTGAAAAAAATACTGTGCATGAACATTGATAACAAAGGTATTGTCCTTTGCCATTTTCATCTTTAACGTAAAGTGTCTATTCCGAAAGCATCCTTCATGAAAAATTGACATTATTTCAACTATTGTAACTATTTCGGATCTCCGAAAACGCGGTTAAATAATTAACGTTGTACTGTACTATACATTAAACGGGATAATGCAAATAACTGCAATAATATTATAGGTATGTTATACAATTCTGCATCGATGTATTTGTACTCGTACGCAGTGGGAATACTATATTGCACTTGTCTATCGGATCGTCCGATATGGCGTGTCAGATGTGTAATCGTCAAATATTGCACCTTATTGTACTTAACGATGTTAAAAAATGACCATATGTGACATTTATTATCTATTAATACACAAACAGCAGTTTTAAAACCTGAGTCGGAGACGTTGTACAGGTTGTTAGTTCGAGCTCCATCCGGGAGATATGCAGGAGCCGGCGATGTGGTCAGAGGCGCCTTTGTGGTGCAGGGGCCTGTGGATGGGTTCGACCTCAAGGTCGCGGGAACTGAGATATCCAAAGTTCATAATTGATTAGGTTTTACGTCAATAAAGATATATAAAAGCTAAAAAAACTATTCCATGACATGGATATACTAGATAAAGCATATAGATTAAATTAACCCGACCGATGTGCTTTGAAAACACAGTCTTTTTGGACAAATTCAATCGTTTATTTTACAGTTTGCTTATATATAATTTTTACAGCACATCTTTATCGCTACTCGTGCTGTTCAAACCTCTGTTCAGATGCACTGGACCAACACTCCCTTTGCAGCCGTATTCGCCAGGGGGCGGCACCTGTACGAAGCCCACTTCGTTGGCCAAGTTCTTGGCAAAACACCGCAAACGGAAGTCGGCATTTCCGACGTCATAGAAGTCCGTACTGCCAAATGCCTAGTTTCGTTTAAGAAAAAAAGTTTTAGTTTTCTTTTTAATCGTATAACACTAAGGAAATACTTACGAGATGATGCTTGCTTTGTTTATTTTATTTTAAAAATGGGTAGGCAAACCGACTTACCCACCAGTTTACGAAATTAATTACGCTAACGAAAAGGACATCTTTTAGTAAAAAAGCTTATCGCGATAATTCACTTTCCTTCCCTGTTGGTGCAGACTTCTAGAAAGCAGCTGCACTTACGGAATAACCATTTGTGTCCCAACGTTCGTAAATGATCAGAGACAGTTAATACAAACAAGTGTAAAAGTTAAGTCCGAAACTATTTTTTAAAGGAAATGTGATCAAAAACTAGAAAACAAGTTAACACTTATTATCACGGGTTTTAACAGCCTCTGTTAACAAATGCGCGTATGAACTTAAATGAGCGAGTTGATTTTAAATGTAATACAAGTAACAGCCGTTAAGGTGGCTTTTTCACGTTTTGGTAGATTGACAAAATACTAAAAAACATGTTTCAGATTGGCAATTTTCGTTGACGTTATGATAATTAAGATGACACAGTATTACTGAACATTCACCATGCTCTAAAATATCCATTATATGCATCTTTTGAAGATTAAAAAAACAACAACAGGAAATTATAAAGCATTACAATGTGTATAACACATTCCGTACTATACAAATACATCTCCAAAACACAAAGAGATAGTATATACGCTATACAGATATTGCCAAACATATATACGCAAGGCACTTTTTGGAAGCTCTCTACGTACCAAGCCAATATAAAGAAACGTTATAACACAGTCTCATCAATTTGGTCTTACTTACTAATATCGTGTCCGTCTCGTTAAACAGCTTTATGTTGTCTAACCACCCTCTCTTGGTCGGTATATATCCGACCGTTCCACTATTATATACAACGTTTTTGTGTATTTGGTTGCCTGAAAAAAAGTGGTTAAATGTTCAAATGCTCCCATAAAAGTATGAGTATGCAATGTGTATTTACTAATTCTAAACTCAGCATAAGTAAAAAATGACCCCATTATTTAGACGTAGAATGAACAAACTATGTCTTGTAAAGTATATAAAACAATCCGTCAATGCATTCTCATGATAACACAAAATATAAAGTGGCGAGCGCAATCGTTTTGATTTTCTGTTTCTTTGTAAATATTTCGTTTGATAATGGTTTTATTAATAGCTATTGATTGATTACTTTTTCCTTGAGTAAAAGTGTTTTCACAATTTTTGGATGAGATCACATGCGATCCCTGTAAACACTGACACGAACGCGAATTGAAACACCAGGTATACTCGCAATAATTTTTGCATCGCTTTTGTCATTTTCATGACGTCTGGATGAAATTATTGTCGTTACTAGCCATTGTACAGCGGATTAGTTTGGGAAGTTATACAATCAGAGGCTTATTGGATATAAGATTTTATCAGATTTATCAGATTTAAGCAACAAGCAACTTCAGTCGCACGTGCAGGAGATGATAAACCTAACAAGCAGGTGGGTAATTATTTATGTTAAGAAACCGATTGCTAAATCTCGTGACACAAAAGAGAAGAACTGGACACGACAAACAAACAGAGCGTCACCTTCCGGTAGGCTTTTATTGCGCTGGTCTATGATGGCCAGTTCCGGGTAGCGCATCGACCAAAGAGCGGAAGTGTACGGCATTTGCTGAAATGATAGGCCTCTTACAGAGCCCCGTCTCAGCGTTTTAATAACGCATATAGAAGTATCCGATCTTTGTACGTTCAACATGACCTATCGTTTTTATTAAAGTAACTGTTCGTTGTAAACACATTTGTTTGTTTATTGACTTTACCATTCGATTTCATGTGTGTGTTTATGTGTTTCTGTGCTGAACTGCAATATCGAGCCATCAGTATATTGTAAGAAACTTGTGAAACTAAAAACATGAATTCCAACCCACTAGTCCTGTTATGCCAGCTTAGGCAACAGTTCAGTCAAGAGCATGATTCCTCGGCGGTCCTATAATATGATGTATATCTAGGTATCGTAAAATATATTTATACAAAATCTCGCCTACGGAATATATTAACAAGTGTCCTCGTTCTAAAATCAGCCAATCACAATTGCAGCATCAGTGAACCATAACTTAGAAATGTTTACGTACGTGAAGCCTTTCCATAAGATCTTTATCATTTGGATGGCCAACGCCCCTTCCGTCTACCTGCATACTGTATCGAGTTGCGCCATAAAACACATTGTTTGCCACGATGTTGTCCCGCCCACCACCTATATTCACATGGACCTCGTTCTGTGAAAAAAAATTTTTTTTTATTGTCCTTGCCCAATTTAGAATATGTCACGTTTTTGTACAAATAATCGAGTGTTTATATAATCAAAGCGCTTAAGTTGTTCGCTATTGCATAATCTTAGATGCAACTCATTTTTCAAAATTATCTTATAGCTTTTTAAATCGCAAGTTTGAAATAAACACAACCCATTCAAATTTATAAAGAGTGTGTCTTGACGCACAGGTCGAGATGCGTGTGCACTGTTTATCATCATATTTATGTTATAGAGATAACTTAAACAAAATAACAACAACATGTCTCTTTTTATACGTTAAGAAAGCATTATAAATAGTATGAAAATGGTGTAATGATAACCATTTAATATAAAATAAAATTTGCCATCACCATCATATTACATGAATATCGTGGTAATATTGAATACCTATCACAATAAGAATAAAAGTTCACGATAAAAACTTTTTTTTGACACCAGATATAGAATTACAAATAAACAATAAGATAATTGATGAAATCAAAAATCTGCGAGCAGTACGTTTTACACATTTTTTATTGTTTTTTTTCTATATAAGCTCCGTTAAAATTATGTTTCCATTTGTAAATGAATATAGTTGAAGAACTCAACCCTCTCGCATAAATTATACAACTCTTTCTCGGCGCGGATGCGGCAGATGCGGAAGTTATCAGGTTTATCGTAGTTCGAAAAACTGGATTGAAACGCGTGGTATTAACCTTAGTTGTTCGCAAGCGAACTAAAAACCACATACAATTAAAACCCATACGATCGTGTGCATTTAATTAAATTGCAACTAAAGATAATGCAAGTATTGATCGATGTAGGAGTTTTACTGACTATTGTTACTATTCATTAACTACTTTAAAAGAAACAAACGTTAAAGTAACAAGAGAACATTATAATAAAAAACATTACATTTGAGAAGACGTTGTTCACAATCGTGGTACTTGAAGACTGGTCATCCAGCATGACACCCCGAACATCCGCTCCGGGGACCAGTCTAAGTGTGTCTGTCACGAGGTTGTAACGGATTTTATTCCCGCGCTAGAACACGAGGAAATACCAAGCTTTACTTGTTGGCATCGACATTTCAGCAAATGGGATACATACCTCGTCAATATTTACCTGGCATAAACATTTATGTATGCATATAAAGTACCGTTTTATGGGATACTCAAGTTTGTTTATTAACACATAATGAAACAAAAACAATAATATTACTCTTTTTTCGTTATGTTGCCAATTGTCTAAAAGACACGGGCACGAAAAAACCGAGTATGCACACAACACTCGTCAAGCTTGTAATATATGTTTTCAGAATGAATTGGTAGCATGTTAATAACTTAGTATCTATGTAATAGACCTGCTCGTAGCAGCGAAATAACATATACAATGTGCATTAAATGATATATTAAATATTATTGTGACACAGTCACGAACAAATCAAGTTTGGAGATGAGGACATACATCGGGCGTGTACTAGTAATTTATACCCTTAGGTATGTAGTATCCGGATATCGAGGGTCATATATTGCAAGGCCTAACGTATAATGTTTAAGATAAAGACAACACGTTTTCGATCCTCTTTTCGGTCGTCTCGCAAAGCTGCGGTCTATGTGGTAAGAGAAGCTCTGTATTAATTTGATTCTGTAAGAGGCTTTTTGAGTTGACATAAAAGCGATTGAGTGTTAAAACGGAATTAAATTATTTAGATCAATAATTTTGTGAGACGAATAATATATACAGTTCTTTATCCCGTTTTAAAAACGATTCACATTTAAAGGGGCAATCTTTACGTACCGTTGTCCAGTCTCTGCCTGTGTGCAGAGCCCCACAGTCGGATGCGTTCACGCACGTGTGGTGCACGTGGTTGTATTCCATAACAATGTCATTGCCCTGAATAATTATTGTTGATAAACGTTAACATTACGACGATTCCGCGCGTTTGCTCGGAACATAAAGTGACATCATGTTGTGTGCATTCAATACTTTGATCCACATGTATGCACAAATTAAACAGTTTTTAGTTGTAATATTAGCGATCCGTGAGTGCAAATGTTGAATAAACGGTGTTGTTTATCGAAAACAAAACTAAACAGTTTTTATCATAGCGATCCGTCAATAAAAAGCTGTTACATATATTTGACATACAAATTAAAAAGTAAACATTGCAATCTGTACATGGTACATTATCCCTGTGTACTGCCCGTTGTAGATCGTATTGTGCCTAACCAAGTGCCCCACACCGTTTATAGTAATCGCGTTGTAACCAACGGCACCGAGGCGGGAAAAGTCGTATATCTCGTTGTTCTCGATCACTGCTCCAGACGACTCGAGAAGCGCACGCTTACCGCCTATGGTTAAAGAGCTGACAGCGTTGAAAGAGCGTTGGTAAAAAAATAATTAAGTAACATTACTAGTGCGTTTGATGTACAAAAAATATATTCTTGTTAGATTAAAGTAAATAATGAACTTGCACTGAAAAGCATTGATTGTTTATTTAAATGACATTATCTTGCTAGAATAGTACCACTTTAAGATAGCCATTGGCTTCAATAAGGGTTTCTAGTATATTAAATTAACCAAGACTGATGTATGTAAACGAATGATTAAAATCTTAAGTACGTATATCTTGAAAAAAAAATCACAATAATTTTTTCTGGACAACGTAAAATAAATTGTTATTCGTTGGTTGGCGAAGTATAACCGTTCAATACGTAGCTAAGTATCGTTTCATGCTTTGACCGCAATATGTCAGTTATTTTCATTATAGCTGTGGGTAAACACCTATTATAAATTACAATTATTACATACACATCACATGTAACATCTTTAAAAGTCAAATAGAGACATTTTACCATTGTTTAGTGATACTCATTTATTCCACTCGGTGTATGCCCAGACGGGATAAAGGCTTGGAACAGACATGTAGATGATAGAGATATAAAAAGTTATGAAAAAGTTACCGTAAACAGTTATGCCGCCTCCAACGTCATGAATCATACACTGGGAGATTGTGACGTCGCGAGAGTCTCCAGAAAACAAAGCACCTGTTAAACCTGCATAATCAATAAATAAAATCTAAAATTGGAGTATTAATTAAACAGAAAATTATTTTAAATATAAGACGAGTTCTGAGACGTTTGGTACTAATTCTGCAAAACGTCGTTTGCAATGACATAATGATTTTGCGTCGAAATTCTTACAAAATTACTTTAGTTTGCCCAGTTAAAGCGTGCATAGTATTAAAGAAACAATAATTTTTACTATCCTATGATTAAACAATGTAAATTATAAATGGATTGGCTGCGCTTGATCTATCAACAATTTCTTTCATTTGGATTACTGCCCTTTTACATTCGTATGCTATTCAGACATTTACAAACTTAACGATTCTCGATCCACATTTCGATGTCGATTATAGCCATAAATGTATCGCTTCAGCGTGGATGTTACTGATTGTCGATAAAGCTATAAAGTTAAGAGTTCGTTTTTGATACGCGTAACTGTTTTATGAGACCCGATTAAAAATTATTGCAAAACCTGATTATTGAACAAAACGGAAATGAAAACTAACTTAAAATTAATGTGAAAAAATGGCGACAGGGACCTTTGGTATTTATCTGTTTACATTAACATATTATTTATAATTTTTCGTAAAAAAGTGTTTGCAATTAAAGAGAGTCAGTTATCGTGTGCTAGATGTAGCACTGTCACCTCTGAACTTACCTGCCATCAACACCCGGACTTTCGCGAACAGTTATAATTAGTTCGATGAAAATAACATTGACAACAATAAAAATGTACAGGGTATAATGCTGTTTTTTTTTATTGTGATCATTGTCCTGATAGCGATTGCAATCAAAAGAAAGAATTCTTTGAATGAAAGTGATTCTTTAGATGCAAAAAGCATAAAGCAACATTATATTAAAATTAAATTGGTTGTGGGCACACATGTTTTTTAATCAAACAAATAATGTAGCTCAGTTGTTACATGGAGAAGTCTTATTTTATATAGGCTTCCTTGATTGGAAAAATCAAAACAAGAATTAGATATGATTGTTAATTACCAAATTTTCAATCATAGACTTTTTCAGAGTGGTTTGGTAACAGTTCGATTGAAAAGAAAAGCAGTTGATCGAAACTGACAATATTTGACTTTGACGAACAATCGGTTATTCGCAATTAATTTGCGTTTGTTCATTGTTTGTCTAAAACATAATTCATTCAATTGGTCACTCCAATTATGGTCTTGAAGCAAGGTATCATGAAAATAGTAAGAAACTGCCTAAACACACACTTACATTACCGAAAGTTTATTGTGTAACAAAATTGTAATATTAGTTATTTTTTTAGAATGGTTGCTATGGTAACCGATTTTTTAAATGTTCTTTTTAACTTATCTAAATTAAAATGTTATATGTTTTGTCTTTGTAACAGGACCATTAGTAAGTGATTTTCTTTTTCGATTATAAATGTATTGAACCATCATGCAAATGACTTCCTGACAGGAAAATAAATGAACAGCATGTCAAATTTTGTGTTATGATGTGTAGTTTTACATTTTTGAAATTAAATAGACGAATATAGTTAACATTACATTTACTTACTATACATTGAGGCTTCGGAAAATGTTATAAGTAAATTTCGCCCATTTAAAACATGTTTACAAAAATCTCTGACAATGATTCAGAATATGTACCTTATATGCATGTTTATGTTTGCTTAACATTAGGAGTATTATATTACAATTCGATCTTTTTTTCATTAAATCAATCAATTGAAGATATGAACATCGTTCGACTGACAACATTAGCTCAAACTATTGAAATTAGTGTTTGTATTAATCTTCTGCATAAATCATCTTCACCTGTGTTTCTTATCTCCAGGTTTTGTATCTGGATGTCGTGAACGTTTACCCCAGAGATCCCATGACCTCGGCACGCCTCAAGGGTGAAGTCGGTCAATGTTATGTCGTGGACATTTTGCGCTATACTGGATGCGAAGAAATTATTAAGTACAACCACTTTTCTAGAATGAGGAAGATCGTGCAAGTTGAAATGATCGCACAAAAGTGTATTGTCTGTAGTATGTGTTGAAATTTTATTTTTATTTTCCTATCGTCCGATTTACAACTTTACTTTGCTGTGAGGTTCTACAATCGAAATATTGTTTAGGCAACATTTCATTGATATAAATTTGGTATATAGTTCATTTACAATTATGTTATTAATTTAGGTTTATTGTTACTATATGTTTTGCAAATGGTATGCAGTATAAAAATTATGAGAGCATACTGTATGTGAATTGTTTCGAAGCCTTTCGAGTGAGCCGCTGAAATATTAACCGCTACGCTTAAGTAATTCCTTGTAAGTTCAGTAATTTCACAATAACATCCATAGCTGAAAAGCGCATTGAGACGAAAATGAGAATTCCCTTTAAAATCATGTAAATGAATAAATCCGGGGCTTTGGGATTTTGATAATGTGACCACAATGTAATTTAAGCAGGGTGTTGTTCGTAAATATCAGTTTCGTGATTTAAAATAATAAGTTCCCTTTGTTTTCATGTTGCCAATCGTGGCATAGCAGCTTTTAAAGACATGCACACAGTAGCTTTGAAAGACATACTTGATACAGTCGTTGATGAGGGAAACGTAAGTAACGTCTGAGAGACTGATATTTCCGTCTTGATTTGGCATCCACACGTAGAGATTACCAGAGCTCCTGTCCATGTAATATTCACCCTAAAATGTATTGCAACATATTTCCTTCGCTTCCTGCAAAGTTCTTACGAACATTTATTATGAAATTATAAACATTGTAAACAAGAAATTGAAAAACGTTAAGTTGTATATTTTTGTGTATATTATCTATTCTTAAGCCTACACATTGGTTGGTTCAATACGCGTCTGAGGTTGTTGAAGCGTATTATTAATTACACCGTTAGTAACTGATGGTGTATGGGATACACACCCTCAGTAAGTTCATACCATACGAGAGCGAAGCTCGAGTATGCATTATAATACTAAGGTTGTATACTAGTTTCCCATACACCATCAGTAACTAACTGTGTAACGATTATATCTCAACCGACTACTCGATTACTCGGGGTGTATGGAAATTACTCGGGGTGTATGGAAAATACACAATGGGCACGTGACCGCTGTAATCCAATCGGATTGGGTAATTTTTGTAGGATTGAGATATACCCTTATATCCGTAATATTCGTCGGCATGACAAAATGATTCCCCAAAATGGTAATTAAAAAAACATACATAAGACGGTATTTTTTTCGATCTGATCGCTCAATGTGTGTTTTACCGGTACTAAAAATAAAAGATACGTAAATATAATGCTTGTCCCTACAATGTTGTCAAAGAATTAAAGCGGGTACACAAATGAACAATTGCAATTATGTGTAACTGTGTGCGTTGTAAAGCGATACAGCTCGTGGTGACTCACCGAGGAGTCCAGCTCAGAGAACACGTTGTAGAAGCGGAAGTAGCCTCCTTGATCCGCAAAGCGAACTTGTTCTGGAGGCCCTCCAAAATGACCTTATTGGCAAAGAAAATATTATTAATGATGTCAAACATAATGACAGCTCAATAGCTGTGATGTTCGATTTAAACCATGACACAATACTTCCTTTTGTTGTCAAATTCATCTGTTATTGGCGTACGGTAGATAAAAATTGGTCTGCTGAAACGGATAATAAAAACATAAAATAATAAAAGTCTTCATTTTAATGTTGTAAATTAATTCACTTCTCAGAAATCTACCGAAAAGGACATCAACTCATTAAATATAAAAACACAGCTATTGTTCTAATTCTGACCAATCAGAGCAACACAATACAATAACAAGTTTGAAATTTTCAGTCAAACACTGGTGTGTGTCTTTTTAATGATTTCTAACAATCATGCCCAATAAAGAGGTAAATATATAACTCTTTCTAATCAGATACTGTTAATGGTTTGTATTTTATTGTTATTTAACAAAATTAATTCATTTGATGAATAAGATATTAAATTAGGGCATAGGCATTTCACAGTTTGTCAATAGTGGGTGGGGTAATGGTCAGTGTTTTCTTGAAAAAAATGTCATAAACTAAATATAATAATTGGTAAGATGTATCTATTTTATTAGATAAAATAATGATATATAGTTAAATGACATTCGTCTGACTAATAAAATGTTGTCTTGCTTTTGAGTTTTTTCGTTTTCAAGAAGGTCTATATGCGCGCGTGACATATTCGTTACATGTAAGAAATCTTAAGTGATGTAATTGATGTTTGATCGCCCGTTAAGTGACACTTTCTATTGTAAGTTATTACTTCTTGTCTAAATATATTTTAAACTTTTATTGGTTGCAATACACTTGTTGAAGGCTTACTATCTATTTTGTTATGTAACATTCAAAGCATGACAACTTGAATAAATGGAGTTTATGACAAAACACTTTTTGACAGGTTCCTCACCCACTTGCAGGTGTGATGACTCCTTAAACCGATAACGCAGAGAACATTTATGTTGCTTTGACGGGTAAACGTTTTCCGGCATATGCCGTTCTTTAGCACTACTAGCCGAAGGCCAAAGGAACTTATAGGATGGTATGGTTTCCGTCGTCCGTCCGTGGGTTCGTGCGTCCGTATAAGCGGCTTATATGCAAACTGCTCAATAACTTTATAGTGTGCTTATAAACCGCATATAAATCGCATATAACTCCCTTATACCCCGCTTATATGTATCAAATTTTTATATGCGGCTTATACTTCGCTTACATCTCACTTGCATGTAAAATCCCAACATGCGACTTATTAGCGACTTATATGCGAAACTTGTAAACTGCTTATATGCGACATATAATTTTGTTCGGTAAGGGAAGAAACGTTCTGGTTAAGAAGCTAAGGGCAGGTGTCAAGGGGTTGTGACATTTTCATGTAATTTTTCAGAATGTCAGCGTGTAAATTTAGAAAGCGTTTAAATACAAGTTTTCGGAAAGCGCCTTTTATGAAATATATGTGTCAACAAGAGTTTTGAATACGAAATTCCCTTTATATCAAAAACATATTACTGTTGCTGTTAAGCCTCTTTTATCATGTTTTTTTTAATTTAGAGTAAATAGCTATACAATTACCAATTTTAAGTCCGAACTGTGGATTCTTCACCAAAGTGACGATGCCCGTCGAGGCATTTAGAGTTGCCACCTTCACCGACATGTCCGCCCAACTCCAGAACCTGTGACAGAGGTTCTAACGACATGCATTCTAAAATGTATCCGCTCTTATGATTTACCATGGATAAACAATAACGCTACGAAGAAAATTCGATAAAGAAAAGATTATATCGAAGATACGTAAACACACTTGTCAATTTTTCGACGTGTCAGATATTAAGTAAAGATTCTTTCAAACAACCCATATTTTGAAAATTTGCAGGCAAACTGAAGTCTTCTGAAATCTGGGTCACGAACGCTGGAAAATTATACGGTCTTCCGTTTCTTTAACTCGCAAATTCACATTCCACCCCTCTTCGATAAACACGCGAACACTTTCGAGGCGCACAACTCAAGCAAAGCTTAAATTAAAATTATTATGTTGCTAGTAAATATTGCATAAATACAAACATCCTAGGTACCCAATGTAAACACTGACAATTTCTGAAAACAGTCTACATAAGAGGAAGAGGCCAACGACTCGGTTGAATGTTTGAAGCTAGGAAAATTCTCCTGGATGGAATGTACCAACTTAGTTATCACATTTGTGAACAGTTTAATTCGTGTTTAACTGCTCGCAAAATGGCGTCTTGTTGGAAAAATGCAAATGTGTGTCCATTCTTTAATAAGGGCGACCCAGCTCTGACATCCAAGTAGCGTCCGATATTTAAACTTAACATTACCAAAAAAGTCTTTGAATGAAGCAAACATTTACACATACATAACTTCCTTAGTTCAAACTCAGATAACCCACATACCCAATATATCTATTGTCATGCCTGACCTTTCGTCATGTACCCCATGCAACAGTTTTCTGTCGACAAACATGTTCGTTTGAAATACTGCACCCTTAATTTAAGGGTCAGCAGCAATACTTTTCAATACGTTGGCTTTTGTTCTAATACCGTGCAATCATGTAATTGGTATAACATTGTTTAATGTATGTTTGAGCAATAGATCATCTCCATTGAAATACATATATTTTAAAAATTTAATAGATGCCCAAATGCCGCCTCCTATTTTTAACAATAGTACACGCTTATATATCACAAACATGTGTCATCTTAAATACTTTTCTGTAAGTCTTCTTATTTATGCAAACAGCGTATTCTTGCTTTAAACTAACAGTGTAAAAACAACTTATTAGTGTACACGTAAACTAAGTCAAATATGCAATCCTTGCTTTCTATATAGAAAAGCTTAACACACATATAAATTCCCCAAACCAATAGTTTGCGTTTCCACGCAATTCTTACCAGTAGCCGTAAACCCAAAGGTCCGTCTCATTAACCCATCCCGTCGGTACCGACGAGTTGTACTGGAATCTGGTACCGTTCGGACCGGCCGGAACCTCAATTATGTTGATGAAACCCTGGTGATGCAAATTTAAGGTCCAATGTGTGTAATTTGGTAGTGCACGTTTACCCACATATATAAGATATTAAAACAAGTATTTTGTACTGAATGGACAGCTCGACAGCGCTTTATGTTCAACTGCAAGAACCTTATATCTCGTTCACTGCTCTACTTCTTGAAAGCGATCATGGGATTGACATTGTAGAACGTTAAAATGTGATTACTGATTCATTTCCAACATACTTACATACTTACCCTTATATATTTATTACTTGAGTCTTACATGATAAACCACGTAAATCTAAACGGCCAACACTTAAAACCCGAAAGAACCGAAAAGTTATTCTTTTAAATCTTTCCAACTTGCCTCATTTGGCCACTGCGCAACGTGTAGTGGTTTCCCGTTAAAGAACATTTCTATAGGCGCAGGATTTTGACGGTAAAATCCGAATTCGTTGATTGTTCCGAAGTTTGTGATACCAACATCCGGCAAATGAACCACGCGGACCTATATATTGATTCATGTTTATATTGTGGTTTAACGGTATTTGTAGATTTAGTTAATATGAGATTATATCGACACTTACATCCTTAACAAACAGATCTGGGATTTTCCATGAAAAGTTGACATTCTTCAAACATACTGCTAAAGAATCTGTTTTCATTATTTCCGAATCATAAGCATCAACATGCGCTCGTTTTAAAATCAGAAAAAACGCCTATTTATTATCTTGTTTAACATTAGTTTGGTAATATCCATAAGCGATTATTGGCAATAATTGAATATTAATGTTATATATTCAAATATGATTTGTGTTCGAATATTGTGCACATAATGATTTTCATCGGTTGCGATTGATTAAATAGTCACAAAATGTTGTAACAAAAATAATGTCCTTATATGGCATTTCATTTATCCAATGATGGTTTGATAGAAAGACTTACGTGCTGTCGTGCAATATGTGGCAGCGTAGCAAGAACGTCATGGTCGGTCACGTGCTTAAAATAACGGCTTTCGATTGGTTTACCGCCCGTCTAGAAAGGAATCATTCCATTATATACGTATCTCTACATAAGAGTGTTTATGATAGGAAAACTTAAATATAATTTGATTTATATTAATTTAAACAATCATGGTTAGTAATACATTTACTGAAAATGTGGATCTGACATGCACATCAAATAAAAAAAAATATAAAAGAATATTAAAGTTTATTTCGACGTACGAATATATACAGCTCATCGATATTAATAAACATATGCAATAACCGCATGCGTTTCAATTAAATAAAAACAAAAATCAATTCAAAGAATAATCATTTAAAAAAGGAATGAAATACACCATGTTTTCGTAGATGAGGTTCATAAATAGAACCCACATAATGCCAAAACGTAGTTTACTAATAATTGCAACAAATATTACATTATTCTGTGCTTATACTAATCAGAGCTCTTCCCCATTCATTAAGGGCGCACTGACACAACCTTTTACTGAAGTTCAAAAACACTCAAATTTCATATATTAAATGAATTATTTTTTTGTGTTTAATACCACGAATATTTGATCTTTTGGGAGAGATTATGTTTTGGGTGTTTTACTGACTACATTATTTTATTGATGGCATTGCAAAATTTAGATACAATAACGTAATCTTAAATGCTTCGCTTCAGATCATACGATAAAAAAAATCTTACGATCGTTAACACTCATCACTAACTAGTTATTAAACTCGCTTGATCATAAAGTTCGTAACGGGATCGCTCGCTTACAAAATGCTTAAACTTTTTCTATACCAAGATGTGTCTAAAACATGTATGCCGCCCGCATTGGGGTGAAGTCTACCGTGTTACCTTAAACTTTGATCGCTTGAATAGAATATTATTATGGAGTTTCTTTCGCCAAAAATATCCAGTATATTAATTCATATTGTCTTGTGAATGCTAAATATATTGTGTGGAAGCACTTTTCATGTTACATACCCATGTGTATTGATCTTTGACCTGTTGATCATAGATTCAATATGAACCTGTCTTTTTCCTAACTATTCAGCTAAGCAACATTGATGATTATAGGTCAAATCTTTCTCTAGATATTGTAAGGAAACAAATTTCTTTCATGCTGTTATTTGCATTCGGAACACTTGATTCTTGTCAAAATTCACGTGAATGGTGAATTATTTGTATGATATACCCCACAGATCTTTGACAAGAAACGAATGTTCCGCATGAAAAAAACGCCAACAACATCATAGCGAATAAAAAGGTCATCATGTTAGATAACCCAGCTGCATATCATCACACACACATACACAGCATATCATCATAAACACACATCATACCATCGCAAACACACAACATACCAAAACAAACACACAACAGACTACCACATCATTTCGATGAAACAGCCGATATAATAATTTCCAGAAGAATACAGACGAGGCGTTTCATAACCGTGACACTTCACTTGATGATCTCAATCTTTATAGACTTCTTTCGTACCTTTCAAATAACCACTATTTCAATGTGCATGACCGTACGTCAAAGCGTCCTTACAAAATTTTCAGAAACGAATGTCATGTAACTATTGCATGTGACTTAGACGAGTGAGTTGTTCAACGAACTCGTATCAAACAGTGCCATTATAAGCGCTCCTTAGAGTTAAACCTGACACCGATTTCTTAATTTCTGCTCATGTCGTTATCTACGAATCACAACTCGCTATTTTTTCATTCCATATAACCACTTTAAAAACTTGAATTGATGTTCAATGCGTTCTCAACAACATAATTATAATGATAAATTTCTTTTTGTGACGTCATACGACCGACTTTCCCAGTTGTAATCTACATGCATAGGTCATTGGGTTTATAACGTTCCATTTTATTTATATTTTCTCTCTGATAGGCGTTTCTTGTTTGATTTAATTATTTTTATTTTTTTAGCAGTCACATAAACAACCAAGCTATGTAATATGGAATTTTTACACCCATTATTGCTACTTCTTCCTGTATTTGCGCGATGATTATCTGAGATACTAACTCCATGACGCTATATTCTCAAATCTTTTTCTATAAAGAAGGAATGTAGTTGACAATTGTTAATAGTTTTATTTGATCGTTCTTCAAAAAAGTTGTAACTCTGTTACTCTTGTATCTTCAATGAAATTGAGTAATTAAATAGTAATTAAATTGAATGCGTTTTAAGTCCCTTTTATTATTGTTTAATTTGAGTTACAATGCTATGACGTTAAATTTAATAACACTTATATGTATTAATGAATATTGCTGGGCCAAGTGTGAGGTTGAGCGCTCTATAACCAGGTTTAAACCCCAATGCTTTGCATTGACCGTTCCAAGGCGGTGACCCCAGCTTTATTCATATTTTGTGTTTATGTTGGTTTGTATTGTGCTGTATTGTGCTGTTTTGTACTGTTTGGGCAATCGGTCACTTGCCTTAAATAAAGGACCAACTAATTGTTTTAATGAAAATTCAATACTGCTCCAGCAGCTGGAGTTTCACTTCTTTATATTGTTACAATCTCTGACTTTTGACTTGATGACCAAAGCAAATAGGGATAAATCCTTTCGCCCAAGCAATCTTTACACCAATGTGTATGATGATATGTCAAAGCGTTCTCAAGATATTGTGCTGAAACAAATTTTACTGTCTCTACATGAACACTTAGCTCCTTAAACCTTGACCTTTGAGTTTGACGCGTTGACATAAAAACGCTAGTATTTTTCCTCCAAGCATTGATATGAAATAATATGCAACCGCGTTTTACAAGTGTTTTTAATGCTTTGCCGTGTCGAAGATCCATTTCTCAAATGAAAGCACCAAATAGTCAACTACATGTTTATAGTAGCAAAGCAACGCATGCGCAGTGTTCTGTCTGTCATGTATTCGCGCAATTCAATGGCGTCGTCGTATGATCATATGACATGTTTTGTTATGATTCGGGTATTTAATGGAGCTAACACTGCAGAGTATACTCTTTATTTAAACACGTTTATAAACAAATCGTATATCGTTTGGACCATGACGATGGGAAGCATTGACATTGTATAGTAGAAATAAATGTAATACAGAGTCTGTACATCTGGCAAGCAGGACCAGGAGATTATATCCGCCCTGGTTATCATTTTAATAATTAATAGTGAAGTATTTCGTTAAAACGAATGTGTACATACCCCTGAATATGACCTGACGTGAATACGAGCGTACTTCAACTACCACGTGTACGGCCTGACATAAATACAAACATACTGTGCATGCCACAAATATTGCATAACTTAAATACTAACGTACATTGTGACAACACGAATATGGCTTAATGTTGTTGGTATAAACGTCTACTGTTCATATCATGTTTACGGCCATGAGTCGTAAAGAACGTATTGAACCTAAAACGTATGAAGCTCGGCGTTGATACGAACATACTGAACCTACACAGTATATGGACTGACGTGGTGAGAACGTTTGTACATTCTACGTTTATGGCCTAACGCGGATGCTAATGTAATTTTCCAACACGTATAATGACCTGACGTTTATATGAGCGTATGTACGTTTATTATAATACTAATACGGCCTGACGTTGAAACAAACGTATTGCACATACCACGTATACGGTCTGCCGTTGATACGAACGTATGACGACGTTACTGATGTTAATTTGCAAAGTTGCTTCAAGATCGTGATGACCTTTCAGTAACTCGATGTAGGCCGCTAGAGGTGTGGATCAATCAAAAAATGTATTTATTAAGCATTCTATACATCAGAGAAAGTCCTAGAGAATATTGCAAGTAAAGCTATCGATTATTTGAAGATGTAGACATTATTTATCATCAAAATTTGTAATATCCTTTACAATTGTATACTATCAGAGATCCATAAACAATAATTCTATAAAATGGAAAATTAATCATTAAGATTATAAAATCAACTCACTTGAAATGTTCTTGAAATAAAACAAATTACATGTATACCATGTTTTACTTATCGAGTGCCCATGTTAAAAAAAAAACATAACAGTAAATATAAACAACAGTCATGAAGTACATCCAACAGTCAACAATTTAGTATTTGCAAATTACATAAAATAAATGTACGCACTGTCGTACTTAAATCCCTTGAGGATTGTAATCGCATGTTGAATCGTTTTCATAGGGATGCCTTCGCCTGTACTATAAATATAATGTTGATATAAGATAGTATTTCATTGTTATGAGAATTCTAGTAAAATTTGTGATGGCTACAGTAATGTTGATGGTTACTGATGTTAATATATCTACTAGCCATAGATGTTCTACGTCTAGATAAAGATGCGGCATATCTATTTAATATAATTGTGATACATAAAGTACCTATAGATGTAGTACATATTGTTGCTATAGATGTGGTACATAAAGTAGCTATAGATGTGGTGCATATAGTAGTTGTAGATGTGATATATCTTGTAGCTATAGCTGTTGCATATCTAGAAGACCCAGATTTGGTTCATATAGTACCTACATATGTCGTAAATCTTAGAGGTATATATGTAGTACATATAGTACCTAAAGATGTTGCGTTTCTAGTAGCTATATGTATTTTCTATAAGTTTACTATGCGGTATATTTAATATTAGCGCTATTTAAGTGTATACACATGCATATATTGATTGAAGCTTACCCGTTGTTGAGGTCAGAGCCCGTGGGACTGACATACAAATGAACGTCTGCAGCTGTCACCAACGCCAGCAGTCCATTGCAGCTTAGTAAGAAAGCTACGCTGGTTAACATCTCAACATGGACGTTCCAATACGGACAATGATCACAATGGAAAGAATTATGTTTAATTAATATGCAAACATACTACAGAAACTCAATTACGGACGTGTTGATAAGAAGCTACCAGTATATCAGTACTAGGTGTACTCAATACCGAGTTGGTTTATTCAGTACAATGACATTTCAGTGGAATGTAGGACAAAACGGACTTGTCCAAACAAACAAACACAACGAATAGTATACATGTATCGGCGTCGGACTGCCCTTTCTACCAAATTCTGGCGCGTCATAACGAACTAAAGCTTATGTAACAAAATAATGCAACATGTGTCAAACATAGAAATATGTTTGATTTCCATTCTGACAACAACAAAATAACAATTTAGTATTTTTACCAACGTCAGCATAAATCTAGAACGCCATATGATGCAGTGATAACGGAATATTATTTATTTTGAAAAAAAAAACAAAGAATACCACAGATAAAACACTTGCTTGATATCGGTTATTCTTAATGTTCTACTACCATCCTTGGCGGTGTCAGGTAATTAAATTTAACTTTCAATAAAATTCGAGTAAGGATATTTGTGAAATTTTAAATATCGATGTTGACCTCAAATGATACTGCGTTTAGGTTTAGGATTTAACGTTAAACAGCTGGTATGTGGTATGCCATGGTAGTTAAACGTGTGCAAGATTGACTATAGCATTGAATAATTTCAAAAAAATGGCAAATAACGACATTAACGATTTGAATCGCCGCCAAATAGTATCAGTGAGGGCATCAAACGCCGTCGTGTCACATTTGGTTTGGGGTTATCGTGTAGTTCAACTGCTTTCGTTGACTTCCAAAATGTCCCTTGAGAAGTTTTTAACATCTGATTTATTTAAACGAACACGTCTGCGTTTGGGTTGATTGTGCACGTTTTCACACATATGTTGTGCATGTTATTACCTTTATGTATCTTTCACGCATAATATTCTTACAAGCAAATCGGCTTTTATGACGCAGGAAAATGTTAAAGGCCCTATAAAGGTGACAAATCCAATTATTATGCATATCAACTTGTCTAATTTTTAGCGGATTTCTGTTACTCTTGCATAAAAAAATGCTAATAACACAGCTGAGGTGCAACGTTGTCAATAAGTATTGAAGATACTCGTTTCATAATTGGAAGAAATGTTTACAACTTTGCAACTAATGTGATATGTAGCCCCAAAGCTGTGACGTATGCTAAAAATAGCCAAAAGAACATTCACTTTTAATTCTATTTTAAACAACATTTTACCAGCAAAAAGTAACTAATTAAATCACTACAAACGTTTTGACCATTATAAGAAGAGGCATACTTTGTGAGTGATACCGGAAAACATTGAAAATCACGATATATATTTTTGGTGACCCGAGTCTTCACTTTTCCGAGTAAACAGTGATGTATATAATCTGATTGTTTGTAAACACGATTGACTTGGAGGACACTGTATTTTGAGCTCAAAACAAGTTGTATTGCTCATATTTTTACGGTAATGTCCAATAGCAAATATATATTGTTTTTGATAACCTTTATATATAAAATACGGAAAAAATATTTAAAAATCGGTAAATAATTACGGATCTTCACCTTTATAGAGCCTTTAAATATATGGGTTGTTTTATTGTTCGAAATCGGTAAAAAAAGGACAAACGCCACCACAAAAACAGCGCGCTCGACCATTCTTCCGATTTGATTTAATAACGTTCATTTTCTGTCAGTCATCTTTTAAAATTATATATTGCATGTTTAATATAATTTGGATGTACTAAAAAGTTAAATTTAACAAAAAACTTAAAATAAAATTGTTGACAACACAAAATGTTGCCATGCCACAAAACTAAATTTTATCTTTTTACAATTAATTTATTTTAATTTAAATAACTTTCTCAAACAATGTCTGCTAGGGCGGGCGTGAAACGTCGTTTCACGTTTGGCGGGTTTCTTGCTTGCCCAGCAGGGTAGAAGGGAACTTGTCATAAATCTATTGGATTAATTTAGATGTTTTGTTTAAGTTTATGACTTGTGTACTTGCTTCGTTACTTCGTCCTAATCCCTTGGTGGTGATAAGTCGCAATTTAAGTGGAAAGGCGATTCATAATTGAAATTGTATGCACACATAAAAGGTTTTATGAATCGAACTTGGTTAAAAGTTATGTAAAGACGCGGGGCGGGTTGGAATTGTGCCAAAAGGTTGCCTAATGTCGCTTAACGCTCATCCAATCTGGTGCCAGGGTCCGAGTCACGTGACCACGCGCTTAGCGTCCTTTCGCAGACAAAGCAAAGCGCCTTTTTCTCAGTCTTAGAGAACGCTGTTAGCAGAAAGTTGCTAGAAAAATTATCGTACCTCCATTCAGACTCCGCGTAAAACATTTATATATATATATATATAAATTTTTTTTGCTCATTCATAATACCTTCTATGTGTGTTTTTGACTAATGCCTTTTACATTGTCATGCATATTGATGCAGTTATAAATATGCCTTTTATTATGTACCTTCAGGTATGCTTTGCCTTTATATGTATTAAGGCGGGTTTCTTGCTTGCCCAGCAGGGTAGAAGGGAACTTGTCATAAATCTATTGGATTAATTTAGATGTTTTGTTTAAGTTTATGACATTTTGCAATAAATGTCCTTTTCATTCAGACTGGTTTTCTGTGCTTTCTTCGTTACTTCGTCCTAATCCCTTGGTGGTGATAAGTCGCTATTTAAGTGGAAAGGCGATTCATAAACATCATAAACACGCATTTCAAGGCAAAAACCTCAATGCTCTATTTATTGAGCGGAAATCTTATGTTTAGAAACAATGAAATTCTCCGTGACCGCACGGTCACCCCAAGCAAAGTATACATGTGACAGAAGATCATTAGAATAAGTTAGTGTTACCATCTTTCACCACGAGTTTAAACTAATAGGATAGCTAAGTTTTCACAATAACTTTTTTATCATACACGTAAATTATATTGTTGTTTTTTTAAATAATAAGTGCGAAAAATATGATTAGCCTACAACAAAACATGCAAGATGATCTCAACAGATTATGATTGGGTGACCTTTCAAGTTATGTGTTAAAACAAAAAATCGCTTTGTGGAAACTAGTTTTTGCGGCTTAAGTGTTTGGCGGTTATGAAATTCTGCGGACAACAACGGTCAAATCCAATATCTAGAATTTTCTCGAGCTAGCAACTGCACTCGTCCGCAGGTTGAACAAATAATCAACCCTCTGTAAAGTATGATAGTGGCCTTGTTACATGACTATGGAATTATTCGGCAAGCTCAGTCAAGCTTGGACCATCTACAAACACCACAGAGCCGAGCCTATATAAATAGTCAACCCTGAGAACAGCGGTCAGTTAAGGGAACTGACCAAAGTGACCGTAGTCCGCAGGTGACCGTTATTTTCGGATCACAATTTTAAGATGGTTAGTCAGTAGGTAGTATTGATACGTCGTTACCCCACCCAGTCGTTTGAATACAGTGTTAAACAAAGGCTCATAGCCGATAACAAAGCATAATAAGAGAACTAACTTACATTTAATAATACAGAATAATAACTTATAGATTGATTTAATTTCATATTTTTAAACTAAAGCAATGACTTAATCAACGCTAGTATAATTGTTTACTAATGCATCTCGTTCATTCAGTAAATAAAGCTTATCACGTGACATTGACGTCACCTCCGAACAAGTGTAAAAGCGGATTCGCTGTCATAAACCGATAGTACGATGTATCTGTACCGTTCACATTCATAGAAAAAGACGCAAAAAATTGGTTAACATTTATTTGTACGCAAACATCACACAAACAACATTTTCATGCAACACCCTCATACCAACTACAAACATTCATTCATTCTTTATCAAAAAACATAGCACATTATGCACAAAAAAGATAACTTATCACGCAAAAAACTTCAAAACACACACAACCATTCTCACTCACAACAATCAAAACAATTCACTCCAAGCAAAAAAAACACTTTCATATATGCCTGAAGATTGTTATAAATGTTGCAAATCAGTGTATGGTGTGCCTTTAAAAGCCGATCACTTATCCTCTTATCGCCTTCTTTTAAAACACTCGCAAGCTTGATGTTGTTTTTTACACTTAATAAGCGATAAAGATCAATTGACTTTGTCACGCGCTCATGCGTTATACCCGCAGACGATAATTGCTATTAATACACATTGTTGTTGTTAATTTCACCTGTTTCATGCAATCAAAATGCAAAATTCAATACTAATGGTGAGACTATTAAGCTTACCAGTCATGGATGCACAAACGGCGATCGTTATCCTTTGTTTCGACCGTTTCTCAACGCTATGTTATTTGTTTACTCGCAGCGGGCCGCTTTTATAATATCAAAGGAAATACCGCTATCAGACTTTTTACCCGCAAAACAGACGGACAAATGATGTGCTGTGTTTTCAATTTTCGCGACGCGAGGCGACTGACGCATGACCGTTGTTTTCAGTTCAAACACATGAATTTCGGAGAGGAATATAGTGGCCGTTTGCCATGATGGACAGGTGACCGTTATTCAGCATTAAATATAGAGTGATTTTCGTCGGTGGGAATTCAGACTGACAGTTGTCTGCATGTGACATATTGTCAGGTGGCCGTTAGGTCAGTTTCGACTGTAGTATTTTAAGTGCAGGTTACAAGTTAGGAATATGCTTTTTTGCACCGCACTCCTTCCAGAATATAAAAATCAAAGTACTGAAAGTACTGGATGTGGCCATTTTGCTCAACTTTTGTGGTCGTAAAAACACTATACAACATGATGCCAACCACCTTTGTTGAATAATACAGATAGAATTAAGGAAGGGTGGCAGGCTGTTAACATAATATATGAGTGAAAGTATATGCTGCTTTTTAAAACATGTCATTGTCGCACGTGTCTATTCATAACTGCGAAACGTTTGTGAATACAATTTTGATTATATTCATTTGAACTGGTAACCTAGTTTTCTACTCTGACTTAGTGTAATATGTATCTGTGATTTCGTTGTCGTAAGGTTTCTGTACATCATGTAGATTCAATTATTATTCATATATATATATTCAATTAATTTATTTTCTGGATGTTGAGTTACACCGACACAGTGTAGGTCATATAGCGACTTTATGAGAACAAAAAATAAATGTTGATAATGTTCTACTGTTAGGACGGACATATGCGAGATTGTTTTGATTACTTGGAAAACATTAACGCAAATTAATTAGCTTATGTGAAAGTGACAACCACAACATGTATTTTGTGTGTAAGGAAAAAGTTAAAAACTGGCATGAACAGCACGGGCAAATTGTCATATAAAAACTGTGTAGCGCAAAGACAATTGCAATATCTTGCACGACGGTTACATTACATTCACCTCTGTGTTGGGCTCAGAACGGATTATTGTTATGAAAGCGTCTCATTTATGTCATGATCATTCCAAGCGTTCATCATTGAGGTTACAGAATACTAAACAATCTCTTGCACGACGGTTACATTGCATTCACTGCATTAAAGAAAACCATATTATACCATGATATCTTATATCAGTCTTATTCATTATTATAAAATTGATATGTTTGTTTATGTTAAGAAATCAACATACATACACACGTCGAAGCAATTCCTAACGTCACTCAAAAAAATATGTTCAATTGTTTACACTTGTGAAGTGCGTGGAATGATTCCATCTGCGTAAATGGGCAATAAATTAGTTCCAAAGAGTTGCATTAAAACTCGCAAGTTTTTGCACGATTTATCGTACATTTACAAGTCATATTTCTTAATTTAATGCATGCGATCTTAAATATCCAATCAAATATACATTGAGTGCGTTTGTTCGGTTTAACCTATTTTATAGACAAAATGGCAAGCTGAGCATTTCGCAGAGTTGTATGTGAGAGCAAGGAACGACAACTCTGCATGAATATTGAGACAATTGAGATGTTTACATTGACAGTAAAAAATGTAGCGCGAGGTAATTACATTTGTCGCTCATATCGCGAACGCATTTGATTTCTTAAAACGAACGAACATAAATGCGCTGTATCGGTTATGTGTAGATAGTTTAGTATTGAACCAATATTTCGTCGCTGTATACACCTTCCATGAGGGCTGCGTGTTCCTCGGGTGCAAATGCCAAAGTGAAAAGACGTTTCAATGGATTGAGCAGGCGCTCATCGGAGCTATTTTGTTCGCGAATGCAAAATCTGGATGCAAAGTGTTTAAATGCAGTAACAGACTACATTCTTCGGTAAACGTTTATTATGTAACCTATAGGGCGAATTGCAGAAGGCAATCGCCCCAATAATAATAACTATTTTCACCCACCCACATCCCCGAAAAAGTTCCTACAACGAAATCAATTATTTACCCCTCTTTTTTATTGTTTCAGCAAACAACTTTAGGAACAATTGAACTAGTTTGATTGACGTGTATGTATTATGTAAGTTACAAGCTGATCGAGCGTTGAATTGCGTTTGGGGCAAATCGAATCAAGAGCAATGTTACTGAAACGAGAGAAACAGATTCCGTTCAATAATTTTGATGTTAGTATTCTGCTGTAGTTTTATGAAAGGTGCCGTACATGCAGACCCTACAAGGGGATTGCATTTGCGGCCAGTTGTGTCGAGATCACTGTTACACAAATACAAAAAAAACAGTTTTCCCTAAATAACATCACTGTTCAATGAGAAATTATGCTGATATTTTTAGCGGTAAGTTAACATACACGTAGACTTTGCTTCAAACAATGTCATTGTTTATAAACATAGGAAAACAATTTCCATCCTAGAATGTTGGTGTATTAAGCTTATATGATAGTATTTTTGAAGACATTAATTTTTATATATATATATATATATAATTATTTTAAATACATTTAATTCTCAAATGTGCAGTGTACAGTTGCAAACAAACATCGCTGGAATAATAACAAACTACAGTAGAATCAGTCATGTTGCAATAATGTATGCCAAGGCTATACAAAATAATACAAAAGTACTAATACTTATGAAGGTAAATTAGTCTTACAAAGAGATTCGACCAATTCACACGAAATATGTGTTAAATGCGTTTTTTCTATAACTGCAGTTTCTATTTTCCAGCTAATTCGGAGACCATGAATTGTAGGGGCTACAATTCGACGTCTACAGTTATAAAAGCGTTTTATTTCGAGACATTACATTTTATACTTTTTAGATTGGTTACCAACTTTTCTTGCTATGATCTTTATTAAGGCGTAGAACTGATATTCAACATAACGTATGAGCCCACAGTTACTGTTTTAAACGACTGACAGAAAATTACTCCAATAGAAGAATAGTCGAGCGCGCTGTCTTGCGACAGCTCTTGATTGTTTTACCGATGTATTTTTATGTATAATCCAACCGATATATTTTACCATTTGCCTTAGTAAAATTGAAACGTTAATTCTGTTGTTCATCTGTCTTTTTATTCACCGTTATTGTTAATTTGTCACACATTTGAGACGCTTTTCAGAGAAATGCCATATACGCATTTTATTTATTGTTAGATCATTTTGTGATTATCTCAGTTATCGCCAACGATCAAAACCATTTAGTCAAATGTCTTCCTAAAATTTCATTTTTAACAATTAAATCGAACCGTTAGCAATAGGTGGGGAACTGTTTCATGGCAAAACCGCATACGTTTATTGAATAGGTTTGTTTCGACATATTTACATATTTAATATATAACTATTCAACATTGTGAGACTATCGCACCGTAATTAGAACGTGTATACATGTAAAGGTCCGCGTTGTACATTTGCCGGATGTGGGAATCGACAACTACGGAACAATTCAAGAGTTCGGAAATGGCGCTCAAAATCCCGCTCAGATAGAAGTGTTCTACAATGGGAACCCGCTACACGTTGCACAGTGGCCAAATGAGGCAAGTGGAAAAGATTGAGAGAAATACGTTTTCGGTTGTTTCGAGTTTTAAGTGTTTAAGTGTATATGCTTATAAATTGAGATTTAAACATTTAATTTAAAAAATGCAGTTATATCATATTGGTAATGGTTTTCTATTTGTTTTGGCAATGAAGTTGTTAGTTACACATAAGTTATGTTTGGTATATTGCGTTTTACGTAAATATCAATAGGTGTTAATCATCTCTGACACCGAGTGCCAAATAAGTTGGTCAAGCATAATGTTAAAACGACATTGGCAACAAGCATTTGTCACAGAAAATAATAAATATATTAAGTCAGTGTGTTGCCTAAGCTTTAAGTAAATACATCATAATCTTAACCTTGCCGATCCCATAAACGCTTTCCAAAAGTAACGCCGTGACCAAAATGTTTAGCGCGTTTAGGTTTGGCATAAAGAGCTTCCGCAAACGTCCATTGCGAACTTAATTTGAGCTTATAACATAGTCTATATATTTCGGTAAACGGGTGCTGACAAATGCACTTTGACTGGCCTTTTAATTGCATCGCCAGTGTTTCATCAACATAATTGAGCTTCCGGACGGCCCTAACGGTACCTGGTTCCGGTACAACTCGTCGGTACCGACGGGATGGGCCAATGAGACGGACTTGTGGGTCTACGGCTATTGGTAAGAATCGCACAGAAATCCCAAGTATAGTTTTTTTTAAATGTATACATGTGTTCAACCAAGCCAGTTAAGAAAGCAAGTACTTGAATGTTTAAAGGAGGTAACTTTCATTAAAAAAAAAACTATTTCACAAGCAAAAGTTTCATTATTGCCAATACTTAAAGCAAAGTAAATAAGATAACTGCTTTTGCTAAAAGTTCCTGAAACATGCATGAACTTAAAAACAATTATGTCTCTTTATATAACTCGTTTCAGGATATAGTAGGTGTGAAATATACCGGGTAGGTTGATACCGTCGTTAAAGATATAAGGCAGCACGGGGTCGTTTCGTCTTAGTAGTCTGGGCCATCTCATAATATATTAGTGATAATAAGACGTATATGGTTCACTACCGATAGTCCTTTAATTCATCTCAAGTACTTTTAGTCACGGTTACAGGTACTGGAGTTGGGCGGACATGTCGGTGAAGGTGGCCAGTCTAAATGCTACGACGAACACCGTCAGTTTAGTGAATAATCCTCGGTTCGGACTTAGTATTGGTAAGTTGGATTTTAAAACACTGCACTTGTATATGTTTGTTGCCTGAGGTTTATTCTTCGTCTAGTTCTTTCGTAGCATTTGACTTGCCATTAATAAAAGCCCACGTGCTACAATCTCTTTCTGCATCAGCTTAACTTTCGCTATATTGGGTGGTGCGGTGGTCGAGTGGTAACACTCTGGTCTACCATTCCAGAGGTCCCCAGTTCAATACCCGGCCGGGGCACTGGAAATTTCAGAAATGCTTCAAGTGTTTCCCACCCAACTAGAGATGTACTGGTATGAAACCCAGGTAATTCTCGCGTGTATCGGTGCTATACACTGAGCACGTAAAAGAACCAAGATATCTATTCGCAAAGAGCTAGGGTATCACACCCGGATTTCTTGTATCCCAGTCTTCTCTGCTTGCTGTCTCTTCAGCAAAAACCAAAGGACCCCATTGCACTTTCATGGGTTATCCTTGACTGGAAGGTCAAAATAAATACATACATACATATTTATATTTGAATAAGAAAATTTGCAAAATACCGCAAATATTTATTAAACCTAGTTTAAACGAGCATATATAAACTATTTCAAAATTTTGAAAAAGATCAATGAACAAAATCTAGAATAAAGGTTCAGTAGAAGTTGTACTAGAAAATCAACGGCATTTAAAATCATTTACATATACATTGCGCTTTACATACGGGAATAGCTATAAGTATTGATATTGACTAAAATTATAAATTTATAGAGGAAATTGGGAGAACGTGCAGTATAAAACAAACATACTTGTTTTCTTAATAGTTTTTGTAGTAAACGGTTGAACGAATAAGGAAAGAAAAAAGTATCAAACGTCTTCATTTTAATATTTAGATCTGCTAAATGTTAAATATACTCCACGAGGAAATCTAGAGAATACCAATAGGTGAAGAATTTTATAATGCGAGGTAGGATAATGTCATTGGTTAAACACGAATATCCAAGCTGTTGTGCCGTAGTAGCGACACATATATAAATAAACTCTATGGATAGTTTTTTGCTCTTTATTCAGTTGTTAACATAAAGTTTCCAAGTCCGTATGATTCTTTACATTAATTGTTAATGCATTATTTCTAAGTCTATATAATTCTCCAAGTAACTAACAACATTTCCAAAACATGACAATATCCTTCCACATCCATCCTGATAGGACCCCACCCCTCCCCACCTGGGGTTGGGTTCTAAAAATAAACCTCTAGCGTTTCTTCTATGTGTTAAATCCTTATTGTTGTTTGTGACCAAAACGCATTGCTTATTTACATATATCGTTACATAAACATGTCAATTTGATGGATCAAACCAATTTGTTGAAATGTTTATACAGGCGTATTCTTATCTGGTAATTGCATCGACATGAAAATAAATATCATTCAAACGGACTGACCAGATTTACGAGCGTGCTTCTAGTGTCAACAAACTAATGAGTTCTGGCCGTACTGACGTAAACATAAAGCATGAATTATTGCCAACAATACATATACATCAATTATGCGACACTGTTGAGCACAATTCTCATCATGGATATCTGTATGTTGCTTTGCCTATAAGGTCACTTTGGAAAGCCTCCAGAGCAAGTTCGATATTTGGAACAAGGAGGCTACTTCCGCTTCTACAATGTGTGCTCGGAGCTGGACTCGCCGGTGAGTTACCGCGATTTTTTCTCTTAAAAACGCGCTAACGGTAAACAAAAGACATAGTGCATGGTTGCTTCGCCTTTCTTTTTTGTAAAATAGATCCTTTGTTACTTGAGTAACACCATTAAAATGCCCTGATAACATTCAAAACTAACACTATTGTTAGGTCACTGTAAGTAGCATGCTTATTACGATGTCAGATCGAATAATTTCTCCGTTTAAAATGTGCGTTGAACAAAAAGTCCATTAATGAAAAAGTACTTTTAAAGCGAAATCTATTAATGATTTTGGAGTATACATTATAATAAACCCCGTGTCCCTACTATAAACCAAATCATTTTTATTCTTAAGAATAAATAATATAGATTAAACATCAACAATCAATTTATTAATGTATTCATTTTGTGTATTACCATATTCTTTGAGTTATTATACAAATCAATTTTTCTAAAGCATTTTTTCGAAGATAGCGAAAGAGTAATGTTACAGAACAACGTTATAATTTAGGGGGAATATTACATGGACAGGAGCTCTATTAATCTCTATGTGTGGATGCCAACTGAAGACGGTAACATCAGTTCCTCAGACATCACTTATGTCTCCCTCCTCGACGACTGTATCCAGTACGTATCTTGCGTCTTTTAAATATTCTACGTCTCAAATTACACGAATTAAACAAATAAAAAAATCTCAAAAATATTATACTATTTAAAATGATAGATTTCAAAAATACTGTTGACATATATTCAAGGTTACTAACTCCCTTGATTAGTTATTTCCAATCATCCTGTAAAGGCAACCTCAAAATTGTCTCAAGACGCTTTTCAGCTTCTTATAACATACTGGTTGTTGTAAGATGACGGTTTGGGTGAAATGACCTATTGCATTCATGTATGGTGCCCTTTTGTTTACAAACAATACCTGAAAAATAACGATCTAAACTGAAAATGACTATAGCGTAGCGGCTAGAGTATCCGCTAAACTGAGAATGACTATAGAGTAGCGGCTAGAGTATCCGCTAAACTGAGAATGGCATAAATGCATTCGTATTGTTTTGCTAAAATATTAGTTTCTATATAGTACTTGTATTTTTGTATATATCTATGCAAAATGATACAATTAACACACGTTCGGATGATGTGTTGTTGTTGACTTTTTGTCGCATTTTACGTTCACGTTTTGCGCTTATGGAAAATGTTTAAGTACATAATGTATTACTGTTTGTGCAAATGTTGTCCTCTGTCAAATGTACATTCATCGAGGTAGGTTGATGCAACATATGTTATGCCAAATCATATTAATAAATTTCTCCGATGGAAGATTCTTAATGGTCCTTTAATACAATCTATGCTTATTTTGTCAAAATGTACTAAACACGCTTTTATTATTAAATTGCTAAGATCTTCTCCTGGACTTCCAGTATCGTGGTTAACAAATATTTTAACCGGTTGGGTTATATTGTTCTTATCAATAGAACCTTTTATTTAAGTGTATCATGAAATGTGTGCGAATTAGTGTTAAGTTCATTTATATTTCATAGTATAACAATGCAATTCTCCGTTTGTTAATTACAATTATTTTTTTATAAAGTTCTTTTCTTTATATAACTATGGTGGCCAAAGTAAACAATATACGTTTGTACAAACATTCAGGGACGTTTTTGGCAAGAAAGCCCGCTCTCCACCCCACCAAGAATAATTTAAATTAAACATGCATTTTACATTTCAAAGTATAATCAACGTATTTTGTGTTTTCTTTCTTAATTTGTGCTCCGCGTTTTGCCTTATATTGAAAAGAAAAAAGAATAAATCGTTATAAAAGCCTGAAATAAGTATTGTATCCAGTAACACACAAACACCATGTACATTCATGTTATCAAACGGACAATTAGTGTTGAAACCTATCTTATACATTTCAAACACACCATACAGATTTTCAACTTGTGTGCAATTATTTCAACTAACACGATCAAGCCTCTCCTGCAAACGCAGAGTTGCTAAAACTTTCTTCGCATACAGTGTACCTCAAAATGTCCACGACATCACCTTTTCCGACTTCACCCTTGAAGCCTGTCGAGGTAATGGTATCTACGGGAATAACGTTCACCACGTCCAAATACAAAACCTAGAGATAAGAAACACAGGTAACGATGAATTATCACAATAACTGTAATTATAATTATGAAAGCTAAATTATCAAATGTGTATTTGACGTTGTAAGGCGTACATTGTTCATACTATCAAATAATTGGTCTTGTGGATTAAATAAGCATGTATTTTTTAAATACCACACGATGAAACAAACATTTCAATGCATATCATTAAGAAATTGAAAATCATTTTATGATTAATTGATGCTGATTTTTGTTGTTGTTGTTTTACTTAATTCGTAATGATTGTTCAGGTTTAGCAGGTGCTCGGCTCAATGGAGACACTCGTGACGTCACGATCTCACAGTGTATGATTCATGACGTAGGAGGTGGCATTAAGCTAGCCGGTACCCTTTTTTTTTGCTTAATACTTTCATTGATTTGTTATATTTATTTCATATAATCATACATTTTGCGTGTATACAACGAAAGGTGTTGTTTTTACCTGTATTCAAAATCCACTCCATTTTGCCTTCTATGCAGACAACGAGTCGAATTCGAAACGATTAATTACTCATAATAAATAAGGGCAAAATGTCTGTATTCGACTGCTTAAGATGCTGCATGTGATATATATATGTAATAATTGTGATTAATTATATTTGTCTTATAGTTTAATCAGAACATCAACATAGGCTTTTTTGATCGAAGACGTAATTTATCTTCTTATTCCACGGTTATAATAGGTCCAAATGGGGTAGCACAATCATTGAGTTGTGTCAGAAATAGAAACTATATGAAACATGGTAGACGAGAAATGGACAAATGATAGTCATCTTAGTTTTAACATTTGCAAATGAACCAGCATGGTGTCTGTCAATATACTAGTAATCCTTATGAAAGTACAAACACACATCTTCAACGCCATAGAATACACACTAGGTAATATTGTTTTCAACTTGTATGCACGCATTCAACAAATAAAAGAACACTGTACGTCAGGGAGTGATATAACACCTATAACGTAAACTCATACATAAACTACATGCACGTTTATGATAAGTCATCAAAAGGAATTGATTAACTTGTAAATAATTTTCGAGGCGAAACGATTCAACACTTTGGAGTGCCTATGTTGTTTCCTGTTGGGTTATACTTTGAAACAATGCAACTATTAATTTTATAAATCATCAAAATTTGGTATAACGTTACATTTAACATGGTTCTTGTCATTATTTATTTGTATTTGTGTCTTATACTTGAGTTCGTAAGTGCCTGTATGTATATGTATCAATCAAAATGTGAAACTGTACATTTTATTAATAATTGTATATGCAAGTTATATACGACGATAAATTTGTTCATGAATTTCATAACCACAAACATACGACATTCTTAGAATTTCAAAGTGAACAGTACATTATGGAAAATAGGTTTAGTTTGGACACTTTTCAGATTTAATTATAACAACTAATGAACGAGTGAACTTAAATTAACATTAAATGCAAATTCGATACAAAGCTGCGTTTTGTTGCGTCATTCGCGGTAAAGCAAACGTCATGATTCCTGGGGTCTAATACCCGGGCGAAAATGAAAATGAATTCCTGCTAACAATGACCTTTCGTTTTGCATGCTACGAAATCATCTGGATTACTTATTTGATTTCCCTTATCAGATACGTTTTCTATTGCATTTTAGCAGGCAATATTTAAATACATGTTGTCCAAAATAAAAATGAAAAAAACAACAAAATGAAATTAAAAGTATAGCAACCACGAATTAGAAACGAATCGGGAAATTACCGACGCAATTGTTTTTTATTTTAACACCAGATATGGTTTCACAGTTTTTACTTTATCATTTAACTATAGTTTATTTTCTGTCCGACATTCTTTCTATATCGTCAATGCTTTGTTTGAAGGCGGTAAGCGCGGGCTTCTTGAGTCGTCTGGAGCAGTAATCGAAAACAATGAGATTTACGACTTCTCCCGCCTTGGTGCCGTTAATTACCACGCGATTTCTGTTTACAGTGTGGGTCACTTGGTCAGGCACAACACGATCTATAACGGGCAGTACACTGGGATCTGGTTTATGGTAATAAATGATGCTTGCAACGTTTCGGCCAATATTCGATCGGACAGTATCGTGATTTGATGTGCCATTTACAAGACGCTATGCGATTTTATAAGATCCTCGTCATGCGAAAATGGGTCTTGTGCAATATCCTGACAGCGTAGCTCCAGCCCATCATGCGCATCCGCATCATCCACGCAGTTTTGTCAGAGTATGCATACTGAGGTGGATACACAGGAGTTACCACGAAACCTTGCGTGCCTTTTCATAGAGGAAATTGTAGCCCATGAAAAGACTGCGTAAGTGCGCATGCCGGCCTTTAGCTACGCTGTCCGCATATGCCATAAGACTAATTTTCGCATGACGCGGATGTAACAGTTTTATTTGAATATGTGGGAAGATACCTGCGTCTTAATCAAATATCAACATATTATATGTTTCGATCAATAAAATAAAAATAAAAATACTAGTAAGTCATGTGAGGGCACTAATTATGTGATTTTCATGAGTAAAATATGTATCTACGAACACTATTATATACGTGCAACATTTTATTCGGTTGATATGCGACTATTCAGTGAAAAAACACAACACTACTGAAACCTTTGTTTTATCTATTAACGTACATTTTCTACCTTCATTTTGAAGTCAGTGTATACGCAGAGTATATTGGTAACTATATTTCGTGTGTATATTAAATTACATTGTTTGTAACAGGTTCCAAGTAATGGATGGCTATTATTAAATGCAAAACTGCTCAAGTTAACGTTCGACAAAAAACCCGTTAATTTATCAAAGATGCAACATTGTTGGATGCATACAGAGAAAACGCAAGAAATAAAAGCAAAACAGAATTTATCGCATATAAATGTGCATGAAATAACTTTAATTTAGAACTTAAATAAAACTTGAAACTTGAGCATTTGATTGAACGCCTATTTCTACGTATAAAACATATTCAAAGGCGTTGTACAATATAAATTTAAAAAAAATCTAAACACAAATTAAAAACATAGACAGGTACATCACGTATTACCTTAAAAATATGCAAAAAAAAGTCACCGAACAAGTATGTCTTAAGTGTTTATTGAAGTACATTGTCTTATACTCAAAGGTAGGTTGTTCCATAGTTTTGGACCTACAGTGCTGAAGCTTCTATCACTAAATGATCTTTTCTTGTGAAAAGGTACATTGAAACAGCCTTTTAATGATGCTGATGATCTAAGATTGCGTTTAGAAATCGGCGTGGATAGAAGTTCGGTCAAATAGGCAGGGGCATTACCAATTGAACAGTTAAACATGTATGTAAGAATTTTGAATTCAATTCTAGCCTTGATTGGCAGCCAGTGAAGGTCATAAAGTGATTGTTTTGAACTGTCACTTTTTCTACGGCTCAAAACCAATTTTGCGCACATATTTTGAATACGCTGTAATTTTGCCAATTCACTCTGGGAGATGCCGTACAAAATAACGTTGCAATGACTAGTATCGAATAGTAAAAACATATTAGATCAAAAACTTGCAAAACATTATTTAAACATGATCATACTATTGCAGGGCAATGACATAGTTATGGAATACAACCACGTTCACCACACGTGCATGAACGCATCCGACTGTGGGGCTCTGCACACAGGCAGAGATTGGACAACGGTATGCAATCCCCTGACCAATTGTCCACGTCAATAAACGTGCGTTTATAAACTGTTTATAGGATGCGTGTAACAAAGTGTTTTAATAAATATTTTAAATCAGTATGAATACTATGCAGGTTTTATGTTAATTCAAACAACCCCCTGCGCAATCTAAATATGCATATAGCTCCTGTTTCGCAAACCAACCAATCAGACGCAAGCAAACTTATATGAATTACCTATGGTGTCCTCATGTTCAAAAGCTGAGTAATGGCAAAATATCAGCAGTAGCATAATCATCATCGGCTTCATCAGCAGCAGAAATATTAGTAATATAAGTTGTTGTTGATAATCTATTGGTAGCAGTGTAAGCTACGGTAATAGTAATGGCACCAGTAGAAAAAGTATAGTGTTTTTTTCAAATTTCGGTGGTCTCTCAAAATATCCCATGTACCGCTGCTACTCGGGGTCATCGTTTACAGATTAACCTGATATTGATGTATAATATAAGCATAATTTATACATGTGACGAGTGTCCTATTTTCATACTCTGTTTGTGCTGGTTTTTCAAAATTTATTACTACGTAACAATAAGATTGTTGGAATTGTCTTTACCCATCTCGCCGTCACAAAACAAACTACTGATTTCATAAAAAAGGTTCTTACCATCTGTACAATTTACCGTCAGGATTTCGTTGCGAGCTATATAGCCTATTTGCTGTAAGTTCGAGACTTGATTAAGCTTGACCTTCCCCGACGTTCCAGCGCGGGAATATAATCCGTTACAACCTCGTGACGGAAACACTTAGACTGGTCCCTGGAGCTGATGTTCGGGGTGTCATGCTGGATGACCAGTCTTCAAGTACCACCATTGTGAACAACGTATTCTACAATGTAGGGATGCCTTTATATGATAATGATGTTGTGATTCTTCTGGGGGGTTTTAAATATAAAAACAAATTATGATTGCTAGTAGATATCTTATGAAATATCTTTAGATGCACTTGACCCACGAGACTGAGAACAGTCAAGAAAAATTAAAAAAAAAGATTGTTCACAGAATGAGGTCCATGTGAACATAGGTGGCGGGCGGGACAATATTGTATCCAACAATGTGTTTTATGGCTCGACACGATACAGTATGCAGGTAGACGGAAGAGGCGTTGGCCATGACCACGATGGAGATCTTAAGCATAATCTACACGCGCGGATACATTTCGATGTTATGGTTTAATGATGCTTCGCTTTGATTTTGGGAATGATTTTAGGAATATGTTTATGTTTATATATTAATACCCCCCCCCCCCCACACACACACACACTTGAAATCGAATGGATGGCCAACAAACGAATGTGCGTACATCGAATAGCTGTTATCATTATAAAGATGCTTCATGTTGAACGATCCGACATTGTGTATGATTTAATAAAACGCTGAGATGGAAGGCTTTGTTATATACCTATTGGAGTGTCATATTTCAGCAAATGCCGTACACTTCCGCCCTCTGGACGATGCGATACCCGGAACTAGCCATTATACAACAGCGTAACAAAAGCATCCCCGAAGGTTACGATCTGTTTTTGTATACCGTATGTAGTCATTTGACTGGTGTAATATTGTTATTAAAAAGTTTGCATGGGGTACATAAACGCCAACATGCTTGTATTTGGTTTATTTAATATATAATCATATGTTTCTCTTTGTTTATATGTAAATGTGATTTGTAATAGCCCAAACTACTCCTTAGTCATTTGTTTTAATTTGATATGTGGCAGGGAAATTGATTTTCAGGTAGTAACGGAACCTGCTTGAACAAGTCCGGTCGTCAATTAAATCTCAATAAATATAAACACTCAATCACAAATGTATTGGTGAGTTTTCCGCGTATCATATAGCTATTTACAGCGATCTGCTGTCTAGTGTCAAACTGTAACGAAACATTTACTAAAGGGAAATATTAGTCTGGAACTTGCAAAAATGTTCAAATTGTTTTTAATTATGTCAAGTAATGCTTATCTACTTTCTGTGCATACATTTTAACAATATATATATTATACAAATTGCATTTATATTAAACATAATTATCTTATACATTAAATAATTATATTTTTATCTTTTATACAATTATATCATGTATTATACATTATTATATACGTATTTGTCAATATACACGTAACAAGTTTAGATAATTTTTTTATTTTGCTAGCGACTTTTTCAGGTAACCAAATACACAAGAATGTTGTGTATACTACTGGAACGGCCGGATATATACCTACTAAGAGAGGATGGTTGGACAACGTTGAACTGTTATCGTGACGGACACGATATTTGTAAGCAAGACCACATATATTATTACCACAATATAGGCATGTGTTTCTGTGTATTCCAAGACCACATACTTTATTACCACAATATAGCCATGTGTTTCTGTGTATACGCGTGAGACCTTTATAGAATTGTCATGCTCATGCATGCTAGGAAATATATGTGTTTATTCAATATCAAATAAAATAATCCAATGGGTATTCTTCATATGTACCACGTGACCGTCCAATATATGCCGGTATTGGATCCAAAATGTCTGTGTTTTTTTTCCATATTGGACAGTTGAGTACAAGTGCACTAAGCAATTTTTTCTATAACGATAAAAGCCGTAACCGAGAAAAAGTATATTCAAGCATAAAGTATATTCAAAAAGTTTCACATGATATCGTGCTGCAAATAACGAGTATACATGCATATTTCAGCATTAAAATCAAACACAGAGATTAAGAAAGGGATATAGAATAAAAAGCATATTAGACGTTTAAACTGTACAATACGTGATATATTTGGACTCAGAAACAGTTTGAAGTCATATTCCAGTAAAAAATTGGCGGAGTTCAATGAAATTGTAAATGTGAGCTTTCATTTTTGTTTTGTTTGCCCTTTGCTAGAAGTATGTAAAACGATGACCCTTTTGAAAGAGTGGTATGTGTCCCTTCAGCCGTATGTGTCCCTATAGCCATATGTGTCCCTATAGCCATATGTGTCCTATAGCAATATGTGTCCCTATAGCCAAACGTGTCTCTATAGCCATATGTGTCCCTATAGCCATATGTGCCCCTATAGCCATATTTGTCTCTATAGCCATATGTGTCCCTATAGCCATATGTGTCCCTATAGCCATATGTGTATTACCACAATAGATTTAATTTAATGCAACTTTTCTTAACCATCAATGTGACCCGCAATAATCTTCCAAGGTATGTCATATATTTTATTTAAATGAACGTTTATTTTCAAATCACATATGTGCACTGCACTATAACAGGTGCTTTAAGGACCTCAGGGGCCGGAGGTTGGATCCACGTTGAGAAGTGTAACATGATCCCCAAACCCCGCAGTATGTTCTATGACGCTTGGGGAGCAGCAAATCTGCAAACCGGTTGGTCTCTGACTCTTATTAATGACACTCGTGAAGTAGAGATTTAAATGTTTAATTAAAAAAGTAGTTGTGCATTCGGATAGTGAGCAATTACACCTCAATTACATTTCTAATGACATTCGAAAAACGAAGTATAAACAACCGTAACAATTAACCTAGTTTCAATGATACGTATACCGCCTTTATAGTTCCTTGATGTTAATTGCAGGTTTGCTCACGACAGAACTGCATAAAACGTTATGTTCTGAAAAATGCACTTTATTCTATTCCTTAACCAACCATTTCCTTACGTATAATTAATGCTTATTCGGATCCAAGATGAAGCCGAAGATTCGTGTCTTCGCCAGGCTGACTTTTACTGGCAAAAATGCGGCTCTGATCCCGCCTTCCCGGTAACGGTGTACTACCGGCCCTCCACTTCAAGCCGCACATACCCGGCGTCTGCATAGATCAATCCACAATGCCTTTAACATCTTTGTGTTTAACATATGGTCTATATAAAAATAAAAATAAAATAAAAAAAATTGATACATGCAAATGTCCAAGAAGTCTTCAATAAATCTATTATTACTGATCGTATTTTGAAACAAACATGTTTTGAAAATCCCCAGTTTTAATAAGAAAGGATAATTAATCCGTATGATAGGATTCTTTCCACTGCTTGAGCGTCGAAACTAACCGTCTGGCGTTTAAAAGTGATAATTCAATCATGTTGCCTGTGTAGCGTGAACTTCGTCAGATCGTGAAAACCTTCAGATAAACCGAACATCTTAAGATTCTCAATGTACCCCCGTGAAATTCAATAGATCAGTGGTCGTGAAAATAGTCAGATCGATGCAAAATAATAATTAACGCTTATTTGTTCAAATACAAGCCGATTCTGCGATAAACATAGCGTTATTATGATCTTGCAGTAATTTTCTGGGCCGGGTTGCTCAAAGCACCGTTTAGTCTTAACGGACCGTTAAATGATAACGGGCCTGTTTAAATCAGCGTTAATGTTAATGGCTTTTAACGGCCGGCAGCCAATTGTATAAACCTCGGCTTATAAATAAACCACAGTAAATGATTAACCAAGGTTAAAATCGTAGTAAAGATACCATGGTTAATTTTAACTTGTATAAAGCTTTTAACCACAAGGTAAGTAAACAATGGTACATACTCATTTTTAAGCGAAGTTATGTTTCCCATGATTCCGATTTTCTATCTGTAAACAATACCAAACGATATCTCGTGAAAACAATAACAATGGCGGACAGCGATTGCGAAAGCAAAAACATCTAAAATGATGAGTTCGATGGAGGTCGACGTAATACGTGAATTCATGTTCGACCATGTTCATGAAATACACGAATCCCATAGCACCAGCGGCCCAGAGCAGCGAGGAATGTGCGTCTGCTGTTGGAGCAATTGACGGAAAAGGTGAACGCATTCGGAAACGGTCCGCTGACAGTAATCCAAGTAAAGATGAAGTTGAATTACATGGTATTCTTTAAACGTTATATATACTGTCATTGACTGTCGCAATTATTACTTCATTTAATTTTAATTATATTCACTGTGCAGTATAATAATTCGATAAACACATGAGTTAAAGCCGAGATGCTGTATTACCTAGTTAAATTTCCTTCAAAGTGTAGTGAATTAAATTCAACAAACAATTATTTCTTGATTTTACCAATACGAGTAATCGGGAGTTTGTCATTATATCTTGTAAGCTGTCATGTTTGCGTCACACAATATTTATATTGTACAGAAAAAGAAGGCATAGAAAGAAGTTGTTGACCAGAAGCTCGGGTTGGCTGGTACTTGCGGCGGCAGAAAACTGCCAGAAATGACAAAGACGTCGGCGGCAGTGTCGGAGCTCTTCGAGGCCTCCGCCAGCTTTTCATGATGATGCGATGATGCCGACACTAATATATTTGAAGGTGTGTTGTTCAATTAATTTTGATATACTGTAATTACAAAGAAGTCTTTAATCCAAGTTTCTAAAACATCGTAGCATTAGGTAAACACTTGGATTCATTTGTTTCAGATTTATAATCCCAGTCTGCTTACAACGCGATTGCGGACTTGGTCCCGACTATTGAAGGTGCAAGAGTTGGGTCTTCCTTGTTCTAGGACCGCCAGGGCAGCAATGGCCACGCAACGGAGACGATGCAGATCTCGGACGAACCAGAGATCGACCCGGTGATGGTATACACACATAAATTCCACCTTACTTCGATTCGAAAATATGTTCATGTCAATACATTATAATCCTTCAATATTACTGATGTCATAGAAACAGAACTGTCATACATCCACATTTTTTCATGTGTACACATCTACAATTAATGCTCCTTTTCATTGAAATAATTAACACTAAAATTTCCCCACACGTGAACATATTAATATTAAATCACAAGATTTGACATGTTCCCTTCTGTGGCACTTCTACCCTTATGTGAATATATTGGTGTTCAATATCTACCAATTTTATATTTCGTGCGTGGACTGTTTGTTCAGATCCTCTTGCAACGTTTTAACTCTAAACGTAACTGGAGATATCTGTTCAATTATTCTGTAATACGGCTTATAATAGCTGTCTAATTTATTAGTGCGATTATGATTCTTTATCATAACGGCTTGACCTACCTCTATTACTGGTTCCTGTGCATCTGCGTTCTCTGGTTCCGTTTTCTTTTAGCTTTTTTCATATAACTGTGAGCCTGTCTCATGGCCCTATGTAAGTTTTCTATATAATACCTTGAGGTGTCTTCTCCCATGTACTTCCGGTGCGGTTGTAGTAAACTATCTAATGGTAAAACTGGATCTCTTCCGTACATTAAGTAAAATGGACTAAATCCGGTCGATTCTGTAGGTGTTGTCCTAATGGCTGTCTAACACGCATTAACATGCAAATTCCAGTTAATTTCTCCTTCACTTATTCTCTCAGAAATCATGTCATTAGGTGTCCTGTTAACCCTCTCAACTTGACCATTAGCCTGGGGGTTATACGTTGAGGTAGTAATTTTGCCTATAGAGTAGTATTTACAAATGTAGTCTATCACCTGATTGCAATATTCTGTACCATTATCCGATCTTATCTGATATGGGAAGCTAAATCTAGGGATACTTTCGTCTAGGAAAAGGTGTGCTACTATTTCTGCTTGCTTATTCTTGACTGGAAATGATTCTACCCATTTAGTGTTTTCATCAACAAATGTGATCAGGTACCTAGTTCCTGCCAAAGTTTCCTTATATGGCCCCGAAGTGTCTACGGACCATGTAATACCACTTGAATGAGATACTCTAGTTTCTTGAATCGGAATTTTGTTATTGGATTTGGCTCGTTCTTGACAAGTAACGCATGAACGAATATACTTGTATAAATCTTTGTACACATTAGACCAAAAGTATTTTCTCCTGAACGTGTCAGAACATTAATCAATCCCCATATGTGCCAAAGTATCATGATAATGCTCAACTAAGCTTGTTTGTAAACTGGAAGGGATAAAAAGTCGTAAAATTGGTTCCTCGTCTATGTCACTAAGATAGTATTAAATCTGGTCAATAAGAATGTACCTTGTAGAATTCCCTTCACTCGCGCCCCTTTCTACTTCTGCGATCCTTTTCTGGACCTGCGGGTCTTCAGACTGTACTTTCTTTATGTCGATTCTGTCATCGATGTACACTGGCGGCGTGATTTTCTGAGTTTCACTGTCTTCACTTACGTAAGAATCTTTACTTGGATTAATTAAATTTAATTTTACAGCGATTACCTCCATTTTCTTGTCCTCGGAGTCCCTTAACTTCGTGTCCGGTTCCTTTGCAACATATGCATGCTTTCCAATGTCAAAATGTTGAGGTAATTCATCTTCACTTACCTCGGGTATTGTCTCATCATGTCTGCATCGTGATAACATGCCTGCAACCTTATTTTTACTTCCAGAGATATACTGTATGTCTACATTGTAGCCAGAAATAGCGAGTGCATATGACTGTAACTTTTTATTTGTCAGATTTGCTGTCAAAAGGTACATTAAAGGTCGGTGATCTACGAAACACGTAACAGATGCGTCTTGTACGTATATTTGTAGTTTGTCAAGAGCGTATTTTAGAGCAGAGGCCTCTTTTTCTATAACTGAGTATTTTTGCATTGCGGCGCTTAATTTGTGGGATAAAAAAGTGAATTGGTCTTTCGTTAGGTATTCCTGGAATAATGATTTCTTCTTTGTCACATTCTTGGCATAAAACAGCCCCTATGCAATCATTTGATGCGTCCATATAAAGTCGGTAACCTTTGGTACAATCGGGAAAACCTAATAAAGGGATACTTGTCAGTCGTTCTTTAGCATGTCAAATGCGCTTTAACATTCGGGTGTCCAGTTAAAACGTGCATATTTCTTTGTTAGATCAATCAGTGGTGCCGCTATTTGAGAAAAAATTAGGTATTATTCGTCTATAAAATCCACACATACCAACAAATGATCTAATTTCTTTAACCGATTGCGGTGGAGGAACAACTTTAATTGCTTTGACCTTTTCTGGGTCATGTTTGTTACCATGTTTGTTTAATATATGCCTAAATAATTTGTTTCTTCCTCAAGAAAGCTACATTTTGAGAGTTTTAATTTTAGAGTATACTGTCATAATCTATCAAATACAGTTTGAATGTGGGTCAGGTGACGATTGACGTCAGTGCTGAACACGATAATATCATCAAGATATGGAATTGCAAAAGATTCACAGCCCCTCAAAACTGTATCCATAAGTCTTTGCAATATTGATGGTGATATTTTTGCACCAAACGGGGTCACCCAAAATTTATAAAGCCCTAGCCCTGCACAACTAAAAGCTAGTTTTTCGCGTGACTTTTCGTCAACAGGTATTTGCCAAAAATCTGATTTCATGTCTATTTTTGTGAAAAAAACTGCATCCTCCTAATAATGGTAAGATTTCGTCTAATGCGAGGTAAAGGCCAGGCATCATCTTTTATTATTTTGTTTAACTGTCTAAAATCTACACAAAAACGAAGACTACCATCTGATTTGTTTACTAATACTACTGGACAAGACCAAGGAGAATTTGATGGTTCAATAATTCCTGCTTCGAGCATTTCCTTAATTGTATTTCCTATTATTTCCCTATGTTTGATTGGTGTAGGATAAGGTCTTAACTTAATAGGTTTATGATCGCCTGTATCGATAGTCGCTTTTATAGCAGAAGTCGGAGTTAAATCTGTATCTGTCTGTGCGAATAAATCGGTATTCTTTTTTAATATCGGCTGAATTAAGTGCGTATATTTCGGATTGAAATTAAACTTAAACTGTTCATCATTTTCCTTAAACTGCTTATCGTAAGAAGATTTAACGGTGTTTACTTCAACTTATCTATCTAGCTTTCCGATAATATAAACTTTTTGTAACTTTATTGTCCGTCCGGTATTGTTGACAACTCAAATTGGTATTTTATTGCTATTTGACACGGTCACTATCGTATCCATTAATTGAAAACCTGGTTCATTATCTATGCAGTCTGCTGTCGGTGTTAAGCTATATTGGCCTTCAAGCGTAGAGTTAATGATTTTTGATCTTTCCATTTGTAACAAGCGTTGTATACGGCTAAATGGTTATAGAACGACATGTGCGAACTAATGAGGCTATATGTATATCGCTTTCAATTGGAATCATTTCGTTATTAATTCGAATTCTTTAAAAAAAATAATAAATTCGTGCACTAAATCTCTTCCTATTATGCAGTTTCGATTAATGTTCTTTACAATAATGAAATCGTGTATCAGTGTCTGTTTTCCTATTGTAAATGAAAGTGTTTATAAACCTAAAACTTTAAGTCTGTCGCCGCTTACAGATTGAATATTAAGTGAGTATTTACGCATATTTTTACGCGGAGAAATTTGTTTGAATATATTTTCACTTAAAATAGTTATATCACTACCTGTGTCGATTAATCCCCTAGCTTTAACATTTCCTAATTTAATTTAGCACGAGTCAGGATCTTCCGGCATTCTTAACTATGTGGCCCCTAATTTGTTCCCTTCGGTTGGCCTGCGTCGAAAGGACGTTGCCTGTTCTGTTTAAACGTTTCGCTTTTAAAGTTTGTGTATGAAAATGGTGAGCTAGAGAACCAGTAATAATCATTGGTTTGGGGCAATCCTTAATGAAATGGTTGGTTGAAAGATAATTAGGACATTTGTTTCTGAAATCATCTAATTCCAAACGTGGTTGCTGATAAACCGCTCTAACTGTCCTGCAATTTTTCGCGATGTGGTTTTTCTTCCCACCTTTAAAACACCTGCGTGTCAGGACGCGCATGATCTACTTCCATTGGCTGTGGATCATTATTATTTAATTCATATCCCCCGTGACCTTTTCTTATGTTCACCCTTTTTAAGATATTGACGGATTCCGTAAAATTAACCGGATTGCTTCTTATTAATTTATTTCTCACCGAATCATCGAGCAACCCATCGATGAACTGACCTACTAAAATACGTTGCATCGGATCCCTCTCGTCGATTTCACCTTCGCATGCGTCCCTAGCTAACATCAATGAACGTTCCCCATAATTTGCGACATTTTCCCCTGCGCGTTGCTTGACATTCCTTAATAGCTTTAAAGCGTATTGCGGGTCTGTTATTTCCCCGTAACGCATTTTCAACTCAGCTTTTAAGTCAATATATCTTACTTCAGGGTTTGTGGTTAAAAAACGTTTTAAGAATTCACAGACTGTGCCTGCAGCCGTCTGAAATACAATTTTAATTTTCCTGGCCTCATCGCAATTGTGAATCATAAAAAATCGTTTTAGTTCTAACGTCCGATCATGGAATTCCGACGATTTTCCCGAAAATCGTGGTAACTGTGTTAAAGCTGTGTTTGCATATAAAGTATCCGGTACGTTAATTAAACTTTCCGCCAGTACTTGAAAAGGTGTTTGTTGTGATCATGTGGCCATCTTTAGATTATTTTCTTTTAACCGTAACCTTATTTCTTTATCTTAAAATGTAAATACACAGCGCAACCTAAAATGTAGGTATTAACCAGCTCAACCTTAAATATGAGTGCTTAACAATTTGGCAACCAGGTCCATGTACTGAGATTAAAAAAAGGTTCTGACCTGACTTCGGCTTGCGTGACAAAATGCCCTCTCAGCTATGTGCTTCCGGTGAACGTTTCTCAGGAGAGCTCCACCGATATATGCGTGACCTGTAATTATTAAACTATATTTAGAATATATAGTAAGAATGATTTGTGTATCACTTAACAATTATTAATTAAATCTCTATAATAATAAACATATAAAATGGTCGTCGCCGCTGCTCGTCGTTGTCTTGATGGTTTTCTGCTGCTCCCGTCGCCCGTTGTCTTTGTTGCTGAAAGAGAGTTTATCAATGTCGTCGCTGCTTCCCTAGCGTGTCGATGAAATAATGTTCTGTAAAAATGAATGGTTACTGTTGTTCGTCGTAACGCCCCACTCGTCGTTAAAATAATGTTCTGTAAGAAACATGAATGGTAACTGTTTTTCTGGCCCCTTTTCCGGTGTCTTGACTGCCTGCAAACTTTAAGTATCCTTCGTCACGGCACCAAAAATAGATATCCACATGTGGCACTTCTACCCTTATGTGAATATATTGGTGTTCAAAGGTTCGTTTGAGTCGCGTTGTGTAATTTTTTTGTTTTGACTTAAATGTTCCAGGTCCGTTTAACTGATCATCAGTTTGCAAAATAAGGCAACAAGTCTTTTTCTAGAATATATCAACTTTTATTCTTGGTTAAATGATCGTATAGATTGTATTGTTCTGTATATTATACTTATTAAATAATTGAAACAAGATAGAAGACAAGAAATAAACAAGATACTCCAACTAACACAAATATAATCCGTCCAAAAAGTAAATGTCCGTCTCTCCTGCACTTTTCCCGTGAAGCCGCTAAATTGGGAAGTTCACAGTGCGATTCGCTATCAAAGTGGCTCGATCTTTGAAAAGATACCCCTCGTTTCTTACTACTGCTTTTATAAATGCTTATATAAACGGTCATGTTCCAGAAAACGTGATGGTTTTAGTAAGTAAACAAAACTTTCCATCACCCTGTCAAATTGGAGTATTTGTGTATCCTAACCCCAGTGAACAAGCAGTTCGTGACCGTTTTAACATCGGTCTGACCGCCAAATAACCAAGGCTAAGAGCATCCCTACATGTATGATAGTTCGAATTGAGTTCAGTCAGCTTACTAGGACAAAAGTGTTACACTTCGCAAATTCAAATTTTGAAATCAGTAAGCACATGCCAGTCGTTCCGTTAGGTTTGAATGGACCGTTTCAAAAACGGAGGGGGATGCCTGTAAATATTTAAAAAATGCCGACTAGAACTTTCAAGACTGCAGTAATAATTTCAGATGGATTTGTTGTAGATTTTTTTGTGTTTATAATTGTACATGAAGCGTTAATAACATTTTTGTTTTATTGAATAATTAACAAATGTGAAATTTTGAACTACACTGTGTGCCTTATACCCTATGACATTTGCAGATGGACTCGTCCGTTTAGGCCATGAATGCGCCAAGAACATTACAAAACGGGGGCGCGCAAAGGGTACTTCTTTATTTCGACATGTATTTTTCAACACCGGTTCCAGTGTCTGATCAGAGGTTCGGTGCAACTAAAGTTAGTACTCCGACAAAGAGTACGTAGAACCCAATCAAACAAATAAATGATCTTGCAGACCCAATGACGACAACTGAACATTTTAGAATCATGTAATAGACCGAAAATTCGGACACAATGTGTCACAATAGTTATAATAAAAATGTAAAGTGTAGAATGCTATCAATGTTATAGACCAGTCTATATCAGTTGATAATGATACTCTTTAGGAATGTAACATTTATAAATATTGTGCTAAACACAACAACAATAACATATACTGTACTGTTGGTATGACACATTTCTTATCAATAACATTTCTATTTGTATACATTCAAAACAAGCTGTCACCACCCCCTTTGAAATTTAATATACACTTGATTGATATGAAAATCATGCGTATGTATGTGTACATATATGTCTTTCAGAATCACAAAATAACGTTGCAACTGGTACGACTTATAAATGCACGAGTATGCTCCAGAGTGAAATTTGTACATTACATGCAAGAAGAAGAAGACTGCCTAACCGATAAAGCTTTCAACAGTTATTTGAGACAAGTAGCCAAATGTATTTGTATTGTTCTTATTAATCCCGACCACCCCCTTAAAATCCTAAACCTTTCAGTTGGAAATGAAATAATAATAATGAAATAAATGCACATGTACTTGTAAACAATTTTCAGATCCTTAAAAGAAATGCAGCTGGCGAAGTTTCAGCTAAGGTGTTTGAGCCAGTGTAAGCCAACATTCGAAGGTGGCAAATAGGCGATGTATGCATGACACGCATTATTTTATTATAATAAGGTGTGTCCAGAGAATATGTCCGATTACATTTAAAATAATTGAAATTCTCTTAATTAAGACTCGTGCTTGAAATGAAAAGAGCATGATACTGCAAGACACAATTTATGAGAACAAGGCTAAAATCTCAGAAAGATGTAAACGACAAGCCGCTATTGAATAATACACTATTCATAGATTTATTAGTGTTTTTTTTCAGAACCAGATACCAGATAAGTAATGTTGAGAAACGTGTAACGTACATGTTTAAAGTTTGCTATCTTGTTAAAATAGGTCTAATACTAGTACCACATCGGGCCAGCGTGACTCTTGACCAGCCTACGTTTTCGCGCAATCTGGTTGGGACATACCGTGTCCGCTAATGATACCACTTAACCTTGCGTTACTTTAAAGCGGACAAGGTAGCGCGAATGCACTGGCTGGTCGGGGACTACACTTGAATCATATTGCATAAGACCCATTTTCGCATGAAGCGATAGGTTTTGTCAGTGGCTTGTACATACACTGTCATTGCAAACTTAAAATAGTTAAAACAATAAATATCTTTTAAAAAAGATATACGGCGTTGATTGTGGTTGGAGTTTGCGAAAGGTAAAGAGTTCAATGAATGAGATCAAGGATAGCGAATGTCTTTTTCTGTGCAGTTCTTAGCTGCATCACGCGCAGTACTGCATGTTACGCGGAGTTTTCGCGGCTTATTTTACATTATAACATATTGCTGGTCATAAACCTATAGATACAAAACAGAAAACCAAAAGAAGAATGGAATTGAAATTAAAGCATATGAGTAAACCGGCCACACGCGAAGTATCCGTACATATTTTAAATATTTATACGCGCGTTCTTCGAACAAACCTGTTTTAGTGGTTTGTCGGGCATTGCTATTTGATTTGATTATTAACAGTATCGAGAATCATCGCGCTCATGCTTAATACATTAGTCAATATTGTGGAATAATTCTTGTTAATTAATTAAAAATAATATTTATCATGGTATTGTTGAAAACACATTAAGAATCTATTATTGACATACCATAATCATATCGCTGAATATCTTCATTGAACATCTTTCTGGTCTTAAGAAAATTCAAGTTCACCTAGTTCACGCGATAGTGTCTTTATTATATAACGATTATTTTACTGGCCACGAACTCAGGTCAGCACATAAGGTAGTCGTGAAGACGCAGCGATGACCTGTAAATAAACTCTGACATTCACACACACTGACCGCGAACTGACCCTGATACCTCGCGGGTTGAAATGCATACATTAAAGTGAGGCCACGCTTCCACTGCTCTTTATACTTTTACATGTTAACATGTTGACAGGCATATGGAAGTCAGTACTAGATATGAGAACATAGCCTTTAATTAAAAACGCTATCGCGCTAGCAATCCTCTGAAAATAAAAGGTGCACGCACAAACTGTATTGATGTCAAGATTGAGTGTAAAACTGTTCTATCTATTGAGCCTTTTCATTCGAAATAAAATTGTTTCATGCTGAACACGCAGTAAAACAGTGTTACAAAGACGCGGACATGTTTCCAGTGTTCTGTCGGTATGCTCAAATCAGCCTATGGGATAAATAAAGTGTATTCATTCTGACCTAGCCGCGGGAAATTATATTTGAATTTTATTGGACAGTTACAAAGGTCAGGTAAGGTGAAAAGCTGGCGTATACAGCTACGCCAAAAAAACATTCACATGTTTACGCAGATTTCAAATATATCATACGTGAAATTGATTTGTTGTTCTTAGGTATATTCAGTACATCGTTCGCTGTACTGGAATTTTTCTTACCATGGTATTGAATGATGTCTAGTGGGTCGATCAATGTGTGTGTACTACATATTACAGAACAGTAATCAGAACGGGCATTGTGTACACCAAGTACACATCTACTGGCATCTTCTTATCTCTTAGTCCTGAATTATTTATCTCTAGTTTGTATGTCTATAAATTTAACACGCTTCCTTCACAATTGTGTTACTTGTCCGTCGTGGAGTGCCCTCGTTGAAATGTTAACCAGTGTGGCTTTCCTACTAAGCTGCCATGGGCTGCTGGCTGTGGTGACAGCTGCAGACGTTCATCTGTATGTCAGTCCCACGGGCTCTGACCTCAACAACGGGTAAGCTTTCATCAACTTAAATTATGCTACTATAAAATAATCCACATTTATAGCTAATAGTACTTTCCCTTCTGTAGCAACTCGATATTCAGCATTTATAGATTATATATATATATATATATATATATATATATATATATATATATATATATATATATATATATATATATATATATATATATATATGTGTGTGTGTGTGTGTGTGTCCTTCTCGTGCTCTCTACTGTCGTTCGCTGGGGCGTAGCACTGGATTATTTCCATATTGATCATCGTCTTCTTTGTATAGGCTTTTATTATCCTTGGTCCGATTGCATTCCACCCGAAGAACGCTTTCTATGCCGATTTGATACGCACTATGGCTTTTCCCTTGGTGTGTCCTGCTCATTCCCGGAAAACAGCAGATACTCACCGGAAGTCAGTCGCTTCTTGCAAAAAAGTCTATCTAGATTCGCTGATTCCTAGGATGGGGAGGTTGGCCTTCCTCATTTCTGCGGTCACTTGAGTTGTCTTCCCGGTCTCCCCGGTCTTCCACATCTATAGCTCCTAGATATACACCATCTTTAAATACTAGATAACCGCATCAATACAGATAAACTATAGTTTTTCCTCATAGCTATAGAAAATATATACTATTATACGTACACCATCTACAACTATAATTGATACCACATCTATAGCTGCAATATATACCACATGTTCTCTGTATACAGCATCTATAGTTACTAGAAATACTGCATATATAGCGTCTAGATATACCGTATATTAAGCTTCTAGATATATCACATATATAGCTACTATATGTAGCTACATTATTGCCACTACAATATTGCCACTTGGTATACCATATATATATATATAGCTGCCAGATAAAACACAGCTGTAGCAATATAATGCACCACATCTAGATAGCAACTAGGTACACTTCATTGGTATATCTACGACATATACCACATCTGCAATTACCGGAAGTGACACAATCACTACATCTACTCGCCTAGTATTATAAATTAAATCATTCCGTATATTTACATCCTATTTTTAGTAGAGATGCAGCAACCCCCATCAAAACGATACAACATGCGATTGCAAGCCTCATTGGAGCTCAGTATTCCAGTGCGTATACAATTGTATTTGAATACTTGTGTACATCAAAAAGAATTAACTGTTGCTTGTACTATGTTGCAGCAGTTTTTTTCATAGTTGCTGCTATGGTTTTGCTGAATAGGCGCACTCATTCGTCAGACAACGCAGAATGATTTTGTTTTAAATAAATTTCAAGTGAGTTGAATGTCTTATAAAGTCTTATTGAATCTAAGTATCTCATCATGTCCTAAGTTTTTATTGAATACTAGGATTATTGTCATTATATAGATTTATTATCGAGTATTATGAATAATATGAACAAATATGGAAAATATTTGAAAATTACAATGCAAAATAACACAAAGGCCTGAAATACAATTTGGCTTCACTTTTATTTTTCTTGAGGATTTAACCTAAGAAAATGAATGATAAATGAGATGAAATACCTTTATCGTTTGATCCAAACTTCCAGCGGCCTACATCGAGTTACTGAAAGGTCATCACGATCTTGCTGCAACGTTGCAGATTAACGTCAGTAACGTCGTCATACGTTCGTATCAACGGCAGGCTGTATACGTGGTAGGTATACTACATTCGGTTCAATGTCAAGTTGTATCCGAAACATCTGCATACGTTCGTATCAGTAGGAGGCCTCATATAAGAATGTGCATTACGTCCGACCAACGTCAGACCATTATACGCGGTAGATTGATCTTAGGGTAATATACGTGCTATGGGCATATACTCTTCATAACGTCAGCCCATATAAGTTAAATGTATATTATATTGTCGCATTAATGTCAGGCCGTATTTGTGGTATGTAAAGAACGTTCGTATCAAATGCAGGTCAAATACAGGTCAAATACGTGGTAGGCACCGTATTGCTTTGAGGTAAACAGGTAAAACTCGAAGGTCCATGTTAAATGGGCGTCGTGTCAGCAGACTATATTGATAATGCTTGGTCCTATGATAATACAATGTTGTTTTTTTATTTCTTGGGATAACGATAAAACGCCTATTGATTTTGGAGTCATCAAGTAAAAGGTCAGAAACTGACACAGAAAATTCGTTTAGGCACTATTAGTATAGAACGCTATAACCTACAATGAGACTTGGTATAGTTGTTACATGAAAGAAAAGACGAAATAGTAGGGTTATACTACAGATTTTAAATTCAATGTCACATGAACTGAATCAATAATTATGTTTCTGATTGATTTCTAGAGAACGCTTTAACCTATGATCATCTAAATTGGTAACTTGGGGAAAAGAATGAATCTTTTTTTTGTGTGAAACAAGTCAAAAGCCACGGTTAAAGTTTCTAGTTTCAGGGTACATGTTTCCGCACAATATCTATCATTGACATACCGTTGTAAAGTGGGTATTTGGTTAGCAATGAATATGCGTATACATTTTGAGGTTATCATGTTCAATATCAAGGTCATAGGGACTTGTATCATTAATATGGTTTCCTCGCAATATTTACATCTGTGGATCACTCTGTGACTCGTAGTAATCTTAATTGTCATTATGGTTTCTTGTGAGTAAATAAAGATACCTACTGATTTTGAGATCAACAGGTCAGAAATCAAGGCTACAAAGGCTTGACAAAACAAATTCCTCATCTATGATCATGCAAATAAGTATAGTGGTTACTGTGTGGAAAGGTTAATGCCTTTTACGTTTGGGATCATTAGGTCAAAGGTCATGTTTCTAAGCTGGTTATTGGGCAGGAAAGGAAGATGCTCGTTGATTTTTATGTCAAAAAAGATCACAAAGGCTTGCAACATAGAACTAGAATCCACACAATATATAGAGCATTCACTATATCATACAAATAAGTAGTCCGGGTGGTATTGGCAAAAGATAATTTAGAATATTATTTCAAATGAAGCAATCAAATATCAAGGTCACAAAAAGGGTTTGCCGTAATTCGGGAAGCATACATATTTATCGAACATCTACTTTTATATCGAGTTAAAATATTTTGCCAGCAAACGATAGCGTAAAGAAATTTATTCATAAGCGAGTACAATAACATGTGGTTTGTGACGATTGTCAGACTTGTATGTATGAAATGATCTTACGCGTTACACATTTTACACTAAGGTTAATGTAAACAACGTCATCGGATCGTTTTTCGCCATCCACTTGGTCCATCCAATTTTGATTTTAAGGTTTTTGAAAAACAGAGATAGGTAGCGTCAGTGCTCCCTTAGGCGTTCGATGAATTGGATAGAGTACTGCAGCATCGTATTGGTCTGTTTGCATGTAAGATCCGCATTTAATGTCGATGTTTTGAAAATATTTATCAACACGACAATATTCAATTATTAATATTAAGCATATTGTAATTCTGTATTTATAATGGAATGTTTCCCTTCAGACGGGCGGTAAACCAATCGAAAGCCGGAATTTTAAGCACATAACCGACCACGACGTTCTTGCCAAGTTGCCACCCAATGCACGACAGCACGTAAGTCTAGTTACGTTTAGTTAAAACCTAATTTTTTAAGCTCGATTGAACGCCTCAGGCTTATTAAAACGATCTCGAGTCCGTTTCCTGGGTCTAGAACCAGTACTTGATGGCTTTGGGGAGATCTGAAGAACCCTCAGTGGGGATCGAACCCGTGACCTGCAGGTCGCTAGGCGGACACCATATCCATTGCACTTCAGCGACATAAGTCTACATAATTAACCATTATTAATGAATGTTTAGATGAAATGCCATGTGTGATCGCAGTTATCGCCTCCGATCAAAACAATTTTGTTCAAACAATGGTCATACTTGAAAGTATTATCTTTATATGCAATAGAAGCCAATCATTGCTTGTGGATGTTAAGTAATTAATTTAAAACGAGTGTATTCAAAACCGCACGTTTATCGTGTTACGAATTTTCAAACAAGTGCATTTTGATGCTTTCGAGGTTGGATGAATAGACATAGAGCCTTTACCAATAAGTGTTTAGGTGTTTAACTGTTCATGGCAAAGCCTGGTTCCGTTTGTTAAAGCGGTACGTTTCGATATATTCATATATTTAGCGTATGATACCGTTACACCACAATTGACGAGTGAATCAATGTATAGATCCGAGTGGTACATTTGCCTGATGTGGGTATCACTAACTACGGAACAATTCAAGAGTTCGGATTTAACGGACTTCAAAACCCAGCGCAGATAGAAGTGTTCTACAATGGGAAACCGCTTCACGTTGCACAGTGGCCAAATGAGGCAAGTTGAAAAGATTGAGAGATATAAGTTGGTGGTTGTTTTGATTTTTAAATGTATTAAATGTATGCTTTCCAGATGAAATACCGTGACCGAGAAGTTTGGTACGTGTATGTACAACATAAAGCGCCGTCGCAAGCGTCCGTTCAACACTTAATAAGCGCTCTTTAAATACTGTACACATTTCGGTTAACGTGTGCGATGAAATTTACTTTCACCGGTCCTTAAAATGCATCGCCAGGGTTTCATCAACATAATTGAGGTTCCGGACGGTCCTAACGGTACCAGGTTCCGGTACAACTCGTCGGTACCAGCGAGATGGGCCAAAGAGACGGACTTGTGGGTATACGGCTATTGGTAAGAATCACACAGACAACCAAGCTATTGGCTTTTGGAATGTACATGTGTGTTAAGCTATGCAAGTATAGAAAGCAAGTACTAAACTGAAGTATCTTGTATAATTAATTTTACTCGTTTTTAATTCAAAGGTTTTTATCACAAACAATACGCTATTTCCTGGCACATTCATAAACAAATATACCAGTGCCGTTATGTGATTCACACGTTTTAGGCTATATAAATTGTGATACATAGGTTTATATATTTGTGAAAATATCAGGCGGCATGAGGTCGTTAAGCCTTGGCTATCTTCAATTATTTCAGGGTTAATTAGACATTGATTGATATAAGGTTCCCAACCGATAACGTTTTAGTTCATCGTACAGTTGTAGTTGTAATCTCTGTTACAGGTACTGGAGTTGGGCGGACAGGTCGGTGAAGGTTGCAAGTCTTAATGCCTCGACGAACACCGTGACTGTGGTAAAGAACCCACTGTACGGACTTAGGATTGGTAAGATAGCTTTTCACTTTTCAAGAATTTATATTCCCACACATTTGAAGCCTGTTTTGTGATTCGTTTACTTCTTTGGTATTGTTTAATTTGCCATAGAGAAAGGTCCACCTGCTACAATCTTAAGCTGGTGAAACTTAAGGTTTACTTTGTTTATGCTAGAATTGAGAAACTTATGCCGCAACGGGTGTCTTAGAAGAGGTTATATACTATCTTACTAAAAAAGATGTTTACACAAATAGTATGTTGACGAATTAACATCTAGAAAAATATTATTTATTGCGACCATTTTCAGACATAAAGTGATTTATATATCATTAAACATTCTTCGTTCATCATCACGATTTCGTTTAAGATCTAGAAAATACGACACTGACGTTTAAATCGCTATAACGTGCTTTAAAACATTAATATTTAAAGCTTGTTAGACCTGATTAACAGCTTAAATAATAATATTGAGATATTACATAAGCTATATCAAAATGAGTTTTCGTGATCGAGATGTTTACCAAGGCGTGTGGTGATGTGTTCTTCAATGTACGTAAACACATAAAATCCTTGCCGAGGTAAAAGACAAGTATGCACTGGTGCCAGTTTATGGAGAACTATGACAATTGCAAAACGTGTGTACACAGCGCCCTATCGCATTTACCTGGGTCCGGTTTAATGAAAAACTACAAAACCCGACTGTAGTCGGTTGACTGTGTGGTCGACCGACGCTCGTCGGCCGCCAACTGACCACTCATCGCGTTCAAGGAGCAAGTTGCCGCGACTGTGGTCGCACGACGGTGTGGTCAGTCGACTGCGGTCGTGGTAGTCGCTATTTTTAGGAAAATTACCACTTCCGCCATCAACATCCGACGGCGAAAATACACACGAAAAATGGAAGACGAAGACAGCAACGATTCGAGTGTCATTCGTGGTCCAAAAAAGAGATGGATATCCTTTTAGAGCTTGTTATCGAGAACAAGAACCTGCTGCAGGGAAAGAACGGGCAATTGGTGACCGAGGCAAACAAGCGGAAAAAGTAGCAGGAGATTGTGGCAGCCATAAACGCGTGTGTGGTGGCGTTGAGGACAGCAGACACATGTAAAACAAAAACTACGGGACATAAAGAGGAATGCACTAGACTGACCACTCTTCGCGTTCAAGGTACAAGAAGTAGATCCCCAGACAGTCTGCGACGGTGCCAAGACCGTCTGGGTACCTGCACTAGACCTTCAAACAGTCTGCGACGGTGCCAGACAGTCTCTCAGACATGCGGGGCACCTACAGGGGACTCCCAGACAGTCTGCGACGGTGCCAAGACAGTCTCCCAGACCGGCGAGGCACCTGCAAAGGACTCTTATACAGTCTGCGACGGTGCCAAGACCATCTGGGCACCTGCAGCACCAGTAGGAGACTCCCAGACAGTCTGTGACGGTGCCAAGGCCGTCTGTGCACCTGCAGGAGACTCTCAAGCGACAAACAGTCGTGGTGTGAGGGGTGGACTGCGGTCGCTCGACAGTATGTCGAACAACGCGCGGTCGGTTAACGATCGTTGCTCTCTATTAAACCCGGTTATCGTCGCACGACGATTATTCGCTTGTACAACCATAGTCGCCCGACCATGGTCGCTCTCATTAAACCGGACCCTGGCCACCGGACTCCGATACGAGTCTTCAGTAGTTAACAGTTACAAAGAAATATACACCATTTAGTTATATAATTTGTAATTTCGACCAGTCAAATATCTCCACACATAGTAACAATGTTGAGAGATTATGCACCTGCTTATTTGAGCTCGGAAACGTGTATATGTCGTGCATGGACTCCCGTTAGCAAAACGTATATGTACATATTTTTCTTTGACGTGTTTGTTCGATTATCATCAAAAGGCTTTTTTCACGTATGCTTGAGTAATCTAGACAATTGTTGAATACTTGAAACTTCACAGAAGAAACAAGTATCATAATCATAATATTTTAGTCACCTACTCATTCGTGTATAGAAGGCATAAACGTTTAACTCAGACAGCAAACATTTCATTGATATTACAAATATTATTATAGCGATTATAGTAATTATTCTTATTGATTTTAATCTTGAAGATCTTTTTCCCCGAATATTTAGTCCTTATGAAGGCCTTAATCTGTGGATAAAATTTGTGACATAACTTATTGCTTTGTTGTAATATATTTAAACGAATAAACTATACACAGTCCACTGAAACAATAGAACGTGCCGTTATAATATGATCTTTATCCTCACACCCTTAAACATATTAACTTTTTTTATATGATAACTGTATGTACAATAATAATGTTCAAGCCTAAGGACTAACTAATGTTTCGTTTAAAATAGGTAGTTTTCAACCATGCTTTACACAGGTTTTATTAACATCTACCTCACGCTGTATAAAGCTGTAACAAAAATCATTATACTATTCTCCCCGAGATTGTTTTCTATCTCTTAAAATGTGTTAGAAGTACGACGTGTTGTAACAAATATCTTTTAGACTGATTTTCAATCAAAGTTTAATGAAAAAAAGCATCGAGCAATTTTGTACAAGAACACCAATACATCATTCTAATAAATTAATTCCATGCAAACAAATAATAATCAAGATGGAACATTTGAAGTTGAAATACACATTCATAGCGCAACATCATTGTAATAATAAAGTCGCTTTTCTATAATAATGCTAATGTTATTTCTGCTTATTTCCATGTTCCTTCCTTATAACATGTAACTAATTTCAAGTAAGTGCATTGAATAATCTGCTTGACATCGATTACGTTTATCTTCGATGTTTTGATTCTGGACATGATTGCTTTGTCATATTCTGTTTATTTCAACATACCTTACATAAGCAACTTTTGAACGCTGAGGTCACACAACATATCTGTGTGTCAAGTATATCTTATATATCCTGACATATAAAGCAAATAAAAAAAAATGAGGGGTTTAAATATCCTGTATATAAAAGTATATAGTATATGGCAGATTTAACAATACGTGTACGATTCAGACACATGACTGTATGTTAAAGACATCACTTAAAATCGTTCTGATGAAAGCAAATATTTTGAAATAGCTTAGTTGCTTCATAACATTAGGATATGTGCCATTATATGTGACCCTAATGTATATATGATATTAAAAGTATAAGCATGTTATTCTAATAAAATAACTCCACATTACAACAGTTGTCATATTATAACATTACTGGTGGTGTATGTTCTTTACGAACTTCATTATGTCTTGCACGCGTGTTATGTATTTTGTAGATGCGATTAACTTTTATGTGAGTTTAAATCGCCTCTTGAATTCTTCTCCTTTTTATGTTCGAGTTTATCGAGAACAAGATGTCATAGTAAAGCATAAACTACAATTAGTGCATACTTGCGACCTAGGGCATATTTTCTTGATCCAGGCTACTTTACACTTGTTATAATATAAAAGCTATTTTTAAGTTTCAAAGCACATTTTAACAGAACAATGTAAGCTACAATAATGTGCCTTTAAACGCAAAGAATTCCAAATCGCAAACGATGTTTTGATATTTCAATTGCATAATACACTTTTTTATTAAAATGGTTTCCACTGTACTTGTTTAACAACTATATACAATTTAACGCCGACATAGTAAAGCATTCAATACATATTTCGTTCGACCTTAAATCCTTACTTTAATGTTTCTCGACTTGCTTCTGCCGAATTTTTTCTGAAGATATTAATCATCATGGCAGAACCTTATTAGCGGATCTCATGCGGTTGCTTTACTTTTTCGCACTCCCTATGTGACTGAACGGCTGCACATATTGATTAACACCTATCAACATGACGTTTTACCACCAAAATATGTACTGTGAATAACGTATGACCAGTGATGTCTTCCATTTTAGCCAAATGCCTATTTCTGTGAACTAATAACGCTTCTAAATTCTAGTGGGTCAGTTCTGCCTACCATTTTCATTTCTTAATATAATTTTTCAATTGAATCCCTTGGTTACCAGCGGTCCGGATTCTCTAGCTCAACGACTGTTAGACAAGGAACTTGCCAGCCCATTGGATCTTTTTTCACTAACTGTTATTTAGTTATATTTTCACTTAATGTTGATGCTGGATTTGGTCATGCACATTTTAAGTTAGGTGTATCATTCCGATCCGTCCAAATAATGGCCAATCTCCCTACTCAGCTGCTTGGGGAAGTAATGAATCGTTGTGTTCGTAAACACGGGTATAATTATTTTTTCACAGAAACCGTTCTTACAACTGTTTATTCCGAATTCGTAAAAGCCGACCCTACAATAAAGAAGCTAGCATACCTGTATGAAGACACGACAAAGGAACATTATGACGATAAAGAGACCCGCCCGGTCTTTAGCGATAAATAAACAGCATTAAAAAGGTATGTCATCAAGATCGAATTGCTGAATTGTCTTCTATTTTTATATTTGACCCTCAATCTTGTGCTTGTTTTAGTCCTACCCTTGTGAATGAAACAATGCGTTTTCTTCTTTCTGGTCGTCTATTCCTGTCGGTGTTTATCATGGATCAATTCCAGGTCCGTTTCTGTTTAACATATATAATAGTATATAGAATCTATTGTTTTTCAGCTAAGTCTTAATGAATAATCTCTCGCAAATAATTGCTTTGTCAAATGCAATCCGTCTTAGTTTTACGAAAACGAAATAAATAAAAGCATTCAATGACCGTCCGGTTTTGCAAGGTCATCCTGTTAGGGTCGCACATATCGGAGGCGAGTTTGCAGTCTTGGCCAAGATCGAAAATGACGTTGACATCATCACAAACAACATCAAGAAAGCCATGTGTCATCGGCCTGAACTAGTCAAGTAAAATCCATGATTTACGACCGAAATTATGGCCCATGCGACAGAAAGACGGGCACTTAGGCATTAGAAGTAAACAGGGCAGATTACCAGAAAGCCGAAACGAAGGTGACGATTGAAATGAAAGAAGCAAGGAAAATTAGGTTCAGGAGCAATGTCACAACATTAACCAATCGAAAATAATTCGAAACGGCATTCGAATCCGCCATCTTGGATGTGGATGTGATCTGACACTGTATATTTTCAAACCCATCGTTAACAGCAATAGTCGGGAAAAACGTGGATCATGTCATATAAATTAACACTCAAACGAAATTTAAGTTAATGTCTTCATTAACCCTTACTATTAGTCTGTCCAATTTGCAGGTTTACCCTACCAAATGGCGGACAATATAATTACAATTTTATGAATTTAGCGGATCTGTAGTCAATATGTAAGATGTTGGCACCAAATTAAAGAGGCGTTGGTTTGATTTCACTATCCCTTGTAACCACACAATCGAGTGTCAAGAGGGCGATGGTTATACATAACATGTCGGCGCCTTGCACAATCTAGTAAACGCACAGTCAAAATGCTAAATATGACCTTAAAAATCACAAAAACAACTTAAACCCTATTTCTATACCCTCAGGAGAGCCCAAATTGTTATATGTTACGTATTTTATGCCCCATTCAGCTTTCAAAAGCCACCTAGAATTGGTTTTATGGTGGACAATGGCTTTGGATAAAATCGTGTAAAAATCAGAACAATGTTTAAGCGAATTATATATTATTCATTCGTCCGTCCTTCTATCTTTCCGTTATTATATTCGGCCGCCCACCAAGCTTCATTTGCGAAGATCGAACCTGGAGGTATTGAAGTAATTCAAATTAAACTTGATATTACGATAAAGAGCTTTAATGGATGGGCAGAGTTATTGCCCTTTAGTTATATGTGTTGAGCAATGCATGACTCCTTAAAGACTAGTATTAACGGGATTAAATACAACTGTTCATGCCCCATGGTAGGGTGGCATATAGCAGTAGAACTGTCCGTCCGTCTGTCTGTCCGTCCGTCCGAAAACTTTAACATTTGCCATAACTTTTGCTTAATCGAAGATAGTAACTTGATATTTGGCATTTATGTGTATCTCATGGAGCTGCACATATTGAGTGGTCAGGGCCAAGGTCATCCTTCAAGGTCAAATGTAAAAAAAACAAATGCAAGGGAAGAAATAAGCTTTAAAGGGAGATAATTTCTATTTATCATTTTGCAGGTACAGATCATTTTTACAAGATTAGAAATATTGTTATTATATCCCTTTAAACAATATTACTTCCCTTGTAAAAAAAATAAAAAATATAATAAATCAAAGCGGCGCAGTAGGGGGCATAGTGTTTCTGACAAACACATCTCTTGTTTAAACTGATATTAAAAAAAAAATGCATAGTACACAATGAAAACAAGAACCACACGTTTTATCAGTTTTGTTCTTGTAAAAAGTGATTTTAAAATTTAACGTTTTATATATGCATGTATGTTTATATATATATATAAAGAATAAATGTAAAAGGGACTGTCAACCACGATGACGTAGAAAAGAAAAGATGTAAAATACCGTATTCTTTTACAATTATTATTTTTTTATTGATTAAAATATCACGACTGGTATATTACATAACTTGAAAAAAGTTGGTAAGTTTTCATATATTCAGTATATTTGGTAATAAATTGTACTGGGTATGTCTACCAGGTCACTACCAGTTACATATAAATAACGCCAGTAGATTGATCATCATCGTCACGTGGTAAACCCAGGAATGCAAATTGTGCATGCGTAGTGAATTGTATATATCTAATATAGAAAATTATAAATCTACTAGCGTTATTTATAGTGTGTATATCGTTATGTCGCCTATTTTCGCGATATACTTTCGATTTCACATCGCGAAATTTTATGACCAAATATACTGAAAATATTAACTTTTTTTAAGTAATGTAATATACCAGTCGTGATATTTTAATTAATATAAATAAATAATTGTAAAACATACGGTATTTTAGAACTTTTCTTTTTTCGTCATATTGAAAGTGTTTTGATTTTAGTCTTGGTATTGATCTTTTCGAAGTCCCATTTCATAGTGGACGTTTAATGTGCAGGCCATAACTCAAAACGAAGTTCAGGTATACACATGAAATTTCGTAGAGGACGTTTTGAGTTCAAGAACCATATCTCTGTTTGATTTTTTGTTATTGAGTCAAAAACTAAAATTTTTGCTTGAAGCAATGCATAACTTTTGGATCGAAACAATCATTCGGGGCAAGGGAATTAGCCGGGTGGTACAAATAAGGTACGAGGAACTTATCAAAGGTCTTTATTTTCTTATTGTTTTCTTGTAAATCAAATAATTCACCACGACTAAATCTGCCAGATACCAAGAAGTAACGAATTATACGCTATGGGCAGTTTTGTGTCATTTGTTAACATGAATATCAAAGCTATCGAGAACAATGCTTATTTGAAATAATTGTATTTTTCTTTGCCATTAAGGTCATTTTGGAGGGCCTCTAGAACAAGTTCGCAGTGATGATCAAGGAGGCTATTTCCGCTTCTACAACGTGTTCTCGGAGCTGGACCAGCCTGTGAGTCACTACGAGTTGTATCTCTTTAATCAAGCATTGATCTCTTTTTCTTGTTTGATAGGGATATTGTGTACGATGGTTTTGGAGTAAACGTGTTCAACCACAATAGATCTCTACTGACCAACCAATTGTTATTTTTCAGAATAAACAATTGACTAACATCAAACATCTATTAATATTGCGATTACCATGATCTTTAAGACATAATACATTTTTTGTAACGCATTGTTTACGAAAAATGTTGTAGTACACAATTCGCATTTTAGGGGGAATATTACATGGACAAGAACTCTGGTAATCTCTACGTGTGGATGCCAAATAAAGACGGTAACATCAATTCCTCTGACATCACTTACGTCTCCCTAATAAACGACTGTATCAAGTAAGTACCGATATGCGTCTCTAAAAGCTGCATACACAGATTGCGAAAACAAACAACAACAAAAAACAATTGTTTAAAATCCTCTCAAATAAGCTAATAGTTGAAAGGACTGCTGTTAATAAGATTTATGATATATAATACAAGTTCCCAGGATTAGTCATTCTCGTGCATTCTAATAGGTCAACCACAAAAGCGCTCCAAAGCACTGTTAAGCTTCTTGAAAGGTGTTAGTTGTTATTATTTAACACTAGTGACCACTTTGGTGAACTGACCTAGTGAATATACTTTCTGAGTTCCTGTGTTAACAAACACTACGTTTAAAATAACAAGCTAAACTGAATGTATCCGCTCCTTACGCGGAAGACATTGGTTCAATCCAATTATGATTTTAAAATGCATTAAAATAATATTATACAACCACAAAAAAACTCAAGTCTGTTTAAAGAAGAGCTTTTCCCAACATGTCGTTTAGGCGAATATAATTATTGTATGCGTATCCTATTAAAAGATGCTTTATTAACTGATTTGGGCGAGTGAAGTAGTCGTGCTATTGCTATAAATTCTCTTTGGTCTTATCTTTATTTTACTCACCATTTATGACGAAGCAATTTAAATTGTTTAAAATATATCCATTCGTGTTGTTTTGCAATACCATGAGTTTCAATATAGCACTTGTCCTATTTAATATGTATGCAAGAATATACAACTAACAATTATTCGGATAAGTTAGAATGATTTATTTTAGAATGTACATTTCACGTATTGCGTTTATGGAAAATATGTAGAAAATGTCAATTGACCAGTTCACGCGTGACGTCACGTGCACCTGCGTGTTAACATCCGGACTGCATTGGTAGACAAAAGAAAGACACAATCAATGGGGAGAAAAAGAGCGTGATCGTTTATATTTAAACGATTATATTTAGATTTTATTTTTCCATATGCCAACAAGTTGTTCTACTTTTAATACTGAAACAAACAAACAAAATAAAACAAGCAATAAATAGGTCAATTCCAAATAAAAAACATATACAAATTAACCATAATGGTAGATCTTATTTGTCTGGGCAGGGACCTATACCCTGGTCTGGGAAAACTAACACGTGGACACATAAAATAAACTTTTAATTTAATGCAATATTTTTCATTTTATTGTTTGCATCAATCTTAAAATCGTGTAAGCCTTTGTACTCCGGTGTTTAATTGCCCCTTTGTTCTGCATAATCCGATTATCTCGTTTCGATCAGATATTGTCCAACTAACAACATGTTGTCATCAACCACACTGGGTGGCAGATGACAGTCTGGTCATTAAACACAATTGATGATGCAACCATGTCTTCACTTTCTGGTAGTATTAAGTAGTTATTTGGTTGAATAATTTACCGCCGACATACTTAACAGTTGCTTAAATTGATGTTTAATACATATTGATAAAATTTAATGTCTATAGATTATCGAAAATTTTACACCGTAAAGATACTAGCTCGTTTAATTTATAAAAAAAAAAGTATTTATTAATTATAAAATGTGCGTAAAAACATTTAACGTATTTAGCATGTATTGGTTAATTAAAACTACGTCATTCCGTATGAAGATTTAATTTTACGGCAATGCACGAACGACATCATAAAAACAAGAAATTACGTTTGACACCAACGGGGGTAAATAATGTTTTCAAAAAAAAAAACAATATGTATGTGACGTTGTGTTTTTAAGTTGTGTGATAATATTCCTCAATAGTGTCATTCTCTGTAAAAAAAAACAAACATCCAAATTAAACTTGCACTTTGCTTGTAAAAGGCCTTTGTAGTACGTGTATTTTCAATGAACCCCTGACACATTCAATCACCCATTTTTTTTTTACTCTAGTGTACTCATTCAATTGATAATTATAATTTTATAATAAGATGTTACATTATTGTAATTTATTGAAGCTTTTCTGCAAATAATAATACGGATAATGCATAGAGCTCTTTGTTGTGTCAAATTTTACTTTGATGCTAATGACGCGTTCTCTTAAGATGCAAATACATGTTTTAATAAATCTTTTGGCACTAATTATTATATTTTTGAAATAGGTGTTGTTTTTTCGGAGTTTCTTTTCGATTTATTGACTACACAAGTGTCGTTATCCATATGTTTTGCGTTACTGTAACCCATGCTTTTGCCTACCAGTGCATTGCACATGCCCCACAATCGGGAATCAAAACAATAACAATGAACTGGTCTATTTATGATCTCAATTTAATGCTATATACATTTCGTTTTGTGGATACTATGTCGTCTTTTATGGATCCGATGAAATATTCGCATTGGTCATTAAATACAAATGTGATCATTTTCGTCAAAATAAAGTTGTAAAGCTTATCGTATAATTTTATGTATGCACTTGTGTGCTATATTTTCAACTCACGCGACATAGCACCAATATGCAAACGTGGTGCTGCTAAATATTATTTTCGCATCCAGTATAGTTCAAAATGTTCACCAAATAACATTGACCGACTTCACCCTCGAGGCATGTCGAGGCCACGGGATCTACGGTGTAAACGTGCACGACATTCAGATACAAAACATGGAGATCAGAAACACGGGTAAATATGGATTTATCAAAATTACATTAATTTTAATAAATGCTGAATTATCTAGTTGCAATAATCCAACTCCCAGCTATTTACCCTCCGGGTCGCTGGAAGTTGCAACTGGTAACGGCATTTTCCATGTCAAGTCCTCCGCCCAAAATATGGGCGGTACTTTAATCGGTAATATTAGCAACATAAACTATTTTCTGGCATATATAAACACAAACATATCATATATATAGAGAGAGAGAGATCACTTATGCGCAAATTAAAACAACTTACGTGATGTGGTGTGCTCGCATAATAATGATATTAATCCAAAGTTTCAAACACGTCAACTTTTCATGAAATTGTGTTAGTTTTTGTAATAGAAAAGCCGAGTATTGCGAAATTCCGAATTCGATAGACAAACTTGAGACTTATTATTTTGACATTAAATTTGGTTTAATCAAGACGAACGATGAGCTGTACATATGCACCCATATAAGCTCAGGGCACTCAGGAAGAACTACTGAATTATCGAATTAGTATTAGCCGCTTTCAGTCGTACTTTGTTAATAATTTCCTATCACTTGAATGATCTGGTGATAGAATCTTTATTGCATTATAATGTATTTACCATACGGTAAAGCATACATAAGTGCATATACAAAAATTATTTGCTATGAAGTATTGTTGCTATACTAAATTCCTAAGGATTGTTTAGGTTTAACAGGTGCTATGTTGACTGGAGACAGTCGTGACGTCACAATCACACAGTGTATGATTCATGACGTAGGAGGTGGCATTTTTCTATCCGGTACCCTTTACTTTGCTTAAAACATAGTTGTATACTATCAATAAGTCATATAAACTATCGTTGGTTTGCAATCTATATAGTATATGTAAATTAGCGTGTTCAAATTAGAAGTGGCATATTTTCTTATACTTAATTGTCCATTCCATGCAGACAAATAGTCGAATTAGCCAACTTAACAATGTAAGAATGTACATTTTTGACTGCTTAAGATGTTTGATGTGGTGTGTTTGCAATAATTGTGATTTTTTGTAGTTTGTCGTTTCATGCTTTTTCATAAGTACATCAGTTATTCAATGACCCCACAGGTCAAGTGTAAAGAACTGATGTGGTGTGTATGTAATAATTGTGATTTATTCAAGTTGTTTCATACTTGTACCGAAGTATATCAGTTATTTAATGAACCCACAGGTCGAGTGTAAAGAACTGACATATTGACAAAGGACAATAAACATTGATGAAACTACATGAGAGACATTCTTGTTCAACTACTTTTTTAGCAGAACACCAACAAGGTTTTTTTAATCGTAGACAAAAGTACAATCTTCTGCGATCGACTGATATTTTTGCGCAACAATCGCTTTCGACTTCTCTTAGACATTGTTATTTCGCATCGTAATAGAAACTTAAAATGCAGACGCTTTACAAATACATGCACAGTGAGCGACGGATTAAGGTAGTGCACCTCTAATGGGCACACATCCAAATATAATCTAATTAATTATTTTCTTAATCAGCATCATTTCACTGAACTACATGCAAATTTGTAGGTAGGCTTTCCACGCTTTTTAAAAAAATATACCGATTTTTTCAAAACCACCCCCACGCTCGGCTTTTGTCCAGTTTATTTTCACCCCTGGGGTATATAAAAGTTCCATAATTCATTCAAATTTCCAAATATGGGCATGCAGTTAGTGTGTACAGATGCTGTAAAGGTGTTTGAAGTTTAAACAAGATGAAATAAGTATTCTTTTACAGACATTTATTTTTTACAAATTTTTATCTATGGAAGAGCACCATGAAATGTAAGTGATTTCAGCCAAGTAAAAATTGGGTCGGTTAAAAACAAAGTGTCATAAAATTCAAAATAGTATCATTTAAGTCATATTTTAAACTTAGTTTTTATAGAAACACTATATACAGCAAAAATACCAAGAACTAGACAGATTAACCGTTTACTTTTTGAAATAAAAATAAAAATGCAACATGCATGGTTCGTATTTTCAACAGTAAATCACCCAATTTCGCCATAACGTTGTTTTAATTTTAATAATTGAAAAATGTGCATAAAAATTGCAACATATTTAACAATAAATATAGCTTATATGCCATATTAAATCAAATTACGTTAGAAAATAAATAAAACGCGTCGCAAAAAAGTATACGTCGTCGGCAGGATTCGAACCTGCGCGGGAATATCCCAAAAGATTTCTAGTCTATCGCCTTAACCACTAGGCTACGGCACCTAATAGTAGGCTCTTCAACCTTCGAAGAAATCGCGGGAAATCATTAGAGGTGCACTACCTTAATTCAGATCGAAGACGCATGAAGAATTTAATAACGATCCTTCAAAAAATGATACTTCATATGAATCGTGTTTATTTTTTCTGCAGCTCCTTTTTAACGCAGTCAGCGTTTTGATTATAGGCGGTAATCGCGCGCTTCTCGAGTCGTCTGGAGCAGTGATTGAGAACAACGAGATATACGACTTTTCTCGCCTTGGGGCCGTTGGTTACCACGCAATGGCTCTTTACGGTGTGGGACATTTGATCAGGCACAACACAATTTACAACGGACAGTACACTGGGATCTGGTATATGGTAATAAATACAGATTACCATGTTTATTTGTTTACATTTAAAGTGCATAATGAAAAGCAGTTTTTTTTAATTTACGTATGATTATTATTAAAGGCTCTATAAAGGTGACAAATCAGATTAATATGCATATCAAATGGTCTGATTTTTAACCGGATTTCAGTTACTCTTGCATAAAAACTGCTAATAAAACAGCTTAGATACAACGTTGTCAAGAATTATGGAAGATTAACCCGTTTCATAATTGGAGGAAATGTTTACATTTTTGCAACTAACGTGATGTGTAGCCTCAGAGCGGTGACATATGCTAAAAATAGCCGAAAGAAAATTCAATTTTAATTCTATTTTAAACAACTTTTAACCAGCATAAAGTAACTTATTAGATCACTACAAACGTTTTAACCATTTAGAAGAGACCTACTTTGTAGGTGATACCGGAAAACGTTAAAAATCATTGTTTTATTTTTGGTGACCTGAGTAACTTTCACTTTCTCTTTTCCGAGTAAACAGCGATGCAAATAAACTGATTGTTTGTGAACACAATTGACTTGGAGGACACTTTATTTTGAGCTCAAAACAAGTTGTATTGCTCATTTTTTATTGTAATGTTCAATAGCATATATATATATATATATATATATATATATATATATATATATATATATATATATATATATATATATATATATATATATATATATTGTTTTTTGATAACCTTTATAAATAAAATATGAAAAACATATTTAAAAATCGGTAAATAATTACGGATCTTCACCTTTATAGAGCCTTTAAAACTCAAAAGTTAATTTTCGACAAACAATAAGGTTTGTTAAGCATCGACACACTAAACCAGGTGGAAACAAGTATTAGATGCATACAAAACCAATGACGAAAATAATAATAATTTTAATATTACTGTTTCAGGGCAATGACATAGTTATGGAATACAACCACGTTCACCACACGTGCGTGAACTCATCCGACTGTGGGGCTCTGCACACCGGTAGAGACTGGACAACGGTATGTACTCACCCGAAACAATAGACCACTCGCCAGCTGTCAATCAAACTCACGTAATAATCAATCAGATTTCGTTTATTGCGGTCACATGTCCCGACAAACAAAGACTGTCGGAGTAATGGAATAAGCGTTTTATGAAAACACAACTCAGTGGGCGGAGCGATCGCGTATTTGGCGACTGGCCAATTGTCCACGTCAATAGCCATGTGGTTTCACAGAGGCTCAAAATCTGTATATAAGAGGCGTCTCATAAAATTATTTTTCTGAAGATATTAATTCAGTATAAACATTCAAACAGCTCCCTTCACAATCATAATATGTATATAGCTCATGTTAGACCAGCGCTTTTGCGAACCAATATAGCAGAGGCAAGAGGGAAGGTTATTTTAATCCATGAGGTCATTGTACGTTTATTGAGGAGTAAATACAATACAAAATAAGTTTTTAGTTTAATATACTCTTATCATGTTTTAGATGTAATTAATATTGTATTAATTTAAGTATATTAAGAATCTCTTTATTTTTTATTTTTTTACTAGAATTAAGAGTCGTACCATGAAATCATGGATGATGTTTTAGTAGTTGTTGCTGTTGTTCAAGACGTAAACGTAGTAAGAATAGCAGCAGAAGTAGGAGCAGCAGTAGAAGTTCTAGTTGTAGTGGTAGTAGTATAAGAAATAGTAGCTGTTGTTGTACAATTTCTAGTAGAGAAATAGCAGCAATTGAAGCTATCGTATAAGTCGAATTTATTGTTATTTACATGTTTAGGCAGCCCACGATTATGTTTGTCTTTTTTTCCTCTTTTTGTGTTTTTTTTTTTCAACTGTCGCGACTATTGAAAAGTGTGTGTTTTCTTTCGATAAAATGACATGCCGTTTTTTTCTTCACTTTTTAATAAAGCTTTTAACGATATAACGCCAAATTTTTTTAAGTCACAAACGTCTGATTTATCTAAATTGCTAAATCACAACTAATCAAAACGTATCTGTATGAAGTTACTATTGTATGACTACCGGCTATATTATTTTCTCTTGTATTATATCATATGAAACATTTCGCTTGTGTTTGCTGTTATTGTAAACTAAATTTGTTTATCGGTCGTCTTATTCAGATGTGCCGCTTCAGATGTGCCGCTTCTTCTTTTGGTTTATCCGAAACAAATTACCTTCATATTTGTGAATTATATAACCATTCAGTACTCATTCGATGTGTGTCATGTTTTCATACTCGGTTTTGTTATGGTTTTGCACGAGATGCATGACAACTTAAAAAAAAGACTGATGGATTTTCTTGCTTCAAGTTCACCATTTCCAGTACAAAAACTAATATATCATTAAAACGTTCATGCATAAAGTTTAATGTCATATTAATGTTGACGAGATATATAGCTCCCTTGCTGTATTGTCGATGCCAGCAAATAAAGCTTGGTATTTCCTCGTGTTCTAGCGCGGGAATATAATACGCTACAACCTCGTGACAGACACACTTAGACTGGTCCCTGGATCGAATGTTCGGGGTGTCATGTTGGATGACCAGTCTTCAAGTACCACCATTGTGAACAACGTATTCTACAATGTAGGGATGTTGTTATATTATAATGTTGTTGTGTCGGAGTTTTTTGTTTTGTTTTAGAAGTACTTAGTTGTAGTTATAAATATACAATTGCTAGTAAATGGATCAAAACTTGTATGCACTATATTAAGATACTTTGTTAATAAAACACACACACACACACAAACGCGCACATTCGTATGACATGGTTTATTGCATTACATGTGCTGATATATATTATATTAAACATGTGTGTTGAATAAATTGGCATCAGGCATGTTTGATAAAAGGAAATAACAATGAAAAAAAATCGTGTTTTTTGCTCAGAACGACGTCCATGTGAACATAGGTGGCGGGCGGGACAATATTGTATCAAACAATGTGTTTTATGACGCCAAACGATACAGTATGCAGGTAGACGGAAGGGGCGTTGTCCATGAAAACGACCGAGATCTTTTGCATAGACTACACGTGCGTACACATTTCGATATTATGGTTTAATGCTGCTGCTCTTTAATTGGAAGATTGGATGGTGAGGTAATACAGTTTAATTAAAAAAATATGATGACAAGAAGTCTGTCGATGATCGAGGAATCAGTCACTAGTTTCAACGATAAATGTTGCCAATGTTTAATGTTTTATTAAAGGAAACAACAGGATGGCAGAATATGATAAAAGTCTTTACTTGAAAACTTCCATACAAAATACTTTAGGCATATTCCTGCCGTTAAGCATTACCGGATAATGCACATACATACGCATGCGATCAATTTCTTAAGTAATTATATAACCAAATACGTGGACAAGGTATTTAAACTATTATAATAACGTTGCGACACTTGCATGTACAAGGATCGGACGCTCCAAAAGTGTTTTTTTTTAATATCTGAGATGTTATACTCTTTCATATACTTGTTAAACGGTCACATTTCAGCAAATACCATACAATTCCACGCTCTGGACAATGCGGTACCCGGAACTTGCAATAATCGAGCAGCGCAACAAAAGCCTTCCGGAAGGTAACGGTCTGTGTTTGTGTGCCGTGTCAGAGACGTATCTGGTCGTGTCTTGTCTAAGTTTTGTTTAGAGTAAACCGTTTTGCGATTGGTCTATTGACATTAATTAACGGCGATGTGATATATAAGATTGTACTAATTCTGTTGGAGCAAACGTTTCTCTTTGTTTAAATATAAATAATTGTGTATCGTAATTTGCAATGGTCCGCAACAACTTATTCAACCAGTTGTCATTAGAATGTCAATAACAATAAATAGTCTGTCACGACCATACTTGGTGCGTGTTTTTCATATTTCGTAACAGTGATCGGCTAACAAAAGTTACAATAAACATATAATTGTTTCCATGAACGTAGCGGCAAAATTGGATTGTTTGATTTTCACTCATGACTTCAGGTAACCAAATACACAATAATGTTGTATATAATACTGGAAAAGTGGGATATATACCTACAAAGAAAGGATCGTTGGACGACATTAAGCTGTTTAATGTGACCGACACGATAACAGTAAGTAAGATGACACACATGAGACTAAGCAATTACCAAAATTCGAGAAATATGTTTCCGTGTGTAGGATTGGTACGAGACTTTACAAAAAATTATATGTATGTGTATTTTTTTTTCAGTATCTGTGTATTTTATGGAACATGGTATTGTTTTTATGTATTAAGGCATGCCGGTTTGTTTTCGTGTGTTCATAAATATCCAATATAAATATGCATACGAATACCCATAGTACGAAGCTTCAACATTAAATATTGTGTTTACGCAAAGACAAGTACTTCAATCACACTGGTGCAGAACGTCACCTTACACACAGTGTAACGAATGTTAACTCGGCGCACGTAACAAACACTATTCCAGTAAAAAATGATTAAGGTCAATTAAATGTCTAATGTGAGCATTCATTTCTGGTTTGTTTGTGCAAGAAAAGTGTAAAACGAACACCGGCCCCATATATATACTATTTATACGTTTTATTATTGCCATATTACGTAGTGCGATGTTATTAAAAAACACCATCCAATTGTATTCACGATCCAATTAGTCAATATGACAATACAAGCAAACACTAGACGAACGAATAAACTTACAACAAGAGCAAAGTTAAAACCTATGTAACACGATTGTGTTTTCTGTGAATCTATATGTCTTTTATATTGTGTTATCGCCATAACATCGGGACTTTTAAAGGGATCTTTTCACGGTTTGGTAAATTGACAAAATTTAAAAATAGTTGTTTCAGATTCGCAAATTTTCGTTTTAGTTATGATATTTGTGAGGAAACAGTATTACTGAACATTTACCATAGTTCAATATAGCCATTATATGTATCTTTTGACGATTTGAAAACCTAAAAATTATAAAGCGTTGCAACGCGAAACGATTGAATAATTTGGAGAGTTCTGTTGTTGTCGTTTAAATTAACGAAACTACAAAGATTGCTTATATGAGGTATAAAATACTTAACCTGTGTATATCCGGCGGAATAGCCGAGAGGGCTAATGTGTTTTTACTTCAGACTAACTCCAGGACTCCGGGGGTCACTGGTTCGAGCCCTGGTACCGGCTATTTTTTTTCCTTTTTTAATTTTATTCTTGATTTTTTTACTGGAGCTTTTAAGATCCAATGTTTACATTTATCAATATAAAGCATTTAATGACAAACTTCAAAATATGCAAAAATCTGTGAAAAGGCCCCTTTAAGAAAACTGCACTGACTTTTTACAAGTTGATAGATCGATAGAAAATCTTCTTATTTCTGTCTTGAAAAGTATCAGTCGCATCGAGGTTAGGATACCATGTTTGTACATACCAGAACCATACTTGTAAAATGAATGAATATGTGTATTTCAGCCAACCAGCTGCTAACGACTTATACAATTATATTGATTATCAATGAGTTATATATATATATATTGGAAGGCATTCGATTCCATATATGCTAAAATCTTCTGCTATAAATTAGTTCTTATTTTAGTAAAATTTCATCTGTGCTCAGAAGCTGGGCTATAAAGTAGTTCGTTTGAAGCCAAAGGAGGACATTAGAATCCACTAATAATTAGTAATATTTGTCCTAGACGTTTTTATGGCCATTGTATATGTTTTGTATAATTGAATGGAATGCCATGCGTTGCATATTTAACGGGATTTAAAAAGATCGTTCATTGTTGTTCAAACACGCAATTTTAAAACCCAATCGAAACAGACGTGCGTATCAAAGGGATAATTGAAAGCGTATTTATGTGTGGCGACAATGTGTTTTTTCTTTCGTTATGATCACATTTTCTTGGACACGTATTTTATTTCTCTTTTTTTGGTAAACCTTAAATAATTTGTATTTACTACATTTGATCGAACGTAAAATGGACTAACGTTGAGACACATATGGTCATTCTGTACGGATAGCCGTTTTGCAGAATGATGTGCAATCGGGAAAGAAAAGAATGTGAATGTTGAAGCTCAAAATGTCATCTTTTTTACTGGGAGATGTTCGTTACGTTAGCGAGAATTGCTTTGTTAAACGGGCGGTAAGTTGGATTGTCTACCCAGTGTCTACCCAGTGTGCATATAAAATAAATAAATCGCTTCCTTATTTAGTAAGTATTCCCTCAGTAAAATACTATTGAACCAAAGCTCAAACTGAGTACCGGGGTATTCCGTTTTACTTTTTTACCTCAACAATATCAGGCCTCTGGAAGTACGGACTTCTATGACGTTGCAAACTCCGACTTCCGGTTACGGTGTTTTGCCAAGGACTACGCCAACGAGGTGGGCTTTGTACAGGCGCTACCCCCTAGCGAATACGGCTGCAAATTGCGTGTCGGACCAGTGCACCTAAACAGAGGTGCGAGTGAGAAAAGATTTCCATGTGAACCATACAAATAAATGTGATAAAAAATCTGTAAATTAAACGCTCAACGAAGTCACACGAGGCTGTGTTAACAAAACGCATATGTCGGTATAATTAGTAGGTTTGTCCTGGTATATACATGTCATAGAGACTGTATCTTTTATTAAATGTAGCTATATAAACGTATTCATAAATCACTTAAGACATGTGAACCTCTTAGTGCCCGCAACTCTGAGTTCGAACCCGGCCACAGCCCCCTGTACCACAAAGGCGCCTCTGACCACATTGCCGGCTCCTGCATATATCCCTGATGGAGCTCGAACTAACCACCTGTACAACGTCTCCGACTCAGGTTTTGAAACTGCTGTTTAAATATTGTTTATGTTAGTAATGTTAGCACTGTATAAAAATTGACTATAAATGCCACATATTAGGTTCCTTAACAGAGTTGAGCAAAATAATGTGATATATTTTGACGAGTACGTACCTAATATACTATAGCGGACGATCCGATAGGCGTATGCAGTATGCGTATGCCAGATGTGTGCGAGAACAAATACTCTGCTGCTATCCGATAAGCTTGTGCAATATGAGTATGCCAGATGTGTGCGAGTACAAATGCTTTGCTGCTATCCGATAAGCTTGTGCAATACGAGTATGCCAGATGTGTGCGAGTACAAATACTTTGCTGCTATTAGGATACATTTATCGTATAGCATTTATATGTGTTCAGATATTTGTTCAGATATTTTCATAATCACGTTTAAATACTGTAGAATAATTGTCTATATAATTGATGCAATGGCGAAAGCTGATTGAATGGTTGCTTAATTCGGTAAAATGATGACGCACACAACTGACCATTTAATATGTTATTCAATCAAAGCGGACATGCAAACATAAATGCCTTTGCAATTTGATAATCTTGTCAACAATGGTAACTTATTACGCACAAGATTATATAATAACGTATATCATAATTATATATATTGCACGGCTGTAAACACTAGTGAGTGAATTAAACATGTAAATGTTGTTACCCAACGGATTGAATATTTAACGTTGTTCAATAACATGTTCATGGTAAAGTGCTTTATAGTGATTTATTCGCCAAAGGAAGCAATACCCCAACCCCAATACCTTCATGTATGTGCGTTGTTCTAAAATACGTTGGTTGTGTAATGTTTGCAAACGTAGAAATGTTATCAGGTTGCTGGCTTGTCGTGTCAAAATGCACGGCACACCCGAACGCCACTGGCACACACCGCGACACGCATGCGCACTCAGACGACAACGAGACCGCGTGCTTCCAACGTGCTGTGCATCAATGGCACGACTGTGGTAGCCATGATAACGAACAAGTTGTGGCAATATATGGACCTTCCGGTAAGTTCAACACGGTCACACATCAGAAACTGCCGAAAAAATGTTTATAGCACTTTTATATGTTAAAGGCGAACTTTATTCATTGCGATGGTTAACCCTGATACATTTTCTGATTACTTGTTTATGCAGCAATATATTATCCTCTGGATATATTTATTTGCTTAAAATATTTGAAGTTTTACAACTGATCCACTTGTTTCGTTTCCGCCAGGCGCGATGACACTGGCGGGTGACGGGTGTTTCATGTCGAGATATGGGTGCCCAAACCACGGGGGCCCAGCAGACGGTCACTTGCTTACAACCGGAATTATATACCGGGACACATACGCGGAGAGTCACGGGGGTGCCAATAGCGAAGAGTCATGTTTGAGCAGGGCACATGGGACGTGGACTTACTGCGGATCTTTTGCAAACCATCCCGTGACATCTATTTACAGACCAACAGGTAAATATTGTGAATTCATCATGTCAAGATTTATGTTCAACGATTGTTTTTTTATATGTTTTCAACAACTTGGATAGTTATTGTTGAAAGTTTGGTATAAATTAATGAGAACGAGTGAAATAAGTGTAACTATTCTTTACAATAACTCACAATCGCAATATCAAACGTGTCCAGATATTTTATTATACTGATTAAATCACGTGTATGCACTGCACTATTACAGGTGCTCTTAGGACATCAGGTGCCGGATGTTGGATCCACGCCCAGCAGTGCGACATGATCCCTAAACCTCGCAGTATGTTCTACGACGCTTGGGGAGCAGCGAATCTGCATACCGGTGGGTCTTTAAATTTGATTGTGACAATACATATTTTACTTCGTTTCACATTTAAATAGTGATTTATAAGGTAACTATTTCTATTTAAATATGATTTTAACAAATTGTCTTTCAATAATTTTGTTAGCAATAACACCAGAATAACATGTCTAATGTCAGTCGTAGAACTAAGTATAAGCAAGCATAACCATGTACCGTTTTTGTTGATACCTACACCGCTTCATAAACTCTTTGATGTAAATTTTTGCTTAAGGTAGTTCAAATTAATATTGTCACCAAGCACCGTTAAAGTATGTCTCGGAGTGTTCAGCTACAGACTTCATAATACGTTTTGTTCCGAACACGTTATAATTTTGCACAACCAATAAAGTTTGACATAGTATTGATGTAAATATTGATCCAGATGACGTCGAAGATGTGTGTCTACACCAGGCCGTCTATTACTGGAAGAAGTGCGGCTCGAAAACCGCCTACCCAGTCACAGCATACTTCCGGCCCACCACTGCCAGCCGCACATACCCGGCGACTGCATAGACCACAACACATGAAACAACTTTGTCTTAAATAAACAGCTAACTTGAATACGTTTTTTGAAAATCGTTTGATTTTGTTTGCAAATATAATCCCCACTTTCAGTAAAAATGTAAAAATGGTAAAACATAGCTTTTATAATTATCTTTGCCATTGCGTATCACCGTTAGACCCACGGTAGCCGTCAATATATCTGTCACTTTTATTGTCAATTGCAATATTCTATTTTGGGAAAAACAAATTAATATTTTTCAAAGACGATTAAATTTACATGTTTTACATATAAGGCATGACAACGTTCATGTTATTGCTCCTCGATTATTGAATAAAAGACAAGGCTCGAGCGAACAAAGTTTTCACAAATATTTGCTTTACACAAATACGAAGAAAATTATCATTTTTTTCAAAAAGTAAGTCGTACAATACTATTTCTCTAAGACGAGACATTCGATAAAATCTCATGATACTATGATTTATTGGCATATGAAAACAAAAAATGCAATCCAACACAGGCCATGTATAACTAATCACTGAGTGAAAAATATGATTCATTTTTGTGAAGTATGCGCTTACGGATTTTAAAGGATAACGTGTAAAAATAGTGTTAAAGAGTTCATTATAAAGTTTCATAAATATACATTTGTGTTTTCGAGAACAATGTTAGATTGGATACTACGTTTATCTGGTTGGTATATCTTGTCGGCGTGTTATATTTGCTAATTGTTATCTGTTGATCAGTCCCAAGAGTTTCAATACGATCAATAATTTACTTATTATTTACGTACTCGTTATAAATGTCGGAATAGTCTATGTAAAATACCTTTCAGTTATGTATTTAATTTCTGTTTTGCCTGACTAAGATATAATGCCAATGTACTGTAAGAGTGACCAGGGTTGGCTTTGCCAATGTACTCCTATATAACGTTATACGGACTGCTTGCTAGGAAACAGTGTTAGACACGTAAGGATGTTTCGTTCAACGTATTATATTTTCCTCGTTCGTCAAGAGATTTGGGGTAGAGCGCAACCCACGTCACATCATGCAGAGTTTGCACAACATTTTTGCATTTTAAACACATGTTTATACATTTTACCATTAAAAGCTTTTACATTAAAATATAAACAATATTTTTAAGAATAAATTGACAATACAGGTCTTTAAAAAGTCCAATATCACAACTAACTGGTAAAGAGGTAGCTATCGTTCTCATTCTTAAATTCTACGCATATGATTAAAATAATAAATATTATTAAGTGCATGTAAGTGCAATGACAGGTACGATATAACAGCTTTCAGAATGTTTCTTGTTTTGTTTATTTTACAATTATAAATAAACATGTTTACAAAAACAAATTATACATGCAAAGGCCAATTAGGTATGTTCATGTGCTAGGATAAATGAAGGTATATTAAAAACGTGCGTAAAAGGAATATAACAAAAAATAGTTTTACTCTCTGACATGCTTAAATTCATAAATTATATGTTGAATAGTTTCACATTTAGTTTCATAAAAGGAACAGTTGCATGTAGCGGCATATCCAATTAAAAATAAGAAGAAGTTTGTAACTATGATTATGTATGTACTATAAAAAAAAACACTATACATTTGTATAACGTGTAACACGGAAAGTAACATAACAATACATCGTTATTCTTTTATTTCAATATAATTAAACATCTTCGACCATTTATATATACACACTGGCGTAGAATCGTTTTTGGTAAATATACCACACATAGGTTGTGTACACTTCTTGATTATTAAGATGGAAAGTAGGCTTGAGGGGATAAAGGCTTCACAAAACTGATGTCATTTAAGCTTCTGAGCTTCATGTTTTATGGCACTGCGTAAATAATATATTGGAAAAATGAGTAGCTTAGATGAAAGTTAAATACTTTGCACAAATCTCATAACACCTGCTCAAAGTTAAGTATTGTGCATTAAGTCCTCTACAAAATGAACGCCTATTTCGAACCATGATTTAAAAAATGCGATTCGTAACCAATTGTTGTGTCTGGTATATAAAATAGATGATTTTGAAGCAAAATCTGAAATTTAAATGGTTATTTTCTTCAACAAAATTCAATAAATGCTTTCAATGTATCTTTTCAAAGTTCGTTTATTAATTTGTCAAGTTTTCAGGAAAGTGACTGCCACGTGTTTATAATTTATGAAAACCAATTATTGTATTTTAATTTAATAATAGTTATCCATTTATTTTGCCAGTGACAAATCTACGTATACATGAACACTTCAGAGAGACAACAAAAGAAAATGAATCTATTATGTTTTAAACCTCCTTCTGGATATAATTTTGTAATAATAGTCAATACATTCATTAACACATTTAAAAAATATAACACATCTAGTGAAAAAAATATATGATATTTCTATACTTTATTTTTTAATCAATTTGCACTCTGTGATAAAACAATTTGTTAAATCTAAATGGATCTGTATTTATTAATTTTTTTCTTATGTAATGTTTACTAGTAAATTACAATCTGTGACGATTTTTGCCGGTTCTTTATCCTTTAGGTTCATTATTCTTTGAGTTCTTTCCTATTATTTACACCAAAACGAAAGTACATTTCTCGCGGGCAAGCATTCGACTATTCGGTAAGTTCCACGCAAATAGCGTGTGTATTCTGGATTGATCATTGTATTTTTATGTACATAATTTGATGATTTAATAATACAAGTCAATTGTTAAGATGCACAATATGTATTTCATAATATAGCCACAGTATTATACAATTACTGTTTAAAACGGTAGGGTTGTGTTAACATGAAATGAAATAGTAGGGTGATGTCTTTTAGCAAGCGGGTCACGTGGTATATATATCAGTATTTAAAGCGCTGCTCTTATGGGGAGCGGGCAGTTCAGGTCGGACCTCAAAGACCTCGTGAAGAGACCGGTAGGACCTGTAAATAAACTCTAATTTAAAAAAAGGGGAAGCGGGCAGTTTTGACCTACTTTGGCTCTAAATTAAATTTTCTCCCCTGAAAGGTCACAGGGGCAGGTCCAGCTAAAATGACTCCGTGAAGGGACGTGGGACCTGAAAATAAACTTAGAACAACAACGGGAGCGGGCAGTCTGCGTTCGATCGTCGAACAGAACACAACGTTTAATACGTTACAGTCATTAGAGACCATATACTATTGGAAGTATCTGTGGCTTTGGATACTTTTGAGTGGGGGTGACCCAGGCAACTTTGCGCATAACATACCATAGCTTGCTGTGTAATCTTGAGACTCATACTAGTCCGGGCACAGGTCTCCTTTGGTAATATAAGTCAGTGCACGTTTCTCGTCTCTTAGGTCAGCCTGAGCAAGGGAAATCTCTGTGACTTTGGATGCTGTTTAAGTGGGGGTGACCCAAGCAACATTGCGCATAACATACCATAGCTTGCTGGGTAGCTTGAGACTCATATATAAGTCCGGGTCGCAGGTTTCCATTCCAGTTATTGCACGTGTCAGGTCTCGTAGGTCAGCCTGAGTTTGTCAAGCTACTTATTGTCGCTTGTACTACACTGACCAATTGTCTTCCTTGCGTAACGCAGAGGGGAGACACTGCAGACTCGTTGCTATAAGTGAAAGACACCCGAGGTGACCCAAGTCAATCAAGACATCCGAGGTGACCCAAGTCATTACAAGACACCCAAGTCAACCCAAGACAACCCAAGTTGACCCAAGTCGACCCAAATCAACCCAAGTCAACCCAAGACAACCCAAGTCGACCCAAGTCAACCCAAGACAACCCAAGACAACCCAAGTCGACCCAAGTCAACCCAAGTCGACCCAAGTCAACCCAAGTCACACATGGCATATGAAACCGGCTTGTAAATTGATTAAACGTTCATCATACCAATGATACAAAAATTACAAATCATTTATAGTGTAAATATTCATTGATTCCAGTCTAAATTGAGGCAGTTGATTATCTAATCAAACGGCTAAGGAAAGCCCCAGGAAAAGCTGTGTGTTGAAACATACCACTGGTGTTTGGAGCCATCGTATATATCCCGAATAAAAGACGAACACGTTACAAATCTATACTTATTTTCACATTTTGAAAATTTAATACATCCAAGGAAACACATATATGATATTGCTTAACACATAATTTACACTCTTTAATATAACAAACAATGAATTAATAAATAAATATGTACTTATTGTTGTTGTTGTGTTATGAATTTATGGTTTACAATTTAAATCTATTAAATTAATTATTGTTGTCTTAAACACTATCAAATATGAACAAATTCATTTTAGCACATATATGAGTTATATATATATATATATATACATAAACACCAAACAGCAACAGCAACTATACTGGGCATTGCATATGTCACATCGAAAGCCTTCATGACCACACTAGTTCCACTGCACTGTTCATGAACAAAACGCCCACAAACATCGTAGTTGAGCCACTTATGTTTTCCTCTGGGGTAAATAAACTCCGGGGCATTACATAAATATGTATGCCTGTCTCCAGAGGCCAACAGACGTCCCCTAACATAGTTGCGGAAAAATGCTGCTTGTGACTGTAGCAGTGTCAGGGCTGTTTCATTTTTCACAAGACATTCAGCTGTCTGCAAATTATTTTTTTATATATTTTAGATTGCTCTGTCAGCATGTTCTTAAAGAGAATCGTGGCAAGTCTTTGGTAACTATCCTATACAATTGATGATCCGGTTATTCAAAATAATTATTATCAATCAAATTCAAAGTGCCCAATTTATTTCATATTGCACTTCAATGAACTTAAAGCCTCTATAACGCTCCAAATCAACGAAAATTTAGTAATGTTTTGTAAAATTATGTTAACACCTAAACAACCAGTGTTCCCTATTGCAATAGCCACAATTTCGACGCTAGTTGTGATATGATTACAAAGATTTTTGTACATACAAAATGCTCGCTTTTATTTATTTGTGACACAAATAATTCCATTTTAATTTCCCGCGAATATAACTATTCATACGACACACGAACAATAAAATGGTTCCATGTATCATAGGAACAGATATCGTTGCGGGAAATTAAAATGGGATTAAACTTGCAAAACATTAATAAAAACGAGCATTTTATATCTATTTTACCAGACCACATCTTGCGTTTAAATTTCGGCAAATGCCATAAGGAACACTTATTTTTAATTGTTTAACTTTCTTTTACGAAATACTTTAAAGCGAGACTATACGATTTAATCAAATATTTATGAATTTATATAACATGTGTAAAAACCTTATTTTACATATATTTCAATATAAATTAAAATAAAATATAAGAACTTGTGTCAAAAAATGCGAAATAAGCCAGATTTTTAATTCTGAAATCGAAAATGTTTGTACAATCGAATTCGCCAGCATGTATATCATGCATGTACGATGTAAATCAAAATTTAGTTTAACGGTTCATTTTAAATTCATGCAACGATATCTATTCATATGACACACGAACACTAACTCCTATCCTAATCCTAAAAAGACGAATGCTTTGGTTATTGAAGGAAAATACGTACAAAATATCTTCGTCACAATCGGCTCGGGGCGCTAATATGTCTGCTGCATTTTATGAAATTCGTCTTCAATGTATAGTTTGTCTTGCCTATTTTGTGTCATTGTAACCTATTTTTTTCACTATATTACAATTTAACACATATAAAAATGGTATAGTCTCGCTTTAAGAAATTTTCGTTGATTTTGAGCGTTATAGAGGCTTTAAAGTGATATTATGGGCATCTAACAGTTTATAGGGGTCTATCGCTACCGTTGTTTATTTTTGGTGTTTCATTTCATATACACTTATATTTGTTAATGCAGCATTAACATACTAAAACAATATCCCGGAAATAAGAAAAATAATCCATTTGAATATCAACCGTACTTTCGTTTTGACAACTGACGACAGAAATGAATCGATGTACGATGTGAGTCTAAATGTAGCTTTCATGCAGATTCGTTAATACGACAATGAATCAATTTTGTTTTACGGATCATTTCGGCTTAGAGGACTGGGTGAGTCATGTAAAATATCGAAAATAATATATATTTTTTATAAACAACTGGTAGCAAGATGAGTTGTAGATAATTTGTCAGTTACCACATTTTAACTAATTCTTTTGACCTGTTAATTCTTTTCAGCTCAATTCAACAGAGAAAAATGCCCATAATATCACTTTAATAATTACTTCCAAATACTGATTGCACAAAAGTTTGCACTTAAACTTTAAAGTTTGAATCAACAGGTAATTACACTACTTAAACATATACCTCTCTAACTGTGTATACTGACAATGCAAGCTAAATGTATCCATGTGTTTGATCCGAGTTTCTCCTGTTTTCAACAGTACTAAGTCGTACTACAATTATTTTACCAACATTTTCCCATGCCAATGTATCCACGGGAGTAACCTCGGGCGGGGTTTTCCTATTCTGAAGGTTGAGAGGGGTGCTCTTACCAACTAACCCCTCAACCATTTGACATGTCCTCCCGGTATTGGGCACGCTACTACCGGGTGAGGCATGTTTTGGTGGTGACTTGGAACCGGTTGTGGTGGAGGTGTCTCCGGTGCCCACTCTGAGGCTCTCAGTATCATGTGCAAATAGCCTGCTCGCCGCCTCGGACCTGGTGACGCCATGGCAACTGGCATGAGTAGCTATTTTTCATAGCTCTCTTATAGGAGGGGCAACCCTGGTAGGGTGCGGAGTGCTTGCTGCCGCAGTTGGTACACCTTCTTTGAAAATTGGAACCTATACAGCGACAACATAAGTTAGGGTACTGACATTTACCCCTGCTAGCTATGTGCCCAGAGCCCTGGTAATTGTAATTGTAAACACCTGGCCGGTTTGGACCTCAGGACAGATGTTTTGACCAGTCTCAGAAAGCCAGATGGAGCGGTGCGGGAGGGTACAACTCTTTCCAAATTTGTAATAAGAAGGTTTGAGGTAGGTATTGCAAAGCTGAATATAAGACATGTTTTAAGTTCTTTTAAAGCCTAACTTTCCGGAATTCCTGCTATATAACCAGTTACTGACCTCATTTTCGACGGGGATAAGGCCCGGACCGCGACTTTGCCTAGTTGGAATATCCCTTTAGAGAGAAGGGTGGCAAGCGCTTGAGCGGACTTGAGCTGCAAGAGAACGCAACCAGACGCAAAAGGCACAGTCCGCTAAACAAGCCCGGGGAGTTCCTTGGCCAAACAGGAGGCCAGTTGGAAAATAGAAAAGAGGGACAAAATACTGCCTACACTTCCAACTGACTTAAAAAGGCACCTAAATGGCATGGTGTTATGAGTCAGATGGCGCGTGTCCAGCCCTGAAATTGCCTCTCCCAGTAAAGGAGTCAGGTTTTTACTCGATATCCGGACAATCGCTCTTACGGACAATGGCTCCTATGCTAGAATTGACAGGGCGGACAGTCGCTCCTACGATGTTACAAAGTCCCCCTCATGTATACAAGGGTAAGTCCAGTAAAATCGGGCTAACCTCAGGCTTTAAACGGTTTTAAACCACAGTGATTTTATGTCAAGCAGCGTTTTCAACCGAAGTTCAGAGGGTAAACAAACCCATTAAGTAAATTTGAATGTCAGGAATTGTATGAAAAATATGATAAATACATCCAAAAGTATTTAAATGTCTTGTACATGTAGAGTCACACATAAATTGTAATAAAATATACACTGTTATAAAGAAGTCATTGTCTTATTGCTTATTTTGAGTTCCCTGCTGTTGTTTTTGTGAAAATGATAGAGAAAAGAAGAGATATCCCAATTTGTATAAGAAGGGATGGTGGAAAACACACACTATTGTGTGTGGCATCATCATATCTAGACCCATTGTTCAGCATATGCTGCAATAAAGTTGTTGGATTCTTGTAACTTTGTGATCTGTGTTATTACCACGTGGAATTAGTATGCCCACGGATCGAATGATCGGGGGTAAATTGTTTTTGGCCTGTCTGTCTGTCTGTGCTGTCTGTCCTGTCTGTCCTGTCGGTCTGTCTGTCTCCTGTCTGTCTGTCTGTCTGTCTGTCTGTCTGTCCTGTCTGTCTGTCTGTCTGTCTGTCTGTCTGTCTGTCTGTCTGTCTGTCTGTCTGTCTGTCTGTCATTGTATGTGTCTGTCTGTCATTGTATGTGTCACAAACTTAAGCATTTGCAATATTGAAGATAGCAACTTGATATTTAGCATGTCTGTGTATCTCATAAAGCTGCACATTTTGAGCGATGAAAGGTCAAGGTCAATGTCATCCTTCTAGGTCAAAGGTAAAATATATGGCTTAAAAGCGGCGCATTAGTGGACATTGTGTTTCTGACAAACACATCTCTTGTTTTTAATTCTAACTTTATGGCAGTAAGTTGATCTTAGCTCTTTATGACAGGTTCATGTTTTTTTCAACTTCTCAGAATCCATGTTAACGAGCTCATCACTTGATATGTGTACCCCTATGACAGGGTCCATTTCCTGTCTACTGATCCGGATCAATGCGTGTTAGAATGCAAACAAAGATTTGTTATTTTAAATAACAAGATTTCAAATGTTTGCATTTCATTTTGTATCAACGATAAACAGAAAAAAATGATAATAATTATTATCATATTCACATCCATATTACCTATGAGAATTAACAATCTTTCAAATCAATCCAAATATATGTCTTTTGTTGTATTTTTGTTGGCGAATTAAGAGCCTTTTTTAAGTAAATAAGCAATTAAATGTAATCCTTTTATGAATATATATTTAACATAGTACTATAACCATAAAGTATACATGACTGACAGTTATTATTATATTATATTTTGGTAATGGACTAAAGATGAACCAAATTTTATACTTCTTAAAGTAATTTTTTTTCAGCATTGCATTTACCGTATTTCCCCATGCATTATACTACTTATTCATAATGTCAAAGCTTAACAGGCACTTACAACTAGTGATGATTTAAACATATATTTAAAAATAAAAATTCACCAAAATTTACTTCCGTATTACACAAAAGTCGATCTAGTTGTTTAATACCGAACCAAATAGAAAACGTTTTAATACAACAAAACTGCATTTATTAATGTGCAATAGTTCGCTTTTACTTTTTATGCATAGATACGGATACATTTAAATATCGAAACAACCACCAACTTATTTTCCTCAATCATTTAAACTTGCATCATTCGGCCACTGTGCAACGTGAAGCGGTTTCCCATTGTAGAACACTTCTATCTGCGCTGGGTTTTGAAATCCGTTAAATCCGAACTCTTTAATTGTTCCATAGTTAGTGATTCCCACATCCGGCAAATGTATAACGCGGACTTTTACATTGATGCACTCATAAATTGTGGTGTAACGGTATCCTATATAAGTATATGAGTATACAGAAACGTACCGCTTTACCAAACGTAACCAGGCTTCGCCATGAACAGTTAAAACACCTACCCACTTATTGGGTAAAGGCTCTATGTCCATTCATCCATCCTTGAAACCATCAAAACGCAATTGTTTAAAAATTCGTAACAAGATAAACGTGCTGTTTCGAAAACAAGCGTTATGAATTAATTACTTAATATTCACAAGCGATGATTGGCTTCTATTACATATAACGATAATACCTTGAAGTATGACCATTGTCGAAGTGTTTGAACAAAATTGTTTTGGTCCGAGGCGATAACTGCGATCACATATGGCATTATATTTATCCGTTCATGAATAATGGTTCACTTTGTAGACTTACGTCGCCGTGGTGCAATGGATATGGTGTCAACCTAGCGATCTGGAGGTCACGGGTTCGATCTCAACTGAGGGAGTGTTCTTCCCAAAAACACCAAGTACTGGTTCTAAACCAAGGAAACGGACTCGAGAACGTTTCAATAAACATGAGGCTTTCGATACAATCGAGCTAAAATAAATAGCTTTTAACTAAACGTTACTAGACTTACGTGTTGTCGTGGCATTGGGAGGCAACTTTGCAAGAACGTCCCAGTGGGCATCAAACGTTGTGCGAACGTTGCTGCAACGTAATATTTAGGTCGCAACGTCGCAACCATTACCGAACGTTGCCACAACGTTGCATACAAAACATTACCCGGACGTTTCATCAAACGTTGCAGTTTGGTTGTCACAATGGTGTATATGAAAGTTTTCCCGACGTTTTTTTTCCAACGTTGCTGCAGCGTTGTATTAGGTTGCATTCAAACGTTGCAGTTTGGTTGTCACAATGGTGTTTATGAAATTTTTCCCGACGTTTTTTCCAACGCTGCTGCAACGTTGTATTTAGGTTGCCCTTCAAACGTTGCGTTTGGTTGTCACAATGGTGGTATATGAAAGTTTTCCTCCGACGTTTTTTTTTGAACGGTTGCTGCAACGTTGTATTGAGGTTGCATTCGAACGATGCAGTTGGTTGTATCAATGGTTCTATATGAAAGTTTTCCCGACGTTTTTTCCACGTTGCTGCGACGTTTTTTCCCAACGTTGCTGCCACTTTGTATTTAAGTCGCCATTAAAACGCAGTATTTTAAAAATTCTATTTTTTTTATTATATAAAAATAAAAAAATAATATTTCCTGCCAACCGCTCTTTCGAGTATTATCGGCAGATATGCACACTGTCGAGTCCGTTTCCTGATAGAACCAGTACTAGGTGTCTAAATAGGAGACTAATAACACGCTCCCGAGTAGGATCGTAGCATCATGAAAATATGATTTCTTGTAAATTTTAGAAATTCATTTTTTTTTTTTACAGATCAGTTGCTTAAACTTAAAGATCTAAAGATGAACTTTAATTCAAAATCGCCGGATAAAATATTTTGTTTAAGTGGTGTATGCATTAAAATGGTAGAATCTCTATAACATCAAATATTGGTTCTTTCTAATGGTTTCATTCCATTATAATTACAGTAACAGAATTACAATATGCTTAATTTTAATAATTTAACCTTTTCGTGTTGATAAATCTTTTCAAAACATCGACATAAAAGGTGGATCTTAAATGCGAACAGACCAATTGGATGCTACAGTACTCTATCCCATCATCGAACGACTAAGGGAGCACTGACCGCTACCTATCTCTGTATTTCAAAAACATTGAGATCATAATTGGTTGGAACCAACGGTCATTGCGCAATATAGATCCAATGACGTCGTTTACATTAACCTTAGTGTAAAATGTGTAACGCTTAAGATCATGGCATAAAAGTCTGGCAATCGACACAAACCACATGTTCTTGAACTCGCTTGAGAATAAATTTCTTTACGCGATCGTTTGCTGGCAAAATATTTTACTCGATATAAAATTATATGTTCGATAAATATGTATTCTTCTCGAATAACGGCAAAACCTTCTATGTGACCTTGATCTTGATTACTTGATTTAAAAAAGTATTCTAAATTATCTTTCGTCAATACCATCTGAAATACTAATTTATATGGTCTTGTGAATTCTATATATAATGTGAGGATTCTAGTTTTATGTTGCAAGCCCTTATGATCTTTGAACTATTGACATACAAATCAACGAGCATCTTCCTTTCCTGCCCAATAACCAGCTTAGCAACATGACCTTTGACCTAATGATCCCAAACGTAAGAGGCATAAACCTTTCCGCACAGTAACCACTATACTTATTTGCATGATCATAGTTGCGGAATTTGTTTTCTATGTCAAGTTATGTAGCCTTGATCTCGGACCTGTTGACCTCAAAATCAGTAGGTATCTTTATTTACTCACAAGAAACCATCATAGCAATTAAGATTAGTACGAGTCGCAGAGTTATCTACAGGTTTAAATATTGCGAGGAAACCATATTATGAATACAAGTCCCTATGACCTTGATATTGGACATGATGACCTCAAAATGTATACGCATCGTACTTGCTAACCAAATACCCACTTTACAACCGTATGTCAATGTTAGATATTGTGCGGGAACATATACCCTGTTACTAGCAACTTTAACCGTGACTTCTGACTTGTTGAACACACAATCAAATTAATTCATTATTTTCTCCAAAGAAACCAGCTAGCATACAAATTCAGATGATCATGTGTCAAAGCGTTCTCTAGATATCAAGCAGAAATCTATTTATTGATTCATCTCATGTGACCTTGAATTTAAACCTGTAGCCTAACCATAATATCTCGTCTTTTCTTTCATATAACAACTCTACCAAGTCTCATTTTAGGTTAAAGCTTACTCTTATTATAGTGCCTACACGAGTTTCCGGTGTCAGTTCCTGATCTTCCAAAATCAATAGTTGTTTTATCGTTAACCAGGCAATCAAGATACAACTTTATGTATCATAGGACCAAACATTTTCAATATATTCTGCTGAAACGACGTCCCTTTAACATGGACCTTCGAGTTTGACCTGTTTACCTCAAATCTATACTGAACCTACCACGTATTTGACCTTTCTTTGATACGAACGTACTTTACATAGCACAAATACGGCCTGGCATTCATGTTAATATACATATAATGTATATGGGCTGACGTTATGAAGATATATGTTCATATCACGTATATTGCCAGAAGTTCAACCTACTTTACCTACCGCGTATAACGGTCTGAGGTTGGTCGGACATAATGAACATTCTAATATGCGGCCTTCCACTGATATGATCGTATGAGATGTACGGATACGACTTGACGTTGAACCGAACGTAGTTTTCCTACCACGTATACGGCCTGCCGTTGATATGAACGTATGACGACGTTACTGACGTTAATATGCAACGTTGCAGCAAGATCGTGATGACCTTTCAGTAACTCGATGTAGGCCGCTGGAGTTGTGGATCAAACGATACATGTTTGTCTATTCATTAATCATTTAATTCCTTAGGTCAAGTCCACAAGAAAAATAAAAGTGAAGCCATTTTGTATTTTAGGCCTTTGCGTTAATTTGCATTGTAATTATCATATATTTTCTATATATGTGCATAATATTAAAGCACTTGATAATAAATCTTTATAATGACAGTTATCCTGGTATTCCATAAAAACTAAGAACATAAGGAGATACTTAGATTCGGAAAGACTTTATAATACAATAAACTCACTTGAAAGTTATATAAAAAAAGTCTGCGTTGTTTTACAAATGAGTGCGCATATTAAACAAAACCATAGCAGCAACTTCAAACAAACATATTTAACCAACAGTTAACTATTTTTTGTGTACAACTGTATTGAAATAAAATGGTATACGCACTGGAGTACTGACCTCCCTTGAGACTTCATGTTGTATCGTTTTCATAGGGGATCCTGCGTCTGTACTACAAATAGTATGAAAATATACTGAAAAATGATTTTAATTATATTATTAGATGAGTAGATATTGTGGTTGTGTCACTTCCGGTAATTGCAGACGTGTTATGTGTCGTTGATATACAGATGTAGTGTACCTAGTTGCTATCTAGATGTGTTCCATTATATTGCTACAGCTGTGTTATATCTGGTAGCTATATATATGTGTGGTATATCAAGTTGCAATAATGTAGTGGCAATAATGTAGCTACATATACTAGCAATATATGGGTTATATCGAGTAGCTAAATATATGGTATATTTAGAAGCTATAGATGTAGTATATATAGTAACTATAGATGTTGTATACAAAAAAACATGTGGTCTATATTGTAGCTATAGATAACTGTTTATGGTGTGTACGTATCAAATTATATTTTTTCTATATCTATGAGAAATATATATATAGTTTATCTGTAAAGATGCGGTTATCTAGTATTTAAAGATATCTAGAAGCTATAGATGTGGAAGACGGGAAGACAACGCAATTGCCCGCAGAGATGAGGGAGTTCAACCTCCCCATCCTAGGAATTAGCGAATCAAGATAGACTTGTTTTGGGCAGAAGCGACTGTCTTCCGATGACTAACTGCTGTTCTCAGAGCATGAGCAGGACGATGCAGTACGCACCCAGGGAGAAGCCATGGTGCTTACCAAATCAGTATTGAAAGCGCTCATCGGGTGGAATGCAGTCGGACCAAGGATATTAATAGCCTCTTTCCATACAAAGAAGACGATGATAAATATGGACATAATCCAGTGCTACGCCCCAGCGAACGACAGTAAAGAGGACGAGAAGGACATATATATATATCTATAAATGTTGAATATCTAGAAGTGAAATTACTATTAGCTATAAATGGGAATTATTTTATAGCAGCATAACGTAATGTTGATGAAAGCTTACCCGTTGTTGAGGTCAGAGCCCGTGGGACTGACATACAGATGAACGTCTGCAGCTGTCACCACCGCCAGCAGCCCATTGCAGTTATAGGAAAGACCACATAGTTTACATCTCAACATGAGCACTCCACGATGGACACGTAACAAAAGTGTAAAAAAAAGCGTGTTTAATCTATAGACAGTCAATTAGAGATAAATAATTCATGTCTTATGCCATATGATTCCAGTGTAGCCCCGACCAGACGCGGTGCATTCGCGCTACCGTCCGCTTTAAAGAAACGCAAGGGTTGTGTGATCTCTATAAGCGGACAAGGAAATGTCCTAACCAGATTGCGCAATACGCAGGTGGTCAAGGGTCACATGACGCGGCTCAGAGGCTGGATAGCAAACTGAAACATATACATGTACTTTAAACGTTTCTCAACAATTTGTTATCTTGTATCTGGTTCTAAATTAACCGATATGTAAGGGTTGGTGCAAATTGGGGTTCCTAGTGCAGCGGTTTATAACGGCACTTA